>NC_140015.1:8795313-8918513 GCF_964263955.1 Coregonus lavaretus | reverse complement strand
CTGTTGTCACAACATTTGCTTCAGGGCATTGCAACTTATTTTCAATGCGATTTTGCTCCACTCAGCACCAAGTGAAGTAGAACATTGTTTTGTTCAACACCTAGCCACGCACAGCGAATTATGGAAATGGTATAATGACCCCAGCAGCATAGATGTTCACGTTAGGACACCAGTGTTGGTTCCCTACTGCTGAATTAGACAGAATTAAGACAATACTGAATTGGACCTAAAAGACAGGTTTAACAAATTAAAGCCACATCCATGTGCAGCTGTAGAGTTGGAATTTGATTAATTTTCGTAGGACTGTCTGGGAGTCAGGGCCAACTCTAGCCTTTTGGGGGATCTAAGCAGGAAAACATTTGTGGCTCCCCTCTTGATGGTGGAGAGAACATTTTTAGTTTTAAAGTTAATTTCCTGCAATTCTACACATTTTGCCATGGGGTGTAGAGGAAATGTTGGCAGAAATGTCAGCCTGTTTTGGTGGGATGGAGTTTTGGCCTTCCATGGGGATATCACAATGCGGTAAATTAGTTAATAGACCAATAAGCAAGACAGTTCCAAATCTCTCTGCCAATAACAGCTAATTGTCAGTTTTCCCCTCCCCACTCAGACCACTCCCAGACAGTCCTAGCAAAATTATTGCTTGAGAAATTGCTCTTTGCTAAGAAGAAGAAAAAAAAAACTGCCGCATTGGACCTTTAAAGCAGGGTTTCTGCAATTCTATACATTTTGCCATGGGGCGGAGATACAATCTTTTTCTGTTTTAAAGCTACTTTCCTGCAATTCTATACATTTTGTAATGACTTATGCCATGCTAATATGATATCTGAGTGAGAATGACTAACAAAATCAATGGGGGCCCCTTGGAGGTCAGGGCCCCTGGGCACGTGCCCTGTGTGCCCGGTCGGTATTCGGCCATGATTACTACAAGTGTAGATAGCTGGCTAGACTAACTACTAATCAAAAATGTGTTAGCTGATATGGCTAATTGAGTGACTGCCAGTGACTGACATAACAAGAGAAAAACTGCTTATGCACTACCAAATTTAGAAATTGCACTTGGTGTATTCTACTATTCTTACTCTCAATAAGTAAGTAGGTTGATTAATTAATAAGTAAGTAAGTTGAGACCCTGACTGAGTACTCAATTATTTTGTTTTCAATATTTCACCAGGCAAGCCAAAGGTCCATCCCACCCAAACAGGTTGAAATTGCAGGTGGTCTTTTCAAACAGCTCTTACAGTTTAATTCCAAACTCATAATGTGGAAATATACGCTGAGTGTACAAAACATTAAGGACACCTTCCTAATATTGAGTTGCCCTCAGAACTGCCTCAATTCATAGGGTGTCCAGTATGAATTTATTTATTTTAATTATTATTATTTTTTAAAATTATGCAGTCACTAACTGTAAGTCGCTCTGGATAAGAGCGTCTGCTAAATGACTAAAATGTCAAATGTGTCAAAAGCGTTCCACAGGGATGCTGGCCCATGTTGACTCCAATGCTTCCCACAGTTGTGTCAAGTCGGCTGGATGTCCTTTGGATGGTGGACCATTCTTGATACACACGGGAAACTGTTGATCGTGAAAAACCCAGCAGCGTTGCAGTTCTTGACACAAACCGGTGCACCTGGCACCTACTACTATACCCCGGTCAAAGGCACTTAAATCTTTTGTCTTGGCCATTCAACCTCTGAATGGCACACATACACAATCTATGTCTCTCAATTGTCTCAAGGTTTAAAAATCCTTCTTTAACCTGTCTCCTCCCCTTCATCTACACTGATTGAAGTGGATTTAATAAGTGACATCAATAAGGGATCATAGATTTCACCTGGATTCACCTGGTCAGTGTATGTCCTTAATGTTTTGTACATCACTCCGTTCACAGAAATGGTTAGCTCCTACAGACAGTAAGTCACGTGGCCGTGGCTTGCTATATAAAGCAGGCAGACAGGCATTGAAGCATTCAGCTACTGTTCGATTGAACGTTAGAATGGGCAAAACAAGTGACCTAAGCGACTTTGAGCGTGGTATGATCGTCGGTGCCAGGCGCGCCGGATCCAGTATCTCGGAAACGGCTGGCCTCCTGGGCTTTTTACGCACGACAGTGTCTAGGGTTTACCGAGAATGGTGTGACAAACAAAAAACATCCAGTCAGCGGCAGTCCTGTGGGTGAAAACTGCTCGTTGATGAGAGGTCGAAGGAGAATGTCAAGAATCGTGCAAGCTAACAGGCGGGCCCCAAACAGGCAAATAATGGCGCAGTACAACAGTGGTGTGTAGAACGGCATCTTGGAACACACAACTCGTCGGTCCTTGTCACAGATGGGCTATTGCAGCAGACGACCACACCTATCAGCTAAAAAGAAGAAGAAGCGGCTCCAGTGGGCACGCGATCACCAACACTGGACAAATGAGGAGTGGAAAAACATTGCCTGGTCTGACGAGTCCCGATTCTTGTTGCGTCATGTTGATGGCGGAGTCAGGATTTGGCGTAAGCAGCATGAGTCCATGGCCCCATCCTGCCTGGTGTCACCTGTACAGGCTGGTGGCGGTGAAGTAATGGTGTGGGGAATGTTTTCCTGGCACACGTTGGGTCCCTTAGTACCAATTGAGCAACGTGTCCATGCCCCGAAGAATTCAGGCTGTTCTGGAGGCAAAGGGGGGTCCGACCCGGTACTAGAGAGTGTACCTAATAAACTGGTCATTGAGTGTATATCAAACAATGATAATCATGCTTTTGACTGTACTGGGCCTTTAGAAATATTGTGTGTGATGCTTTTAGCTTCAAATGCTTTTACTGACATCTGGCCCCACCAACCATCCAGTTACTGCCATGATATAATCAGACTACACTGTAACTATCTATGGCATTCCCATCAGTGAGTTTGGAAAACCCTACACCTCTACACTACCTAACACAGTTGGAAGGTTTTCAAAACCAATATACGGCAGATTTTCTATGACACCTCAATGAGACTACCTGGCGCTGTATCTCTGGAAGATGGAGAGCGATAGAGGGAGAGCGAGGTAGAGGGACAGAGAGACAGAGAGAGGTAGAGAGAGAGAGACGGTGCTACCTCTCTCTGGTCCATCTCCTGAGATAATGACGGGGCTTCTCATCCTGCGCTGGGCTAAATGAGGAGCCGAACAACCGTCCGTTCACGCGCTCACACAAACACTTTGCTCTCGCTACGGGGAGAAAACAGAGATGACAGTGCGATGAATCTCCATTAAAAGACGCTGGCGCCTTTTATATTGACTTTCAAACTTTACGGGAGGGAAAGGTAGCAGTAGAGAGTGGGAGGAAGAGAGAGGGAGAAGAAGATAGATATAGAAAGAAAGGGAGAGAGAGAAAAGGAGGAGCGAGATGGAGGTAGAGGAAGAAGAAATGCCACAGCTGTGGTTATGTTTTTTAATGTTTTATTATTATACCGTCCATTCCAGGAAGTAGTATGAAAGGGCGCATTGTGTGGAGTATTGGGTTGCGATGATGTTCTTCAAGATGGATGGTGGGAACAGGAAGTGTGGTATCTGTGTCAGCTCTGGGGTCATCGATGGTCTCTGTTGTCAGAGTATCTCCTTGAGACCGTGAGTATCTGCCTGAGACCCTCAGCCAATCAGTCCCATAGACAGAGCACTCAACAGCATCAGCAAACAGCTGATGAAAACCTTGAGGGATGACTTAAAAAGGCCACAAACCAAGGCAGACGATTTGGTGGGGCACTATATTTCTCTGAACAACCCCAAATGACTCTGAGAGAGTGAGTAAAGCTCAAGCCCTTAGCTGAATTGGCCCATGTTAGATTTACGCTAGCGCCACGTGTCTCTGAGTCGTGCGTGGGAAATAAAGGCCCTGCTGTCTGAGCGGATCATTAGGACATTACAGGAAATCAATGCTATAGAGCTCGCCACTCATGTTTGTTTGGCACAAATTCGTTTCTGCCTCTTAATCTGAGGCTAATTAGCTAGCGATCGATACAGCAAATTGCCTGAATTCCCTAAGCCCATAAACCAATGCTAGCGACAGACAGGCAGGCAGGGGCCTCAGTCCCTTCCACCACCACCTTTGGACAGGCTGACATCCCATCGCTCATGATTTAACCTCAGTGCTTACCATACTGTTTGAACTGTTGTTGACGTTTATGTACTGTACTACGAGGCTATTGTGCTGTGAGACCTACTGGAGCTGTGTTGAATGATTGAATGGAGAGTCTAGCTAACGATCAAGTGGTAACTTCCACCTTTCAGGACAGGAGTGTAGAACTTTTGCTTTTCATCATCCTCCCTCTTCTCTTTACACTGCTTACCTGTGGATAAGGTTGCAACAATTACCCCAAACTTTCCCAAAATGTCCAGGTTTTTCTGGAAATCCTGGTTAAAAGATCCCCAAAATCAGAAGGGAATAAGCAGGAACACCCGGAGTCCTCCAATCAGGATTTCTTTTTTTTTTTTTTTTTAGATCAGATATTATGTATTTTACCAATGCAAAAATTCTCATTAGCAAAACAGTCCAAAAAAGTTATAAACAAATCAATTTCTAATAAAATAATGTAGATTGCTCCCGTAATGAAAAGCCCTAACACTGAAAATAAAAATATTTAAAATGTAATTATTAAAATATATTTTGTAATTTATCTCATTACAGTAACACATAACCTTTTTTGAATATTTGTTTTGTCATAATCACTTGTGTTTATGTATTTTATTTATGTAAAGAACAAAAGTCACACTATCAGATTCATCCAAAATTGCTGAAGTATTTGTTAGATGTTTTGTAATATTGAATTAATATTACGGTAATGATGAGCAGGTTTCGGAGATGAGACTGCATATTTCGTTAATGAGTTTTGCACAGTTTGCCAGAAAACTTGAGCGTGCATAACTATTCACCCCCCCCAAAGTCAATACTTTGTAGAGCCACCTTTTGCAGCAATTACAGCTGCAAGTCTCTTGGGGTATGTCTCTATAAACTTGGCACATCTAGCCACTGGGATTTTTGCCCATTCTTCAAGGCAAAACTGCTCCAGCTCCTTCAAGTTGGATGGGTTCCGCTGGTGTACAGCAATCTTTAAGTCATACCACAGATTCTCAGTTGGATTGAGGTCTGGGATTTGTTTAGGCTATTCCATGACATTTAATTGTTTCCCCTTAAACCACTCGAGTGTTGCTTTAGCAGTATGCTTAGGGTCATTGTCCTGCTGGAAGGTGAACCTCCGTCCCATTCTCAAATCTCTGGAAGACTGAAACAGGTTTCCCTCAAGAATTTCCCTCTATTTAGCGGCATCCATCATTCCTTCAATTCTGACCAGTTTCCCAGTCCCTGCCGTTGAAAAACATCCCCACAGCATGATGCTGCCACCACGCTTCCCTGTGGGGATGGTGTTCTCGGGGTGATGAGAGGTGTTGGGTTTGGGGGAGACATAGCGTTTTCCTTGATGGCCAAAAAGCTCAATTTTAGTCTCATCTGACCAGAGTACCTTCTTCCATATGTTTAGGGAGTCTCCCACATGGCTTTTGGCGAACACCAAACGTGTTTGCTTATTTTTTTATTTAAGCAATGGCTTTTTTCTGGCCACTCTTCCATAAAGCCCAGCTCTGTGGAGTGTACGGCTTAAAGTGGTCCTATGGACAGATACTCCAATCTCCGCTGTGGAGCTTTGCAGCTCCTTCAGGGTTATCTTTGGTCTCTTTGTTGCCTCTCTGATTAATGCCCTCCTTGCCTGGTCCATGAGTTTTGGTGGGCTGCCCTCTCTTGGCAGGTTTGTTGTGGTGCCATATTCTTTCCATTTTTTTATAATGGATTTTATGGTGCTCTGTGGGATGTTGAAAGTTTCGGATATTTTTCTATAACCCAACCCTGATCTGTACTTCTCCACAACTTTGTCCCTGACCTGTTTGGAGAGCTACTTGGTCTTCATGGTGCTGCTTGCTTGGTGGTGGCCCTTGCTTAGTGGTGTTGCAGACTCTGGGGCCTTTCAGAACAGGTGTATATATACTGAGATCATGTGACACTTAATTTGCACATAGGTGGACTTTATTTAATTAATTATGTGACTTCTGAAGGTAATTGGTTGCAACAGATCTTATTTAGGGGCTTCATAGCAAAGGGGGTGAATACATATGCATGCACCACTTTTCCGTTATTTATTTTTTAGAATTTTGTGAAACAAGTATTTTTTTTTAAATTTCACTTCACCAATTTGGACTATTTTGTGTATGTCCATTACATGAAATCCAAATAAAAATAAATGTAAATTACAGGTTGTAATGCAACAAAATAGGAAAAACGCCAAGGGGGATGAATACTTTTGCAAGGCGCTGTAACAAAGGGGCTTTTATACAAGGTCTTTACAGGTAATATTGGTGTATTAGGATGAGGATATTTGTGGTTGTAAGGTATTTTATATGTATTTCTGGATTGAATGGGCAAACAGCATAACACAATATGCCTATAAAGTATCAAAATATGTGAGATATGGACCAAAAACTGTGTTGGGATATCAAACAAGAGTATAGGTAAGTGTGAAAACAGGTACACATGTCAAAATGGGGGTTATCCTCCTTTAAGTTGTGGGGTTGCTCTTTGCTGAAACACAAACTGCTGATTGTGGCCTAAAGTAAGTTAAATGGGGTTTATACACCCCATATTTCTTGACAAACCCTACTTACAAATAACTGTTCATCTATACAATAGGTCCTAGTAAATGAATAAAGTTACCAGCAGAGCACAGCCATTGACTATACATTAGAATCAGCTTATTATCATTTCCAATATTACGGTTCTCATTACCGAAACGTACCTAAAAATTACATGGTAATGAGACATTTGTGTTTTGTAATGAGATGACCTTAGCTCAATATGCAAATAATAGGAGACATTATGAGTTAGCAAACAATTGACCCCATCACTAAAGCCCATTCATGACTCTGTGTTGGTAAGATAATGGTTCCCTGACTTTTTCCCAATTTGAGCTTTATAGCCGTTTCGGTAATGAGAAGGCCAAGTGGGGTAAAGGGGGTGTTTGAGAATCTAATTCTGAAGGCATAAGCGAATAAATTAACTTAACTTGTGCTCAGCTAAGCACTACTCTTCCAGATGATACATCAAGGGTGAATGAAACTTTATTTAAAAACTGACAGGAGTTTTTACAGGAACTTGAAAAAAAATTATGTTAATGAGACATGACACATTTACGTAATAAATATTATAGCTTAATGTAAACTTCAACTAGTATACAATTAGTATGATTTATGGACGAACTACATCTAAATATTTTGTGTTTTATTCAAATAAATGAGTTTTTTCTAAAGTAAAATTGTATAAAATGACCCGAGAATTTAAACCAGACACATTTCGGTAATGAGAATTTGGAGTGTTTCAGATAGTTGATTTTTGCAGATGCATCATGGTTATCTAACTCAATTTGCTACAGACATGTTTAAAACTGGTTTCATGAGAATCACCCACCTGTGGAAAAACATCTTAGCAGAATATGCTACGTTGACGATGTCCTGTATTTTGTATACTCTTGTTGTTTACCCCCACAACTTTTTAATAGTGACATCATAAAACTCAGTTAGACCGGACTGACGGAATCATGTAAAGTTTCCCCCCAAAACCAAAGCCTCTGTCTTTAATGACTTTTTGTTATTCTCTCTGTTCTTAAAGAAGACGCTATAGCTGCTGCTATTAAGATAATCCACTCCAACATCCTGAGGAGCTGATGAGAATTAATGAGGGTCATTTAGGGGAGAGCCGTTCTGGACCAGCTCCTCTTCTCCTCTTCTCCCCTCGTTTGGACCCCCCCCCCCATGCCCCCGTCCGCCCTGAGCTGGCCAGCGGGGGAGTAGCGTTGGGGGTGGGGGGCAGTAGAGGGGGGACATGTGTGGGAGGACAGAGGCCCTGAAGCCTGGTTGGTGGAAGAAGTATCTGAATCGATGCTAATGCCCTCGCTGGTCCCTCAGGGTCCATTTGGTTATGAGGGAGTGTTGACGTCCACTGAAACTTTTCTACTCAGTGTCTGTGAGTGTGTGATTGTACTGGTGGCCCTGTGTAAGGGGACGTGTATGGGGATGTATGATGGTTGGATACGGTGAATGAATGAGCATGTTACTCTGATTTTAGTGGTCATGGCTGTGTGTTAACATGGTGCTACTTTCGAGTAGGTTTTGTGAGAATGTGGCTCTGCATGTACAGTATATATAATTGGGTGTGTGTGAGTATATATTAATGTGTGTGGATGTGTGTGTGTGAGAGTGTGTTTGTGTGGTGTAGGAAGCCACTGAGGGAGGAAACACCGGCTCTCTGTCCTGTCTGAGAGGAAACAGAAGCTGTCCTCCACTGGGACAGGAAGTGAGGTCACAGACATATGATGATGTCTGATGTATGTACCAATATACTAATATATTGAAATATACTAAAGCCAGTATATGATATACCATACCGATATGGAATAGGCAAACGTGTTCCTTATAGTTTTATACAATTACAATAATAGAGATCCAATAAGAATACGTTTCTTTTTTCTTCTTACTTACTTTCCTTCCTCTTATTTAATTCCCAGAATCTTAGAATCTTCAGTTATTATTATTTGTGTGTGCGGAGACGTTCCCAGCATTCACAGAGATGCTGGGGGAGTTTGAGGGACTGGGAGGAATGTCTGGAATGCCGTGGCGTTTCCCTTCCCTTCCGCTCCGTCCCTGCTCCCCGTAGTGGTAATGGGCTCTCAGGGAGAGCCTGGCAGATGGACAGCTGTGTCCGGGCCCAGGCCGAGGGGAAGTCTCCTGGTGTCCTTCCTACAAGCACCTCCTCCTTTTATTGGATGAGAGGAGCACTGGGGTCAATGCCGGGGTTGATTTGCCACGTCAGAGGGGTCACTTCCTGGATAATAATTATATCCACGAGAGGAGCATACAAACCAGTATGCATTCAAACACACTATGCGCCAACACTCACACTACAAACACTACAATCACTACAATTCTAATCATCACAACAACAACACACACACACACACTGGCCACATATGCTAAAAGTGGAGCAGACAGTCAGGCAGACAGCAAGGCCGTAGGAGGGGTTGTGGCTGATGGTCTTTCCTCCCTCTCACCTGCAGAGTAACAGCGGGGGGCGGTGGGGGGGTCACCCGGTTCCCAGGTCGTAAAACTCTGCGGATGTTGTTTTTTCTGAACACACCGCCTCCCTTTACCGTCCCCCCCCCCCACCTCCCCTCCATAGCGTGTGAGCCTCCCATTTAGGCAGCAGACCCAAGCATCCTCTCTCTCAAGGTGGGTATCTCTCTACTGTTTTAAACCCAACGCAACACCAGTCTGAGAGAGCTGAAGGACAAAGCAGGAATGCTGCTAGTTCGATGTGACAATGATATAAGTTCTATCCTGGGCTTCCCTGCACGCTACAGTACATACCACACTCCATCCATCCCTGTATTCTCTCTCTTTTTTCTCCATCTCTTTTAAAACCATTCTTCCTTCCTCTATTCTCTCCATCTCTGTCTCACTGGGGATACCATTTTCCTTCTTTTTCTATCTCCCTCTCCCCCTCTCTCTCTCTCTCTCTCTCTTTCTTCCTCTTTATCTTTCTCTCTCTTTCCTTCTCTCTCCCTCTCTCTCTCTTTCTTACTCTCTCTCTCTTTCTTTCTCTTTTTCTCTCTCTTTCTCTCTCTCTCTCTCTCTCTCTCTCTCTCTCTCTCTCTCTCTCTCTCTCTCTCTCTCTCTCTCTCTCTCTCTCTCTCTCTCTCTCTCTCTCTCTCTCTCTCTCTCTCTCTTTCTCCCTCTCCCCCTTTTCTCCCCCTTATTGGGCCCTCAGGGCTTGGTACCACACCCCATTACCCCATTACCCCACTGTCTCTTCTCAGTGCCACGCTGGCACAATGCCCAGTCAGGCCACTGCCTCCAGGCCCCCTGGTCAGAAACCCCAGTGGAGCTCCTGCATGTTCTGTCCCGACAGAGGGCCCAGGTTGGCCACACACTGCCCAGGGATGCATCCTGTATGCATCACTTTTGAAGTTGGGCACTATAGGGAATCGGGTGCAATTTGGGATACAGCATATAGACACTGAGCTAGGGGCAATGGACTATGCGCTTGTAACCAAAATGTTCACTGACATCTAGGAAGGTGTGTGTAGTATTTAGTTGGGAAACATTTTGGACAGCAGCTTTGCCAAACTACAGAATATCGAGAGAAGGGTTGTTCCACTATTTCGATGCCTTTTGTGAAGTGTAACTTGATAAAAAAAAATACTAATATATGATTTCACCCATTTTAACATTCTGTCATAAAGAGCACATGTTCAACTTCATAAAAAAAACATTTTCCCATCTCAAGAGGTTAAATTAAAAAAAAAAGATTATAGCAAGTGCCAAATAAGTAAGTGCCAAATAAAGTAACAGTGTTCACCGTAATAGGGTTGATGATTTCATCTTAAATCAGCCATGAATTCCCTTGTGACAGGGGGAATGGAAGCTTGTTGTGTGCAACAGAGAGGGGCAATTGAAGTTTCACCAAAATAATTTAATATTACAGAAATTCTATCCTGTCTTTCTATGGGTAACAGGGTTGATTTGTTGATTTCAGTTTTACCCCACAAAACACTAGAAAATGGCCATAAAGAGAAGAACTAGCTCACCTGCTTTTACACTATGATTTGACCATTATATGTTTATTTTGAAAATAATGTTTTAAAAGGAATAGTTTCAGTTCACATAAAATGAGGGACAGACGTAAATGCATCACTTGCATCACAGGCTTTTTAAAATGCAATATTGGTGCACAATTTCTACTTAAAATATCAAAGGCACTAAAAGGCACTTTTCGTGGAACAACCCAGAACATGACCCAACAGGAGACAGAGTATGAACCCATGTGAACTTTTTAAACGACTTGATACATTACTGCTCCATTATACCAGACAGGTCAATAATGCCAGTTCACTGGAATCCCAGCTGTCTGCAGACTTCTCAGTCTGATATGTTTGGTGGTATAGAAAAACACTCAAACATAATGGTACAGTAGCCATACAGACTCCCTCTTTCTTACCTAAGCCAGGCTGACTCCACACACACAAACACACACACCACCAAGCCACCTCCACCACTGTCTCCTAACCCTCCCCTGGTTGGCTGGTATAGAGGCAGAGGGATCAATGCCGATGGCTCAGCCTCTAGCATCCTGTCTAGCTGTGGGCTCATTTACTGAAGTGCAGGGATGGAAGATGGTGAGGTACCAGAGAACTGTGGCTCCAAGCTACGGCCTCTGGCTCCGACTCTGTCTGGCATGGGGCCCAGTCGCATCGTCTGCCATCGTCGCAGACAGACAGACTGAGCAACTGGAGCGAGGGATAGAGTTTTCGTCATAGAGTTCTGAGTAGGCATCGAGTTGACTTATACAAATGTAACCTACATGACAAACTTAACCACAGAAGTCTGACATCCAAAGATCAACCAACAATTATGCACTTTCATAAATACCAAACACAGTACACAGTACTATCCATTAAACACATAACCTTAGAGGAGTGATAACCAGCTCAGTATACATCCTCTATCATCTTTTATACTCTCCTTTCCTCACCTTCTACATTACTACCGCTTTCATTTGCAGTTATTGTCTGCATAAATCAACCAGGAGACTCTCCTGTCCTGCTCCTGTAATTGTCATTTGTTTCTCGGACTGCAGAGTTTGGTTCCACCCACCTGCCAATGAAAATGAAATAAAATAAAATAAATCTGGATGGAATTATAAAAATTGGCCAATTTGGAGCATCCCCCACACAGACAGACACACATCAGCTCACATGTGCGTACCCAGAAACACACGTACACGTACGCACACACACAGTCACAGAGATATGCACACATGTTCAGCCTAGTTTGATTTATGTGCACTCTGCAGGTAGGCCGGCATTTGCACACATGGCAGTTATGCAAGCAAACACATGCATGAGAAGTCATGCTGGGCTACTGCTCCTTATGGTTTGGTTGAAGTGCACAGACCCTTCCTCTTTTCGACTGTCTCTCCCCATAAGCTTTCTTTGTCCCTGTCTTTTCCTTGTTTTCTCCATATTTCCTCTCCTCCCCCTCTCCCGTCTTCTTTTCCCTCTCCTCCCTTATCCTCTCCTCTTTTCCGCCGGCTCTCACCAGCTATCCTGCTCTCTCCCTTCCTCCCACCTTATTGGCTCTCCGTTCCTCTCCTTTCTACATATCTCCTCTCCAGCTGCAGTGCAGACAGTAATGATGAGCTATGTGCAGTTGGCTCAGGGATGAAAGACACATCAATCTGTCCACACTGACAGACTTTACATTTGATTTGTTTTGTGACAGCGCTGCGTACCGGTACACACTGAGAAAGAGAGAGAGAGAGAGAAAGGTAAAGGAGGTAGAGAAAGACAGAGAGAGTGAGAGCGAGAGAGAGAGGGGGTGAGAGAGACAGAGAGATGAGGTGAGGTGGAGGCAAAACATAAGGAGATGGAAAGAGAAAGAGAGAGGTCAATGGAGAGAGAAGGACTGAGGGAGAGTGAGTGAAAGATGAGTGCCCTGAAAGGTATGTCCTTTGATAAACGGATAAATAGAGTGAATGACTGATGGATGCCTGACCGAAACAGAAGTAGGGGGGTTAGGAGAGAGAGATACCTGGCCTCTGACAACCAGGCACAGGTAGAAAAAACTGTGATATGGCCTCTGGTAAGCAGGAAGAGAGAGAGGGAGAAAGAGGGGGGATTGCAAAAGTCAGCTGCAGCCGTGGGTCACTCCGACATTTGCAACATTGTTTACCAATATTCAAATTCTTTCTCCAGCTGTCCCATAGTAATGAACGTGTCGGGAGTCGGGATGAGACAGACAGGCAGGCAGCGTTTCTCAACCAGTCGAAATCATGAATCAGCTGGCATAATTTTTATGGATATATAACAAACGAAACAAAGTGCAGCTAGTTTGCAGTCTTTCCAGCTTCAGTTTGAAGTGATTGTGTTAGCTGTGTTGTTGCCTAGCTCCTCTGAACAACAGTGTCCTGACAAGAGAGCACATTTTCTATGCCAGGTGAAATCGTGCCTCATAGGCTCATTGTTATGAATGTGTCCAAATAAATGTCACTAGAAAACAGCTTAAACAAATGCAAATGCAGCTATTCTGGCTGCACTGTTTGACGTGAATGTAAGTTAGCCGTAGTTGGCTAGCTAGCACGCAAGGGATAAGAACATTACCAGCCAGAATGGCAATGGAACATTTAGAACGAACGACTGGGCCGATAGAACGAACGACCAGCCGGCTTGGGTTGCACCGCTAGATTTGTGTCAGGACTATATCTTGTGGAAGGATGAAATAATATGAATAAATGTATCAAAATAAAAATTGTAATTGAAATATGTCAATCATTATTTGAATATGTTGGCAACCCGTTTGGATGATATATTGACAACACCCGTGCCAATATATCCTCCAAACACCGGCTTCGAGGGCATTATCACTTAAATGTATATCCTTTGTATGGCATTGGCTTGGTCAGTGAACATGTATCTGAAGTGTTATTGTTGTCATTTATGTACTTAAAAAACTATCTTAGATCTAATCTGTGAAACCACCGACCAGACGTTTTCCATCCAATAAAGGCAAAATGGAATGTAGCATTTTTCTCCCCCTGTTGAGATGGTATGTACATGTACAGAACGTCTATGAGGACCATTCATTTTTCACATTAAAGTGAGCAGAATGCGCCCGGTGCTTCTGAAGAGAAACTACACAAGAAAGAGAGAGAGCGTCGTCTGGTGGCTTGTCGCTAAGAGACGCCACGGTGTGGTCGCCGGCGGGGATGTGTTGTGGCATAATGGGATCGGTGTACGAGGCTAAGGCTGTATTAAAGGAGATAATTGAGTTGCTCACTCAGGCGAGACCGAGACTCTGTGTGTCGCTTTGTACTAAAGGTACAGAACCAGAGCATGAGAGAAAGAGAGCTCGTAACTCTACTCATCTCCTCCCTCCCCCTCTCTCAGAAAGCACCCTCCAATGAACACACACACTCTCTCTCTCTCTTTCTCTCCCTCTCTCTCTCGCTCTCTCACACACACACACACACACACACACACACACACACACACACACACACACACAGATATTGTGAAGTGCACAATTCTACAATTTGCCTACTCATTCCTCTGAAGTGACCATGTGACCGAACATACTGAGTAAAACATTGTCTGGTCGTTTACTGCAGACACTAACCATGTTACTCAACATGAGTCAAATTCTGTCCCAGATATTGTTTAGGGTAATATACTGTTAACATTATTCACTGTCACCTATCCATTGTCCAGTAATGGCTCTAAAACCCCACCCTGTCACTCTATCTCTGTCTTGGTTCTAAAGCTCTGTCTTCTCACTAAAACATGACCTGCTCAACCACAGTAAACACTGAACCGTCACTCCAACCGAGTACCTGTCAACATACTTTAATGCCACTACTACCCCCCATTCCTCCCCAGACCATTAGTAGGACTAAGCCACTCCTGTGTCACTGAAGTACTGCGCTGACATAAGTAGGCATACTTAGTACCTTACCACCTGCCCCTGAAATATTGTCCTGTCACCAAGTATTACTGTGGCGTCGTGAAAGTATTGTATTCCCACTGAAACACTGTCTGACGGCTGGGTCACTGATAGTGTCAACTGTAGAGTTGTGTTGCTACACCACTGGCAGGTGGCGAAAGATGTGGCATGTCAGGTCTGACAGGCAGGTTCACAGAGTCGTGTGTGGGAGTGACTGTCACTGATTCCTACCTCCTATTTCCTATTTCTCTCCCTCTCTTTCAGCCTCTCTCCCCACCTCTCTATCTCTTTCTCTCCCTCTCTTTCTCTCTTTCTCTCCTTCTCTTGTTCTCTTCCCATCTCTCTCTCTCTCTTTCTCTCTCCAGATGGCATGTTCTCTTCCCCTCTCAGCAACAGCACAGAATCCTCCAGAAGCACGTTTATTTAAAAAACTAATTCAGCTCCAGCACTGAGCTGTGGTGGGTGGGTGCATTCCTCTGTACATAAGCATGTGTGAAGTATGTGTAGTATGTCTATAAATGTTTTGTGTGCATATGAGAGTGCTTGCGAGTTTTTCCCTTACAGCTAAATAAATAACAGAACAGATAAGTGTAAAAACGAGGGATGGAGGGAGGGAGGGATGGATGGAGCGGCTCAGCTGCGACTTGTTCTCATTTTCAATCTCGGCCCAATTAATTTGGCTGAATTAATCTCACGCTGCGTGCAGACACCACTGCTGCAGCACGCTCACACACTCACACACACACACACACACACACGCGCTCTCTCCAACACACACTCTCTCACACACAATGCTCTCTCTTTCTCATCTCTCACACACACACACATGCTCCCACACACACACACACCACCCTCCTCCCCCTCTCCTCTGGCACCCAGCACAGTGAAACATGAAATAGTGTCTAATGCCACCATCCATCTGGCATCTTTACGCCCGCCCCGCTCCGCAACCCTGCCACCCCTGCCACCCCTGCCTCGCCCTCCCTCTGACATTTGGAGAGAGGGGGCAGGGGGAGGAGGGATGTTTATGATTTCCATTTCTAATTAGAATTAAGGAGCGAGTTCTCGGGTGGTTGAAGTAGAATAGCTTCTCATCTCCTCTGGCTCCATGGGACAGAAGGGGAAAGTTGTCTTACGTGTGTAGACTCCCTGTCATAAATTCAAGTTACATTTGACAAAAAGGTTGTCCCTTCTCAATCCGATTGAAATGTAACAACTTTTAAAAGCACATTACATTTACTAGATACACAGATCTACAACGCACCAGCTAATCAGAATTCTGTGAGAAAAACCAAGCCTCTCTTTCCACCAATGAGCATCTACAGTAGCTACACATTTGATTGGTAGGTCACCTCGGTTGAAGAAGGCAGAGCTGAGGAAATCTTCTTTCATACACAAGTTCACCCTGCCATGCCATTGGCCCCTCCTAGGTGTCAGGGTTCTAATTTATGCATGTGGGACTGAAAGGTTCCTCCTCAGGCCAACCGACAGTCTGCATTCCAGCGTTCCCACGGGGCAGATTTACGAGCGGAGGGATCATGGCCTTCCCAGGTGCAGATTTGACAGAGGTCCCCATAAGACTGTCTTTCTTTCCCCCTGAAACGGCTCCCTGATTGGCCCCTCTATTCTCTCTACCCACCCTCCCCACCACCATTTTGAAAGCTCCCAACATTGGGTGAATACGCCAGTTTCAGATAAATACACATTCAAGGGATATGGCTAAAGCTGTGTTGCTATTAAAACCTCTCTTCTCCCTCTTTCTTCTCCCCCTCTCCCAGCAGGATTGGGTGTCCCTTCAGTGGCTGTCCTGTGAGTCGATCCATCAGGCACATCGATCCAGATAAAGCTGCCATGTTGGATCCCTCCGGCTTTAACTCAGTTACTGGAAGTCCACACATACACAAATCATTTACAATGTATTTCACACTGCTCTGCATTTACCGTAGGGAAGATCCCATCTTTTATCTTTTGGCTGGAGTACTGGCTGAGGCTATACCAGCATACTACAGGATACACACACTCTGAAGATCCTGCCGAATAGACATAAGTGATACTGATCAAGAATACATTTGAGACTTTTCTGTTGTCCTCCTCACATTGAAGTGCCTTGTCCAGTCACTACATCTGATGTGTGGTGAACATTCTGATAAAAATGCCTACATTATTCTCTTTGAAAGGTATGTTGAGAGAACCAATGACACCCATATAATGTGCATAGCACTCATGCACAGCACACGACTGTCCTTTGGCTTGTGGTGAGAGAAAGTGAGCAGGGAGTGTAACAGCAGATATTAGCTGTTTGCTAGCTGGTGGGTAATAGACATTAAATCTCTCTGGCGCTCTCCTGGCAGGACCTTGCTCCGCTCATTAGATGGCTGGCCAACTGCCCCTCGGTCGCTCGGCGACAGGTTGCCCGGGCAACGGTGCCACAGGCAGAGCCCAGGCCCCCGGCCACTCCTCATTGGTTGGTTGCAACAGGGTGAAGTCAAAATGGAGGTGGTGAGGATAGGGACCACTACATTGAAGGTAAACATACACAGAATATGTTGAGAAAAGCTTTGATAATTTCCTTTCTCTTTTGGAAAAAACAATAGCAAAACAATTCAAAGCTGTCTATATTCTTAATAATGTTGGAATGACTAAGAATGGCAAAAGGCTATACTTGCAACTTAGAGTGTGTGACTCTTTTGGCCTGTGACTCAGAATAAGAAGGGTTCCTGTGGAGGCTTATGAGAGGATCATTGTTGGACTAAATCAGAATGAGAGTGAATCAAAGTGGGCTACTATGTGAGTCCTGTATGTGGTACTGAGAAAGAGACCATTTAGAATGACACTCCAACTCCACTGTCTCTGACAGTCACTGCTGACACCTAGGGGCCAAACCCAGGCACTGCCTTCCATTGCTACATGCTATAGGTCCTTTAGAAAACAGAAGTAGGTTCATCTGAACTGTGACTGTTTCGTTTCGCTAGTCATTATTTCCTCTGGTCATTCTACTCAGTCTGACCCCTTGTGAGGTCAAATGGTTCAAATGGGCAAAGGAACCCTGAGCCCATCATGACTATATGCAAAATGACAAGACAGAAAACCTCACGTTGACTTGTGTCTCTTTCACTCTGGTATGTCCTTGTTGCTATGTAGTTGTTCTTTGTTCACTACTGTAGCCTATGTCAGCCATGCCAATGGCCGTTCTTCAGTGGCCATGCAATGCCTTTCCCTGATGGCGCATCATGCTGGCTCTGTTTTAGTAGCAGTAGTATGTGATGTGGGGCTCTCAGTGTATTTAGAATGCAGCGTTGTTCACTGATCTTTCACAGTAATAAACTCAGCAAAAAAAGAAACGTCCTCTCACTGTCAACTGTGTTTATTTTCAGCATACTTAACATGTGTAAATATTTGTATGAACATAACAAGATTCAACAACTGAGACATAAACTGAACAAGTTCCACAGACATGTGACTAACAGAAATTGAATAATGTGTCCCTGAACAAAGGGGGGGTCAAAATCAAAAGTAACAGTCAGTATCTGGTGTGGCCACCAGCTGCATTAAGTACTGCAGTGCATCTCCTCCTCATGGACTGCACCAGATCCGGGCTCTTCGCTGGCCATGGCAGAACACTGACATTCCTGTCTTGCAGGAAATCACGCACAGAACGAGCAGTATGGCTGGTGGCATTGTCATTCTGGAGGGTCATGTCAGGATGAGCCTGCAGGAAGGATACCACATGAGGGAGGAGGATGTCTTCCCTGTATCGCACAGCATTGAGATTGCCTGCAATGACAACAAGCTCAGTCCGATGATGCTGTGACACACCGCCCCAGACCATGACGGACCCTTCACCTCCAAATCGATCCCGCTCCAGAGTACAGGCCTCGGTGTAACGCTCATTCCTTCGACGATAAACGCAAATCCGGCCATCACCACTGGTGAGACAAAACCGCGACTCGTCAGTGAAGAGCACTTTTTGCCAGTCCTGTCTAGTCCAGCGACGGTGGGTTTGTGCCCATAGGCGATGTTGTTGCCGGTGATGTCTGGTGAGGACCTGCCTTACAACAGGCCTACAAGCCCTCAGTCCAGCCTCTCTCAGCCTATTGCGGACAGTCTGAGCACTGATGGAGGGATTGTGCATTCCTGGTGTAACTCGGGCTGTTGTTGTTGCCATCCTGTACCTGTCCCGCAGGTGTGATGTTCGGATGTACCAATCCTGTGCAGGTGTTGTTACACGTGGTCTGCCACTGCAAGGACGATCAGCTGTCCGTCCTGTCTCCCTGTAGCGCTGTCTTAGGCGTCTCACAGTACGGACATTGCAATTTATTGCCCTGGCCACATCTGCAGTCCTCATGCCTTCTTGCAGCATGCCTAAGGCACGTTCACGCAAATGAGCAGGGACCCTGGGCATCTTTCTTTTGGTGTTTTTCAGAGTCAGTAGAAAGGCCTCTTTAGTGTCCTAAGTTTTCATAACTGTGACCTTAATTGCCTACCGTCTGAAAGCTGTTAGTGTCTTAACGACCGTTCCACAGATGCATGTTCATTAGTTGTTTATGGTTCATTGAACAAGCATGGGAAACAGTGTTTAAACCCTTTACAATGAAGATCTGAGAAGTCATTTGGATTTTTACTAATTATCTTTGAAAGACAGGGTCTCTGAAAAAAGGACGTTTCTTTTTTTGCTGAGTTTAGTATGCTGATTTTATATGAGGCTACTCTCCATAGTGATATTATTATGGTGTGCATTGCATTGGCATAAATCAGCATACCGTGACACAAAGTGTGACACACACACACATACACATACACACACATACACACATTCATTTCAGTGTCATGATTAGGTTCAGGAGGTTGAAACTCCTGGCTCCAGTCTTTGTGCCCACTCCTCCAAAAAGCCCTCCGAAACACAGACTCTTATACCATAGCCTTGACAGGAAAGAGCCTGCCTTATTTAGCCAATATGGGCCAATGAAACGCCCTCGGTCAGGGGAAGTCCAGGGGTCAGAGGTCAACCCCAACTTATGGCCCAGCAGGAGATCAGCCCATCTTTCCCTCCCTCACACTGACTCAAAGAATGGACAGAGGAAAAAACCATGCTCTGACCTTTCACCTCTGACCTGACTCCTTTCTCTCGAACTTCACTCTCTCTTTCTGTGTGTCCAGTGGAGACCCACCCTGTGGCCTTTGTGTCCCCTAGTAGACGACCACAACTCCAAACGTCCACTTTGAGGGGTCAACCATCGGCCATGGCGACGGGGTTGAGTCTGGGGTCGTGGGGTCATCGTGGGGACAGCGATCATCTAAAGGTCAGCTCCTCTCCCGGTCGGCTCAGCCCGGGGTCACCTGCAGGTCAACTACAGTGGCTCATTGTCCGAACACCCCCCCTTCCTGGAGCGTTGGTCAGTCCCGAAGGCATGCGGTCCCATCCATCCAGGGCCTAATCATTTCAAATGGCGGGGAGAGCAGCGTAAACAGCCATCATTACAGACACTCGGCAGCGCACTCACGTCCACTTTAAACGGCCATTATGGCTAAGGGGCCATCCGTAATGCCAGGAGGGAGGGAGGGAGGGAGGGAGGGAGGGAGGGAGGGAGGGTGTGCCCAGAGGGAGGAGGAAGAATGAGAGTGGGAAAGGAAGGCTTTTGTTGAGGAATTACTGTGTCCTCTCCCATGATGTTTTGTCATTGTATTCATGACCGCCATTAGGCTCAGTCTCTATCTAACCTGTTGACCTGAGTGATCAGACTCCTCCAGAGGAGGGCGCTATCCCCTCAGAGAACTGGGCAAGGCACCGTGACCCGGCCTTCACCCCTCCCCTCCATTCACGGGGCATCGGAGAAGAGGTCACCAGACGGTCGCACAGAGGCTTCAAAATGGCCGCCGCCATTTTCTTGGGAAGTAAAGTTGGTGTGCTTACCAAGATTGATGAGCCACATAATACAGGGTGCCAAATCAAATTAGCCCTCCAGCAAGCCATTTGATGTGTGTTGTCAAAGGTGAAAACATCACATGGACAGCACACAATATCCTTGTTAGCCGAGGAAACACAGATGTTAGGATATTGTGGCCGTGGATCATGTTTAGAGGTCTCACTGAGTTTGCATGAAAATGGGAGGATTTTCGTTATGTTGTGCAAATAAGGGCCGGTAGCAAGCTAGTGTGTGTGTGTGTGTGTGAGAGAAAGAGATTGAGAAGGGGAGCGAGAGAAAGGAGGAGGAGGGAGAGATGCACGCTGTGAGTTCAACGGCAGGGCAATAACAGACTTCTCATTCTCCATCACAACCCAGCCCTGGGGGCAGGCAACGCAACGTGGCGTGGTGCTACTGTTAGCAACCAACTGCTCCGTGTGTGTATGTGTGTGTGTTTAAGTGTTCAGAGGCACCAAATGAGCCCCAATATTGTACAACAGCCTGAATGAACAAGAGAGAACAAGATGGAGGATAGGAGAGAGGGAAGAGGCTGAATGAGGCGAACAACAAGAGAAGAGGACAAAATAGGAGAGGAAATGAGAGGGAATGAGGGCAGAAGGGATTGAATAAAGACAGGCAAAAAGAAAGGAGAAAGAAAGAAAGATGAGAGCGACATTAGAGAGAAATGATGGAGGGTGACAGTTGCCTTGTGATAAGTGACATCATCCCTCACCATCATCCACCTCCCCACCCTCACCCACACACACGCCACTGGTTACTGAATTACAGCGCTTACGCTGCCAGTCCCAAAGCACCCCCTCGGCGGTAAACACATGATATCACAGGTCCACCACTATAGGCGTTGTCTAGGTGACCAGCACCCCAACCCTCCCCCTCCCTCTGCCCCCCCACCCATCCTTTGCTTTCTTCGATACATGTATGGATCCTTCCCTCTTTCTCTCTTTCTACATCCCATTACATCTCTCTCATTCTCTCTCGCTCCCTCTCTCTCTCCCTCTCTTTCCACCTGCCTTTCACCCCATCAGAAGTGGGGTCGCTGCGAGGTCGGGCAGGAAAGATTAGACGCCCTTGTGGTGCTGCGCTGCACTGCTCTCTGCTCTCTGCTCCCTCTGCTGATGAAACGACAGCCCTCCCTCCCTCCCTCCCTCCCTCCCTCCCTCTCTCTCTCTCTCTCTCTCTCTCTCTCTCTCTCTCTCTCTCTCTCTCTCTCCCCTCACTCCATTTGTTCTCATTCTCCTCTTATCTCCTCCGTACATTCTTCCCCCTTCCACATTCCTCATCCCCCCTACCCTCCCTCTCTCCCTCCCTCCCTCTCTCCCTCCTTCCTTCCCTCCATCCACCCCAAAATGGAGTCACGCTAGCGATGCGGGTTGGTTCCCGTGGCATCTGGAAGATGGAGAGCCCCTCACTGTTGTAAGAGAGAGCGTTCTGCCATAGCGGGGGGTTGGGGGGGATTAGGGGAGACTTACTGTGATTCCCACATATTTACCCTGATTTACACTGAGAGAGAGGTGATTTACCACGGTCTGAGATGCATGGCTATGGTTCTCACCCTGATGTATGGTGCTGGGAGATGTGAGGGCTGGTTGACGGGATGGATCTGTCTCGATCACATCAGAAATAAGACCTTTGTAGTCTGGGCTAGTTCAGTGGGAGAGCAGAGTGAATGTTAAGATTGATTGGAATTTGGTTGCTTATGGGTACATTGTGTGACTGTGTGTAATAAAGGGTATGTTTGTATGTAATGATGATGTGCATATATATTGTACACTGAATATAAATGTATTTGAGAGTATTCAAGTGTGCGTCAGTCTGTGTTTGAGTTGATATCCATTCTTGACTCCCTCAAAGTCATGCTATGCTGTGCTAAGCCATACGGCTCAGTTTGAGAAACACCAGAGAGAGAGAAAATGTACGTAAAGCCAGAATCCCATTCAACCCAAAGCCTCACTGATCCCCCATACAGCCCCATAGGTCAAGAGTTCAAGGTCAGAATTCAGTTACATTATCAACATAAAGCTTGAATGAAGAAGATGAAGCCAAAGTGTCTCCAAAAACATACTTTTGCTTAACCTTGCCTATAGCCCTTTAAATTAAGAGAAGTAACAGTGTTTGTTTTCTCGCTCTTCAGATGATGCATCCATTTACATTCATTTATAGTGGTTCACTCCCTCTGACTGCTCCCAGCATTGAACTGCAGCAATATTCATCATCACAGAACATTAACGCTATGATTACCCCTCTAACATACGACATACATCCATCTCTACATGTCAATATTCATTGCCTTCTCCTCTTGTTTTGTTATGTTTCCTAACGCCAACCCCACCTCCTCCTTGACATTCCTAGAACCCCACCTCCTCCTCCCTCACCCCCCGCTGCCCCCTTAACCAAATCAACCTGGTGCTCTCCACCGTCAGGCCCGTCACAGCATGGCTTACAGATGGTAGTTTAAGCGTCACGCCGATCAGAAGTATTGACCATAGCGACGGAGTCAAAATAAGTTCAATTGAGCGGGGATGATGGGTAATGCGTTAGGATGAGGCATGGGGCCAAGGTCTTCCCCCTGGAATAGGCTGGCTTGGGCTGGAACACAGTGGGGGGGGGGGGAGGGGTTAACATGGAGGAGAGGGAAAGAGGGGAAAGGGGGAGTGAAGAGAAGAGGAAGTGATGGACCATAGGGGCTAGATGGAGTAGTTTTGAGGGCAGCAGGGGAGAGAGTGTGTGTGGGGGTTGGGAGGGGGTGGGGAAGGGAGGGGAGGGGGAGGGGTGACTAGTAGTCATGAAGTGCAAACCGTACGCTCCCAAACTAACGTCGTCAATGTGTGTACTCTGCGTGAACTCTCTCGGCCTCGGTGAAAAAGAGCAGGAGAGGGTGAAAGGGAGAGCGAGCGAGCGAGAGGGAGAGTGTGAACAAGAGGGAGTGAGGGATCGAGAAAAGGAGAGAGAGGAGAGAGAGGGATAGAGAGAGGGCATACATCAGTGCCTGGGTGCGTTGGCTCGGTGCATCTGGTGATGAAGAAGCATATTAAAAAGGCAGTGATGATCATCAGAAAGCCCTTTTCTCTAGCAGTGGGGGAATGTAGAGAGAGCAGCGCACAGATGTGCCGGGGAGATGTTAAAACTGCCTGTCACAGCGGAGAGCGGGAGCTGCAGGAGAGATGGAGAGAGGGAGCGAGAGAGCAGAGGAGGAGGGGGGATGTAAGAAGGAGAAAGAGAGAAGTCGAGGAGGAAAGAAGGGAATGGAAGGAATGGAGTAGGAAAAAGGAAAGTGAAAAAGAGAAAGGGACTGTGTGTGTGTGTGTGTGTGTGTGTGGCTCATCATCTTGTTTAATTAGCCATCTTCCTGCTACCTCTCTTCTCATCCTTCCCTCCAGCAGAAGAGAAGGGCAGGATCAGTGGTTTTGGACGTGAGAGTTGGGGCGCCCTCTGGTGTATCTGTCATTACAACCAGAGTCCCGCGTTCTGTTTGCAGCATTTGGGTGCTGTGGTTTGTAGCTATGTGCAGAAATAGAAGACATTAGGAAACAGCTTTCCCTCCCTAAGTCTTAACCTTATCCCATAAGGGTAGTGGAGTCCAAAAATGACCTTAGATCAGTGTCATGGGGCAACACATTATGTGGTTTGTTGGGGAAAAGTTGACTCCATTTTGAGCCAATGGTTCTATCACATGACTCCATTTTGAGCCAATGGTTCTATCACATGACTCCATTTTGAGCCAATGGTTCTATCACATTACTATATTTTGAGGCTATGTGCTCTACCTTCACACACATCTTAATAATCAGCACTGTCTCAAATGGTTCGGGGGGGGGGGGGGGCATCTTATATTTGTTTGGGCTTCTTGTGGTCAATTTTCAGTCTACAAAATATTTGTAATTATGTTCTGGCCCCCCGACCATCCGCTCAAGACAAAATTGCCCCGCGGTTGAATCTACATACAGTTGATCATCCCTGCCTTAGGGTATCCATACAGCTTAAATCAACCTTGCTCTGAAGCACCACCTGGTGGCCAAAAGCAGCAAAGCTTATAGCTGTAAAGCATTCAGCATCGGACAGAGGAGGTATGTTATGGTCCCATTAACGCCTGGGGTGGGAGATTCGTATTAAAGCCTGCTATAAGTAGTGGCTCGGTTTATGGCTTAGACAAGCCAGCTGAGATAATAATGTATTGATTTTCTTCTTCCCTGTAAGACCATGCAAGCCCTTGAAACAGTAGACTATATAGTATACTACAGGGTAGGGGGAGTGGCGGACAAAGTGATATACTCTCCCAAGGGCACATAGGCTGAGTATGCACTCTGATCTGGTAGTGCTCTGCTTGTAAATATTATGTTTGGGAAATGTTTATTTAATATTGCTTTAACTATACCCAAAGAGGGCAGAAACACTAGGTAAGTTAATTGTGTGTGGACACATTCTCATTTACCATTACTGCTCTTGTGACCAATGCCTGATTCAGAGGGGTTGTGTTAAATGCAGAAGTTTCCTTTCCATGGAATCTGTAGTGAGAGAGTCAGCACCTCGTTTTAACATTCCACCCAAAGAACAGTTTATATCTGTTTCAACTTGTACTTTAACTGTCACTAGGACACATGTAAATCATCCAATACTACCTCCCCTATTGCTACAGCAACATTTTACATGAACCCAATCTCATAAAGCTGCCTTATAAAAATGGGATAACAGTTCTCACAAGCAGTCATTATATTCAAATGAAATACCCCTTGCAACTCAATATTAGGAAGGTGTTCCTAATATTTGGGATACTCAGTGCAAATGACAGAAAACCCTATAGTCTGCTTTGCCTATGACGATGGTGCCACAGCTTCCCATGGGCTGTAGTGTGCCAGAACCCTTTAACTTCAGTATCATGTTAGGCCAAAAAAATATTTTGCGTTTTAATTGCAATTGTTCTACATGTGTATATTATGTAAATGTAAATGTAAATGTATCAGTGACCACTCTCAGTATTTGTTGAAAGAGAGCGCTCAACACTTTTATCCACAAGGTGGGAGCATTGAATAACCTTTGGAACTCATCCTTCCACATTAACCAGTGTGGACAATGCAATGGCATGTTGAGAGGATGTGCACTGTTTTCCGATACTAATTCATGTGTTAGTTAGTACTTTCCTCATCTCCTGCAGTGCCTCTTGCCCCTTGATGCTTACAAAGTAGGGTTTTTGAGCAAAAGTGTGGTGACCTCATAAAGGTATCCCAACATCATGACAACATGCAGTAATCAAAAGAAAACATAGAATTTGAATTCAACTGAAATCATCCTAGAACGTAATGTCACAAACAACATATCCCAACAACACCAAACATTAAACATTCTAGGAGTGGACCAAAAACGACATTCTACACCAAATCCAACAGTTCTGTTTTGCTACCAAAGAGAAAAGACTCACTGCAATTTTGTGCACACCATTTGAAGGATTCTTTCATGTGATTTCAGTCTAATTTCAAGGAAACAGATCATAAGTAAGACTATTATTATAATAAATTAGAGCTTTGAGATTTGCCATTTATCCATAACTCTAGCTTCAGTCTCTAAACTGCCATAGCTGACGGGTAGTGTTGTGTGTCTCTCTGTGTGTCAAAGGATGGATTCATATACATCCTATCAGCTTTGGGGTCCTCTCTCTGCCTTTAAGAAGTCCCTGTGTGGAATGTGGTGGAGCTCGGCCCTGGATGAGCCTTCAGTGGACAACTCATCAGTCTGGGACCTCCATCCTGTCAACACCACTGATTGGCCAGAGAGCCATGAAGTGACCTCAGAGTTTGACCAGGTTGAGCGTGCCATCAAGAGGCCCTCGCCCCTGGCTTTCAGCCCGCCTGTAAAAGGCCTCAGGGAGATGAGCCTCTCTCTCAGCCTCCACTGCTTCAGTGACTGGGCATTAAGCCCCACTGACCAGCACTATGAAGACCTCTGCTCCCTGTTCCAAAACCATACTCCATGAGAGCTCTATCCTAGATTTAAATAGAACAGATATATTCAATAAAACATTATTTTTATTTTTACAGTAACATCTGTTTTGTGCCTTTCATTTACTAGCTCTTATAGTCAATATTCAGATACATTTCATTTTTATAATTTACATTATACATCATTATAAACTGGGTGGTTTGGGTGCTAGATGGCGCTGCAGTGGATAGCAGCTGCCTTACAGGCTCCTGACCAATTCTGCTATTTTATGTGGGGTGTTTTACGCTGATCTTAACTTTTTCTGTACATAATGTCTCCGCCATCATTTCCTACGACCGAAAAAAGCTTCTGGACATTAGAACAGCGATCACTAACCTCAATTTGGACAAACATTTCTACTTCAATGAGTCAGCAGTTCTGGATGTTCTGCTTACTCTAAAGTGGAAGCAGCGGCGAAAATGAGGCAGGCAAGCTGGCACCCTGATGAGACTACATCAGTGAGGAAGCCATTGCCCTCTGTTATATTGGCTAATGAGCAATCACTTGAGAATAAACTGGATAAGCTCTGTTTGAGACCATCCTATCAATGGGACCTGAAAAACTGTAAAATCATATGTTTCTCAGAGTTGTGGCTGAACGAGGACATGGATATACTGTACATCTTGCTGGTTTTTCTATGCAAGACCGGACAGCAGACTCGGGTAAGAGGAAGGGAGGAAGGGTGTGTCTCTTTGTTAACAACAGCTGGTGCGCAATCTCACATTTTTGCTGGCCTGAGTTGGAATACCTCATGATAAGCTGCAGACCATATTATTTACCATACTATTTTCATAGCTGTCTATTTACCACCACAAACCGATGCTGGCACTAAGAACTCACTCAATGAGCCAAATAGGGCCATAAGCAAACAACTAAATGCACATTCAGAAGCTGCGTTTCTTGTGGCCTATGATTTTAATGCAGGGAAACTGAAATCCATTTTACCTCATTTTTACGAGCATGTCACCTCTGCAACTAGATGTGACAAAACTCTAGATCATCTTTATTCCACACACAGAAACTCATACAAAGCCCTCCCTCGCCATCCCTTTGGCAAATCAGACCATGACTCTATCCTTCTGCTTCCTGCTTACAAGCAAAAACTCAAACAGGATGTACCAGTGACGCGCTCAATACAGAAGTGGTCCGATGAAGCGGATGCTAAGCTACAGGACTGTTTCGCTAGCACAGACGGAGTTTACCACATCCGTCACCGGCCTCATTAATAAGTGCATCAATTACGTCGTCCCCACAGTGACCATACATATCCCAACCAGAAGCAATGGATTACAGGCAACATCTGCACTGAGCTAAAGGCTAAAGCTGCCAATTTAAAGGAGCGGGACACTAATCCGCAGTAGCGGTGAGTGAGTAAAATCACCGGGGAAGTCAGAAAAAAAACAACTATATTACAACCTATGTTCCAGAAAAACGCATATAAAAAATGTTATACATTGATTTGCATTTTAATGAGGGAAGTAAGTATTTGACCCCCTCTCAATCAGAAAGATTTCTGGCTCCCAGGTGTCTTTTATACAGGTAACAAGCTGAGATTAGGAGCACACTCTTAAAGGGAGTGCTCCTAATCTCAGTGTGTTACCTGTATAAAAGACACCTGTCCACAGAAGCAATCAATCAATCAGATTCCAAACTCTCCACCATGGCCAAGACCAAAGAGCTCTCCAAGGATGTCAGGGACAAGATTGTAGACCTACACAAGGCTGGAATGGGCTACAAGACCATCGCCAAGCAGCTTGGTGAGAAGGTGACAACAGTTAGTGCGATTATTTGCAAATGGAAGAAACACAAAATAACTGTCAATCTCCCTCGGCCTGGGGCTCCATGCAAGATCTCACCTCGTGGAGTTGCAATGATCATGAGAACGGTGGGGAATCAGCCCAGAACTACACGGGAGGATCTTGTCAATGATCTCAAGGCAGCTGGGACCATAGTCACCAAGAAAACAATTGGTAACACACTACGCCGTGAAGGACTGAAATCCTGCAGCGCCCGCAAGGTCCCCCTGCTCAAGAAAGCACATATACAGTGGGGAAAAATAGTATTTAGTCAGCCACCAATTGTGCAAGTTCTCCCACTTAAAAAGACGAGAGTGGCCTGTAATTTTCATCATAGGTACACGTCAACTATGACAGACAAATTGAGAAAAAAAAATCCAGGAAATCACATTGTAGGATTTTTTATGAATTTATTTGCAAATTATGGTGGAAAATAAGTATTTGGTCACCTACAAACAAGCAAGATTTCTGGCTCTCACAGACCTGTAACTTATTCTTTAAGAGGCTCCTCTGTCCTCCACTCGTTACCTGTATTAATGGCACCTGTTTGAACTTGTTATCAGTATAAAAAGACACCTGTCCACAACCTCAAACAGTCACACTCCAAACTCCACTATGGCCAAGACCAAAGAGCTGTCAAAGGACACCAGAAACAAAATTGTAGACCTGCACCATGCTGGGAAGACTGAATCTGCAATAGGTAAGCAGCTTGGTTTGAAGAAATCAACTGTGGGAGCAATTATTAGGAAATGGAAGACATACAAGACCACTGATAATCTCCCTCGATCTGGGGCTCCACGCAAGATCTCACCCCGTGGGGTCAAAATGATCACAAGAACGGTGAGCAAAAATCCCAGAACCACACAGGGGGACCTAGTGAATGACCTGCAGAGAGCTGGGACCAAAGTAACAAAGCCTACCATCAGTAACACACTTCGCCGCCAGGGACTCAAATCCTGCAGTGCCAGACGTGTCCCCCTGCTTAAGCCAGTACATGTCCAGGCCCGTCTGAAGTTTGCTAGAGTGCATTTGGATGATCCAGAAGAGGATTGGGAGAATGTCATATGGTCAGATGAAACCAAAATAGAACTTTTTGGTAAAAACTCAACTCGTCGTGTTTGGAGGACAAAGAATGCTGAGTTGCATCCAAAGAACACCATACCTACTGTGAAGCATGGGGGTGGAAACATCATGATTTTGGGGCTGTTTTTCTGCAAAGGGACCAGGACGACTGATCCGTGTAAAGGAAAGAATGAATGGGGCCATATATCGTGAGATTTTGAGTGAAAACCTCCTTCCATCAGCAAGGGCATTGAAGAGGAAACGTGGCTGGGTCTTTCAGCATGACAATGATCCCAAACACACCGCCCGGGAAACGAAGGAGTGGCTTCGTAAGAAGCATTTCAAGGTCCTGGAGTGGCCTAGCCAGTCTCCAGATCTCAACCCCATAGAAAATCTTTGGAGGGAGTTGAAAGTCCGTGTTGCCCAGCGACAGCCCCAAAACATCACTGCTCTAGAGGAGATCTGCATGGAGGAATGGGCCAAAATACCAGCAACAGTGTGTGAAAACCTTGTGAAGACTTACAGAAAAGGTTTGACCTGTGTCATTGCCAACAAAGGGTATATAACAAAGTATTGAGAAACTTTTGTTATTGACCAAATACATATTTTCCACCATAATTTGCAAATAAATTCATAAAAAATCCTACAATGTGATTTTCTGGATTTTTTTCTTCTCATTTTGTCTGTCATAGTTGACGTGTACCTATGATGAAAATTACAGGCCTCTCTCATCTTTTTAAGTGGGAGAACTTGCACAATTGGTGGCTGACTAAATACTTTTCTTCCCCACTGTACATGCCCGTCTGAAGTTTGCCAATGAACATCTGAATGATTCAGAGGAGAACTGGGTGAAAGTGTTGTGGTCAGATGAGACCAAAATGGAGCTCTTTGGCATCAACTCAACTCGCCATGTTTGGAGGAGGAGGAATGCTGCCTATGACCCCAAGAACACCATTCCCACCGTCAAACATGGAGGTGGAAACATTATGCTTTGGGTGTGTTTTTCTGCTAAGGGGACAGGACAACTTCACCGCATCAAAAGGACGATGGACGGGGCCATGTACTGTAAAATCTTGGGTGAGAACCTCCTTCCCTCAGCCGGGGCATTGAAAATGGGTCGTGGATGGGTATTCCAGCATGACAATGACCCAAAACACACGGCCAAGGCAACAAAGGAGTGGCTCAAGAAGAAGCACATTAAGGTCCTGGAGTGGCCTAGCCAGTCTCCAGACCTTAATCCCATAGAAAATCTGTGGAGGGAGCTGAAGGTTCGAGTTGCCAAACGTCAGCCTCGAAACCTTAATGACTTGGAGAAGATCTGCAAAGAGGACTCGGACAAAATCCATCATGAGATGTGTGCAAACTTGGTGGCCAACTACAAGAAACGTCTGACCTCTGTGATTGCCAACAAGGGTTTTGCCACCAAGTACTAAGTCACGTTTTGCAAAGGGGTCAAATACTTATTTCCCTCATTAAAATGCAAATCAATTTATAACATTTTTGACATGCGTTTTTCTGGATTTTTTTGTTGTTATTCTGTCTCTCACTGTTCAAATAAACCTACCATTAAAATTATAGACTGATAATTTCTTTGTCAGTGGGCAAACGTACAAAATCAGCAGGGGATCAAATACTTTTTTCCCTCACTGTAATCTCTACAGGCCTGGACATGGTGTAGTTTTTAAATGCATTGGGCTCATGCGGGGCCTACAGGTTGGTATGCTTTCTCTCTATATGCAGCTATTAAAAGGCTATATTTGGTTATGTTGATATGTATTAAAAAGCTGTTTAAGATAAATTAGCAATGGAAGTCATTACTCTATTCTTCAGTATTGCATTGTATTAATTGCATGAATTTTTGTTTCTGAGGTATGTAATTTTGAGAATATATTTTTTTTACATCTCAAAATAGGACGCTACCCGTTTAAGAGAACTGCGTTCCAAAAGAGATATCACCTGGCTGTGTGTATTTTGTGTATATTTTTTTTGCAGACTATCAACAGTAGCCATCATATTGCTAGTATGTTGTTCACTATTGAAGGTTTACTTTTGTAAATTACTTTCCCTCAAATAAATAAGCTCAGCGATTAGATTGATGGGCGCTTCTTTTTGCTCAGGACAGCTTGCATGTGTTGTGTGAGTGTAGCTATCAACTTCTGTACAATCAACTTCTGCACTGCTCGACTCCAGTGCTCGAGAGGTTGTGAGTGACTCGCGGGAGTGTCATGGTGCTTGAATGAACAACCAATCATATTGCTAAAATACAAATAGCACGACTTTTATGTGTGTAGTCTTCAATGGTTTTTCAATGGTATACTACGACAGAGCAGGTAAATGTTAAACTGCAACTCAAAAATGTACTGAGAACTGGCCTGGTCAGTGCTGCTGCTCTGCCGCCACACCTGACTGAAAATTACTGGGGCAAATGCGGTCTTGCCACACGTTTTCCGGCAGGCTCTGCAACTTGGTACGGAAATACAAGGCAGCCGACCACCAGGCGCTACAGATGATAGTGAGTACGGGCTGAGCTCCCTGCCACCCAGAACCTCTATACCAGACGGTGTCAGAGGAAGCCCCCCAAAATGGTCAAAGACTCCAGCCACCCAAACCATAGACCGTTCTCTCTGCTACTGCACAGCAAGCGGTACCAGTGCACCACGTCTGGAACCAACTACTAAAGACTGCTAAAAAAAGGCTGCTAAATAGCTAATCAAACGGATACCCAGACTACCTCCATTGCCACTTTTTTTACTAACTCTCTTGCACTGACTCTATGCACACACACTGGTCTTTACCAACACACTTACACATATTTACGCTGACACCCACACACACACACACACACACACACACACACACACACACACACACACACACACACACACACACACACACACACTGCTGCTACAGCTCAGTCTACTATCTATCATCTTGCCTAGGTTACTTTACCACTAGCTATATTTACACTGAACAAAAATATACACGCAACATGTAAAGTGTTGGTCCCATGTTTCATGAGCTGAAATAAAAAATCCCAGAAATGTTCCATACGCACATAAAGCTTATTTCACAAATTTGTTTTCATCCCTGTTAGTGAGCATTTCTCCTTTGCCAAGATAATCCATCCACCTGACAGGTGTGGCATATCAAGAAGCTGATTAAAATGTGCAGATTTGTCACACAACACAATGACACAGATCGTGTAATTGGCATGCTGACTGCAGGAATGTCCACCAGAGCTGTTACCAGAATATTGAATGTTAATTTTTCTACCATAAGCTGTCTCCAACGTTGTTTTAGAGAATTTGGCAGTACGTCCAAACGGCCTCACAACCACAGACCATGCCAGCCCAGGACATCCACATCCGGCTTCTTCCCCTGCGGGATCGTCTGAGACCAGCCCCCCGGACAGCTGATGAAACTGTGGGTTTGCACAACCAAATAATTTCTGTACAAACTGTCAGAAACCGTCTCAGGGAAGCTCATCTGCGTGCTCGTCGTCCTCACCAGGGTCTTGACCTGACTGCTGTTTGGCGTTGTAACCGACTTCAATGAGCAAATGCTCATTGTGTGCTCTTCACGGATGAATCCTGGTTTCAACTGTACCGGGCAGATGGCAAACAACATGTGGGCGAGCGGTTTTCTGATATCAACACTGTGAACAGAGTGTCACATGGTGGCAGTGGGGTTATGGTATGGGCAGGCATAAGCTACTGACAACGAACACAATTGCATTTTATCAATGGCAATTTGAATGCACAGAGATACCGTGACGAGATCCTAAGGCCCATTCATCCGCCGCCATCACCTCATATTTCAGCATGATAATTCATGGCCACACATGTCGCAAGGATCTGTACACAATTCCTGGAAGCTGAAAATGTCCCAGTTCTTCCATGGCCTGCATACTCACCAGGCATGTCATCCATTGAGCATGTTTAGGATGCTCTGGATCGACTTGTACGACAGTATACAGTTACCACCAATATCCAGCAACTTCGCACAGCCATTGAAGAGGAGGGGGACAACATTCCACAGGCCACAGTCAACAGCCTGATCAACTCTATGCGAAGGAGATGTGTTGCGCTGCATAAGGCAAATAATGGTCACACCAGATACTGACTGGTTGTCTGATCCACGCCCCTGCCTTTAAAAAAAAAAAGGAATCTGTCACCAACAGATGCATACCTGTATTCCCAGTCATGTGAAAACCATAGATTAGGGCCTATGTGAATTTATTTCAATTAACTGATTTCCTTATATAAACTGTAAAATTGTTGCATGTTGCATTTACATTTTGAAGACACAAAGGGGCGAATCTGCTACCTGCCAGTTCATAGCAGACCAAAATAATAGAATGTAAACGGATATATGATAAACCAGCTACTCAGGTTAAAACATGTCAGAATCAACTTTAATTCACCAAATACATTTGCATGTACAGGAATTTGACTCTTGTGAAATGGTGCTGCCACAATAAACAGAATATACAGACGATAAACAGAATATACAGATCCACATACAGTATGTACACTATGAACACTATAAGCTACATTGTAAAGTATGCTTGTGTAAAGGACGTCACGCTGCTTGCTTAGCGAGTACCACTTCCTCCCGATTCGGCCTATACCTGGCGGGAATGCGGGACCTCTGCCTCACAAACACACGTGACCGTCCTCTCTCAAGCGTCTTAGCCAATCGCGCCACCTCAAAAGCTAGCTAATGAGGTGACACAAGCGGGACACTTAAGGCTGAGGAGAAGGGTCACACATCCCCATCGGCTACACATGTAAGAGATGTGCAGAGAGCGCAAAGAGCAACTTTTAGTTCTGGGATGATAGTGCAAGGTGCCTAATCTGTGGATGAATAGTGCAGAGTGCGAAGTCTATGGATGAGAGGTTCATCATGGACCAGGTGGCCGGTTGGTGAGGGCCACGAAACTGTTCAGTTGGCGGGAGGTTTCAGTCATGATTGACCTGAACCGTTTGCCAGAGGGGAGTCTTTGGAAGAGGGTGTGGAAGGGGGTCGGGAATTATCTTTCCTGCACGCTTCCTTGCCCTGGAGTTATGCAGGACCTCGATGGAGGGCCAGTGGTTGCAAATTACCCTCTCAGCAGACCGGACAATCCGTTGCAGTGGAGGAAGTTAGGATGGACTCGATGATGGTCAAAGGAGGACTGAGGACAAAACACCATGCATTCACCAAACATTGCACTGAGGGAAACAGATTTGTTTTATAGCAATTGTCTGATTGGGAACAACCATTGTCTATCAATTACATAATCTACAATTATTTCAATTTGGCATTGGAAGTTTTATTGAATACAGTCAGTAATACAGGAGTCAAATCGGATAAGGGGTCTCATCTGATCAGATGTTATCAGCAAGCCATCTGTGGAAAGAGCACAAGTAAAACAAAGATATAAGTGCAAACAGAATAAATGTTTCATTCAACATGTTTCCACCTAAAACAATGACATGAGCTCTATCCCAATTAATCTCTGCTCAACTCCTCACTTCCTCTACATGCCTCCTTCTCAAAAGCCATTGGAGGAGGTCTGAGGAGAGGAACCTTGGGTCGTCTCCTCCAATGGGGTTTTAGGAGGCACGATGGTCAGTCCTTGCATCTATAGCTCTGTCTATGAATTTGAGTGGTAACATTTCTCCATCTCCATCCCTCAGCTTTTTACTGAAACAGGGGCGGAGAAAACGCTTTGTTATTGTTTGAACTGCTGATTGCTACTTTAATAAACACATAAATAAACATACACGTACAGTTCTGGCTGCAGTGGAGGCTGCTGAGGGGAGGACAGCTCATAATAATGTCTGAAACGGAGCAAATGGAATGGCATCAAACACATGGAAACCATCTGTTTGATACCATTCCACTGAATCCGCTCCAGCCATTACCACGAGCCCGTTCTCCCCAATTAAGGTGCCACCAACCTCCTGTGGCATACAAGTATGTTTAAGCATACATTACTTTTGGGAGTGTACAGTTGTGGTCAAAAGTTTTGAGAATGACACAAATATAAAATTTCACAAAGTCTGCTGCCTCAGTTTTTATGATGGCAATTTGCATATACTCCAGAATGTCATGAAGAGTGATCAGATGAATCGCAATTAATTGCAAAGTCCCTCTTTGCCATGAAAATGAACTTAATCCCCAAAAAACATTTCTACTGCATTTCAGCCCTGCCACAAAAGCACCAGCTGCCACCATGTCAGTGATTCTTTCGTTAACACAGGTGAGAGTGTTGACGAGGACAAGGATGGAGATCACTCTGTCATGCTGATTGAGTTAGAATAACAGAGTGGAAGCTTTAAAAGGAGGGTGGTGCTTGAAATCATTGTTCTTCCTCTGTTAACCATGGTTACCTGCAAGGAAACACATGCCGTCATCATTGCTTTGCACAAAAAGAGCTTCACAGGCATGGATATTGCTGCTAGTAAGATTGCACCTGAATCAACCATTTATCGGATCATCAAGAACTTCAAGGAGAGAGGTTCAATTGTTGTGAAAAAGGCGTCAGGGCGCCCAAGAAAGTCCAGCAAGTGCCAGGACCGTCTCCTAAAGTTGATTCAGCTGCGGGATCAGGGCACCACCAGTGCAGAGCTTGCTCAGGAATGGCAGCAGGCAGGTGTGAGTGCATCTGCACGCACAGTAAGGCTAAGACTTTTGGAGGTTGACCTGGTGTCAAGAAGGGCAGCAAAGAAGCCACTTCTCTCCAGGAAAAACATCAGGGACAGACTGATATTCTGCAAAAGGTACAGGGATTGGACTGCTGAGGACTGGGGTAAAGTCATTTTCTCTGATGAATCCCCTTTCCGATTGTTTGGGGCATCCGGAAAAAAGCTTGTCCGGAGAAGACAAGGTGAGCTTCACCATCAGTCCTGTGTCATGCCAACAGTAAAGCATCCTGAGACCATTCATGTGTGGGGTTACTTCTCAGCCAAGGGAGTGGGCTTGTCACGATCGTCAAAAGGAGCGGACCAATGCGCAGCGTTGCGAGTGAACATGATGACTTTATTATGTAAAGCAACCACGAAGAAAACAACAAATGACGATACGTGAAGTTCAAATACGGATACAGACTAACAGCAACACGGAAACAATAACCCACAAAACAAAGGAGAAAACACACAGAATATATATGGCTCCCAATCAGAGATAACGAGCCGACAGCTGACACTCGTTACCTCCGATTGGGAGTCATAGACCAATCACCATAGACACAAACAAAATGAAACTCACCCATCCCCAACACCACCAAATGAAATACACCCAAACACATGAAAATGAACAACCCTGGCTCAATTATAAAGTCCATAGAGCCAGAGTGTCACAGTACCCCCCCCTAAAGGTGCGAACTCCGGGCGCACCAACATCAGGACTAGGGGAGGGTCTGGGTGGGCGTCTGTCCACGGTGGCGGCTCTGGCCCCGGTCGTGATCCCCACCCCACCACAGTCACAACCTGCTTCGGTAGCCTCCTCCCAATGACCACCCTCCAACTAACCCCACCTGGACTAAGGGGCAACACCGGACTAAGGGGCAGCATCGGCCTAAGGGGCAGCACCGGGATAAGGGGCAGCACCGGGATAAGGGGCAGCACCGGGACAAGGGGCAGCACCGGGACAAGGGGCAGCACCGGACTAAGGGGCAGCACCGGACTACGGGGCAGCACCGGGCTAAGGGACAGTACCTGACTAAGGGGCAGCACCGGACTAAGGGGCAGTACCAGGCTGAATGGCGGATCCCGGCTGGTCGGCTCTGGCGGATCCCGGCTGGACGGCTCTGGCGGATCCCGGCTGGACGGCTCTGGCGGATCCAGGCTGGACGGCTCTGGCGGATCCTGGCTGGACGGCTCTGGCGGATCCTGGCTGGACGGCTCTGGCGGATCCTGGCTGGACGGCTCTGGCGGATCCTGGCTGGACGGCTCTGGCGGATCCTGGCTGGACGGCTCTGGCGGATCCTGGCTGGACGGCTCTGGCGGATCCTGGCTGGACGGCTCTGGCGGATCCTTGCTGGACGGCTCTGGCGGATCCTGGCTGGACGGCTCTGGCGGATCCTGGCTGGACGGCTCTGGCGGATCCTGGCTGGACGGCTCTGGAGGATCCTGGCTGGACGGCTCTGGCGGATCCTTGCTGGACGGCTCTGGCGGATCCTGGCTAGACGGCTCTGGCGGATCCTGGCTGGACGGCTCTGGCGGATCCTGGCTAGACGGCTCTGGCGGATCCTGGCTGGACGGCTCTGGCGGATCCTGGCTGGACGGCTCTGGCGGATCCTGGCTGGACGGCTCTGGCGGATCCTGGCGGGACGGCTCTGGCGGATCCAGGCGGGACGGCTCTGGCAGATCCTGGCGGGACGGCTCTGGCGGATCCAGGCTGGACGGCTCTGGCGGATCCTGGCTGGACGGCTCTGGCGGATCCTGGCTGGACGGCTCTGGCGGATACTGGCTGGCTGACGGATCTGGCTGCTCATGGCTGGCTGACGGATCTGGCTGCTCATGGCTGGCTGACGGATCTGGCTGCTCATGGCTGGCTGACGGATCTGGCTGCTCATGGCTGGCTGACGGATCTGGCTGCTCATGGCTGGCTGACGGATCTGGCTGCTCATGGCTGGCTGACGGATCTGGCTGCTCATGGCGGGCTGACGGATCTGGCTGCTCATGGCTGGCTGACGGATCTGGCTGCTCATGGCTGGCTGACGGATCTGGCTGCTCATGGCTGGCTGACGGATCTGGCTGCTCATGGCTGGCTGACGGGTCTGGCTGCTCATGGCTGGCTGACGGGTCTGGCTGCTCATGGCTGGCTGACGGATCTGGCTGCTCATGGCTGGCTGACGGATCTGGCTGCTCATGGCTGGCTGACGGATCTGGCTGCTCATGGCTGGCTGACGGATCTGGCTGCTCATGGCTGGCTGACGGATCTGGCTGCTCATGGCTGGCTGACGGATCTGGCTGCTCATGGCTGGCTGACGGATCTGGCTGCTCATGGCTGGCTGACGGATCTGGCTGCTCATGGCGGGCTGACGGATCTGGCTGCTCATGGCTGGCTGACGGATCTGGCTGCTCATGGCTGGCTGACGGATCTGGCTGCTCCTGGCTGGCTGACGGATCTGGCTGCTCATGGCTGGCTGACGGATCTGGCTGCTCATGGCTGGCTGACGGATCTGGCTGCTCATGGCTGGCTGACGGATCTGGCTGCTCATGGCTGGCTGACGGATCTGGCTGCTCATGGCTGGCTGACGGATCTGGCTGCTCATGGCTGGTTGACGGATCTGGCTGCTCATGGCTGGCTGACGGATCTGGCTGCTCATGGCTGGCTGACGGATCTGGCTGCTCATGGCTGGTTGACAGATCTGGCTGCTCATGGCTGGCTGATGGTGCTGGCTGGGAGGCTGGCGGTGGAGGCGGACCCCAGCCTCGGATTGCAGTCATCACCTCCAGCAGGGCGGCTCCCATCTGCAGGAGCTGCTCTTTCTGGTCCCGAACCTGAGCTTCCAGTCTAGTATGGGCTGCGTCGGCTCCTGCTGATTCCATAGCAGGTGTATGATTCTGTCTGGCGGCAGGCTCTAGCGGCTCCTGTCTGGCGGAAGGCTCTAGCGGCTCCGATCTGGCGGACGGCTCTGAAGGCTCATGGCAGACGGACGGCTTTGCAGGCTCAGTACAGACGGGCGGCTTATGCAGCGCTTGGCAGACGGGCAGTTCAGACGCCCTAGGGCAGACGGCAGACTCTGGCCGGCTGGCGACGCACATCGTGGACCTGGTGCGTGGAGTAGGAACAGGCCGGTCCATACCGGGAACACACACCAATGGCCTTAACTGCGGATCAGGAACGGGCCGGACCGGACTGGTAACACACTTCAGTCTCTCATGCCGTGCCACAACAACTTCCCTCCTTCCACTCGCCAATGGCTCCCGTACTCCGTTAGCCTTCTCTCCTTTTCTCCCTGTGGCAGCCTCCTGCTGCCCAGCTGCCCAAGCCATGTGCCCCCCCCAAAAAATTTCTTGGGGTTGCCTCTCTTCCACGGGCTTCCAGCCTCGCCTTCGCGCTGCCTCCTCGTACCACCTCCTCTCGGCTTTGGCTGCCTCCAGCTCTTCACAAGGGAGGCGATATTCTCCCGGTTGTGCCCAAGGATCCTTTCCGTCCAATAACTCTTCCCATGTCCAGACCCTCGGCTCCTGGACACGCTTGTTACGCTGCTTGGTCCTTTTGTGGTGGGTTATTCTGTCACGATCGTCAAAAGGAGCGGACCAATGCGCAGCGTTGCGAGTGAACATGATGACTTTATTATGTAAAGCAACCACGAAGAAAACAACAAATGACGATACGTGAAGTTCAAATACGGATACAGACTAACAGCAACACGGAAACAATAACCCACAAAACAAAGGAGAAAACACACAGAATATATATGGCTCCCAATCAGAGATAACGAGCCGACAGCTGACACTCGTTACCTCCGATTGGGAGTCATAGACCAATCACCATAGACACAAACAAAATGAAACTCACCCATCCCCAACACCACCAAATGAAATACACCCAAACACATGAAAATGAACAACCCTGGCTCAATTATAAAGTCCATAGAGCCAGAGTGTCACAGGGCTCACTCACAATTTTGCCTAAGAACACAGCCATGAATAAAGAATGGTACCAACACATCCTCCGAGAGCAACTTCTCCCAACCATCCAAGAACAGGTTGGTGATGAACAATGCCATTTCCAGCATGATGGAGCGCCTTGCCATAATGCAAAAGTGATAACTAAGTGGTTCGGGGAACAAAACATCGACATTTTGGGTCCATGGCCAGGAAACTCCCCAGACCATAATCCCATTGAGAACTTGTGGTCAATCCTCAAGAGGCGGGTGGACAAACAAAAACCCACAAATTCTGACAAACTCCAAGCATTGATTATGCAAGAATGGGCTACCATCAGTCAGGATGTGGCCCAGAAGTTAATTGACAGCATGCCAGGGCGGATTGCAGAGGTCTTGAAAAAGAAGGGTCAACACTGCAAATATTGACTCTTTGCATAAACTTAATGTAATTGTCAATAAAAGCCTTTGACACTTATGGAATGCTTGTAATTATACTTCAGTATACCATAGTAACATCTGAAAAAAATATCTAAAAATACTGAAGCAGCAAACTTTGTGAAGACCAATACTTGTGTCATTCTCAAAACTTTTGACCACAACTGTAGTGCCATACCTTTAGCTCCCAGGTGCAGCAGAGCTGACACCCTAAAGATGAAGTTGGGGCAGATGTCTTGACCACCCTCTGGCTGTTCTCTAGACAGTGGTAGCGGCTAGAAGGTGTCCTAGACACTGTTTGTGGCCACATCCCCTCCCTCAGAACCAGTGAAGATCTCCAGGTTCTTACAGTGGGGCATCAGCATAATCTATGCAGAGGGCAGAACAATACAGGAGATGGAATTAGATTTAGTATCCTTGAACAATCCTTAGACATTGATAAAAAGGTCAACAAACGTAAGGCACTGGAGTTTGAGGAAGGTGGAGCGATACAAATGTGCTAAGTTGTGTAAGGCATAAGATGAGTTGGTGACTCACTGGTCCAAACTTGGCGTCCTCTGCCTCGTTGGTCTAGTGGTCTAGGGAGATGAAATAGAAGCCTGACGTGTTCTCTCTACACACACGCACTGACCTGTCGCCTGAGAATAACTGGAGTGAGAGAGAGAGGAAAATAAGATGCCAGAAAATGTCAGAGTTCAATTGGAGTCTAAATGTGTTAACATCCATTTTAAGACTGCTGTGGCTGTATCAAAAGAGGCAACTATGGATGATAATTTAGCCAAATAAGTGATAACACACGATTTGGGACTGGACTGAGCCGAGCTGTAGGGCAATTCCACGGTACAGAGTGATGCTGACACTCAGAATTTTCATTTTAAAATGTATGTCAAACAAAGAACAATGATTTCAAAGTGAAACAAACCATACAACTTTTAATAATTTGCAATCATTGGTTTGTTTACCATACATTTTAAAGTGAAAAATCTGAGTCCCAGCATTACTCTGTAACTGTGGAATTTCCCTGTACCAATCCACGCCACATGTCAGTCGGCATGGCTCAGTATTGAACAGCTTGGTGTCATTTCATGCCCAACCCAACACTTTGAGAGCTATTGTTTAACAATGACTATCGCATACATTCAGTATATAACTTTTTTTCTAGCCAATAGACAGCAGCTGGTCATCATCCTCTTTATGTGACAAATGTCCTATGGCACAATGCCTTCATACAGCGTCAAAGACATTTGAGGAACTCTCAGTACCACTAATGATTAAGTTAATGGGGTGATTGGTGGATGTCATGGTTACCTGCAGGAAGTCCCCAGACTGCTGTGCATAGAGGAGAGCCAAGGTAACCTACTTGGAACAGAATGGTCTCCTGTATTTCCCATCTTTGTCATCTGAGCTGCGAATAACTTCACCACTACATTTTAGTGACAGTGGACCTGCATGGAAAGAGGGATGGAGAGAGAGAAATGGTTTAAGGTCATGCTCATTTATTGTAACTGCACAAAATCTGAACGAGTGAAAGTTATACAATCTTTATTTCAGTCAGATTGTATCTTAAAGTATGCGGTTAGCGGTTGACAAAACATTGGCTATTATTTGGTTAAGAGCCTGACCTCTCTTGGCTCCCCCTCCTCAATCACTGACCTCTTCCACAGACCTCTTCCCCTGTCTGTTCTCACCCTGCCTCTCACCCCTCTTCTGCCACCCAGTCATGCTGATCTTCCAAGCCCTCCTCCTTTACTAAACCCCTCCTAAACTTAGGTACAATGCTCTTAGTTAAACCAGAGACGGTATAGAAAATTAAACTTACGTTTCTCTACTGAAAAACAATCGAACGTACCTCTTTATTATTGTCAGCTATCGTTCACCTTTCACTGTCCCCTTTTATCTCTATGGTCAAAAATCCAGATAGAGAGCAGTCAAGCCGTGATTGGTCCAAAAACCTGACCAAGTGCGTTTCAGTAGACTGCTACAGGCTATGTTCATTGGCTAGAAATTCCCCCTGTTATAAAATTATAGTACGCAGTTGCGAGAGTAAAATGGATTTTGGAGAGCAAACTGGAAAATTGGTGTGAGAGGGAGAAAAGACATCCATGTAGGGACGCAGCGTATTTGTGAGTGCGGTAATTTCTGCGTCTTGGCATGTAGTAAGTATTTCTTCAGGACTGTGGGGGGCGGGGCCCAATGGCACGCTCAGCAAGGAAGAAGCCACTGCTCCAAAACCGCCATAAAAAAGCCAGACTACGGTTTGCAACTGCACATGGGGACAAAGCGTACTTTTTGGAGAAATGTCCTCTGATCTGATGAAACAAAAATAGAATTGTTTGGCCATAATGACCATCGTTATGTTTGGAGGAAAAAGGGGGTCGCTTGCAAGTCGAAGAACACCATCCCAACCATGAAGCACGGGGGTGGCAGCATCATGCTGTGGGGGTGCTTTGCTGCAGGAGGGACTGGTGCACTTCACAAAATAGTTGGCATCATGAGGAAGGAATATGATGTGGATATATTGAACCAACATCTCAAGACATCAGTCAGGAAAGTTAAAGCTTGGTTGCAAATGGGTCTTCCAAATGGACAATGACCCCAAGCATACTTCCAAAGTTGTGGCAAAATGGCTTAAGGACAACAAAGTCAAGGTATTGGAGTGGCCATCACAAAGCCCTGACCTCAATCCTATAGAAAATTTGTGGGCAGAACTGAAAAGGCGTGTGCGAGCAAGGAGGCCTACAAACCTGACTCAGTTACACCAGCTCTGTCAGGAGGAATGGGCCAAAATTCACCCAACTTATTGTGGGAAGCTTGTGGAAGGCTACCCGAAACGTTTGACCCAAGTTAAACAATTTAAAGGCAATGCTACCAAATACTAATTGAGTGTATGTAAACTTCTGACCCACTGGGAATGTGATGAAAGAAATAAAAGCTGAAATAAATCATTCTCTCTACTATTATTCTGACATTTCACATTCTTAAAATAAAGTGGTGATCCTAACTGACCTAAAACAGGGAATTTAAGTATTTCTTCAGGCGAACAAAAGTCTCTGGACTCGAATTAATTTACTGCGTGCGGAAATGCAGTTGTGCCTTTCTAAAAGTCACACTGGCAAGCTCTCAAGTTTAATTTGCACACCATGCTGGCCTGTGCTCGTGGGACCCGTCATCTGCTTGCTCGACCACATTTCTTCTCTCTCCACTCAAGTGTTAGCTTGTTTCATCTTTCGCACGATCGCCATCTCGCTCCCATTCGACTTTTGATTCGGATTTGACGCCATAGATAGCTACCTCAATTACCTCATACCCCGGCACATCGACTCAGTACTGGTACTCCCTGTATATAGCCCTGTTATTGTTATTCGTTATTAACTGTGTATTTATTCCTCGTGTTACGATTTCTATATTTTAAAATATAGATATTTGATGTTTCTCTTTAACTCTGCATTGTTGGAAAATGACCCGTAAGTAAGCATTTCACTGTTGGTTTACACCTATTGTTTACAAAGCATGTGACAAATAAAATTTGATTTGGATCCTGGATGCTGATTGGCTGAAATAGCTTTTCAGCCATGTGTATATCAGACAATATACCACAGCTATGCAAAAATACAATACAAATATTTATGTTGCTAACCAGTTTATAATAGCAATAAGGCACCTCTGAGGTTTGTGGTACACTATATGGCCAATATACCACAGCTAAGGGCTGTATCCAGGCACTTCGCGTCACGCATAAGAACAGCCCTTAGCTGTGGTATATTGGCCATATACCACACCCCCTCGGGCCTTATTGCTTAATTATAATAGTAATTCCAATGGTAGCACATAATCTCTTGAAAGGTTGATCTCATGCTGTTATCACTGTATGTAGACTGTCGACACTTTTTTCTACAACACAACTTTTTCTACAACCTTCTCCCTCTTTATTTTTCTCTCTTTATCGGACCCTCTCTTTTCCTATTACTCTGTTTCTCTATATCTACCCCTCTTTGTCTCTCTCTGTCTTTTTCTCACCCCCCCCCCCTCATACACAGGGCCACTGGTCCTAGTGAGTAATGGGGTAATTAGACCAATCATGCTGCAGAGACACAAGATGAATTCTGTGTGCTTTCTTCTTTTGTTCTCCGCTAAAACCCAATCAGGTTTCTTTCCTCAACATTACCTGAGAGAGACCCTCTCACCCCTTATCGCCCTCCCTCCTTCCCCACCTCTCCCTTCACCCCTTCTCTCTCTATACCCTCTTTCATCCTACTGGGGTAGACTTCACCCCTCTCAACCTCGGTTATCCTCTCCTCTTTCAGTAAGATCTCAAACTTTTCCTTGTCCTCGTTTCCTCCTAGTTCGTTCACAACTTATTTCAATTTTTGTTCACCTATTTCCTCTATTATGAACTGAGATTGCTGGTTGAAGATAGATAAAGAGAGAGAATGTTCTTTGTTTTTTAAACTGTTTTTCAACAGAACATTCATGCTGAATTGTGAGTACAACGTACATTTGAATATAAAAATTGGCAATACTAACTAAACCACAATCATCAACTACATAGACTAAGGACATGGACCATACAATCGGAGCAGTTCTTTGGCCACCATATCATCGAGACATTTTTTATTTTATTTTTATATACAGTGGGGAGAACAAGTATTTGATACACTGCCGATTTTGCAGGTTTTCCTACTTACAAAGCATGTAGAGGTCTGTAATTTTTTATCATAGGTACACTTCAACTGTGAGAGACGGAATCTAAAACAAAAATCCAGAAAATCACATTGTATGATTTTTAAGTAATTAATTTGCATTTTATTGCATGACATAAGTATTTGACCACCTACCAACCAGTAAGAATTCCGGCTCTCACAGACCTGTTCGTTTTTCTTTAAGAAGCCCTCCTGTTCTCCACTCATTAACTGTATTAACTGCACCTGTTTGAACTCGTTACCTGTATAAAAGACACCTGTCCACACACTCAATCAAACAGACTCCAACCTCTCCACAATGGCCAAGACCAGAGAGCTGTGTAAGGACATCAGGGATAAAATTGTAGACCTGCACAAGGCTGGGATGGGCTACAGGACAATCGGCAAGCAGCTTGGTGAGAAGGCAACAACTGTTGGCGCAATTATTAGAAAATGGAAGAAGTTCAAGATGACGGTCAATCACCCTCGGTCTGGGGCTCCATGCAAGATCTCACCTCGTGGGGCATCAATGATCATGAGGAAGGTGAGGGATCAGCCCAGAACTACACGGCAGGACCTGGTCAATGACCTGAAGAGAGCTGGGACCACAGTCTCAAAGAAAACCATTAGTAACACACTACGCCGTCATGGATTAAAATCCTGCAGCGCACGCAAGGTCCCCCTGCTCAAGCCAGCGCATGTCCAGGCCCGTCTGAAGTTTGCCAATGACCATCTGGATGATCCAGAGGAGGAATGGGAGAAGGTCATGTGGTATGATGAGACAAAAATAGAGCTTTTTGGTCTAAACTCCACTCGCCGTGTTTGGAGGAAGAAGAAGGATGAGTACAACCCCAAGAACACCATCCCAACCGTGAAGCATGGAGGTGGAAACATCATTCTTTGGGGATGCTTTTCTGCAAAGGGGACAGGACGACTGCACCGTATTGAGGGGAGGATGGATGTATCGCGAGATCTTGGCCAACAACCTCCTTCCCTCAGTAAGAGCATTGAAGATGGGTCGTGGCTGGGTCTTCCAGCATGACAACAACCCGAAACACACAGCCATGGCAACTAAGGAGCATCTCAAGGTCCTGGAGTGGCCTAGCCAGTCTCCAGACTTGAACCCAATAGAAAGTCTTTGGAGGGAGCTGAAAGTCTGTATTGCCCAGCGACAGCCCCGAAACCTGAAGGATCTGGAGAAGGTCTGTATGGAGGAGTGGGCCAAAATCCCTGCTGCAGTGTGTGCAAACCTGGTCAAGACCTACAGGAAACGTATGATCTCTGTAATTGCAAACAAAGGTTTCTGTATCAAATATTAAGTTCTGCTTTTCTGATGTATCAAATACTTATGTCATGCAATAAAATGCAAATTAATTACTTAAAATCATACAATGTGATTTTCTGGATTTTTGTTTTAGATTCCGTCTCTCACAGTTGAAGTGTACCTATGATAAAAATTACAGACCTCTACATCCTTTGTAAGTAGGAAAACCTGCAAAATCGCAGTGTATCAAATACTTGTTCTCCCCACTGTATATACAGTATACAATGAGAGTTAAGATTTGTTGAAAGTTCCCACCAAGGTCACCTCTTTCCTACATGTAATTGACTTGGGATCCTGGGTGAATAATGGGCCCCCTGTTAAAAGAGGTTGCTATTGGCTAATGAAGCTGAACGTGTTGTTTGTCCTGTCCTCCTCCCCATACCCATCTCCCTCCTCTCCCCCTCCGCATCTCCTTCCTCTCCCCACTTACTCATACTTCTAATGCAGACACCATTTGTGTGCATGTGTTTCTGTACATGCAAAAGGTGGTAGGGGTGCATATGTGTGTTTGCAGGGGGAATAGGTGTGTTTGCATGCATGCATGTGTGTGTGTGTGTGCGTGTGTGTGTGTGTGTGTGGTGTGTGTATTCATGTATTTGAAGAACACATACGTTACCCAGCCTCAGGAGACAGGGGACATGATCACACCACTTGTCATCCTGCCTGACCCTTAACGCTTCGCCACACAGTCAAATCAATTAAGGATCTCCAAAAACAAATATACATCATACAGTCCACCTGCCCATATAGACCTATGAGTTCATTCCTTCTCTATTTCAATTATATCCAAATTATTCAATTCATGGTTTTGATGGGAAATGGAGAGGCATTTGCATTTCCATTCAAAAAGTACAGGTATGGTTGGACAGCTCCTTTTTTGTGTGTCAAAGGAACAAAGAGATATGACCCTATGTGTGTTGACAAGATCACATACTGTAGATGTGGGAGAGCAGCAGAAGAGATCCTGTTTAATGGCTTTTGTTTGTGCATTCCAGATACAAATAATAATTATCATCATCATCATCATAAACACATACACACACATGTTGGATACAGTGTCAGCCGCAAGGCTAAGCTCTGCAGCAGTGTAGTCTTGTTTTTAACAACCTTTTGACTGGTGCGTGTGCAGGTAATACAAGCTTTTTACTGATATTTTGTTTGTCCGCATTACATTAATGTTGTGTTTTTTCATCTGTTCCTTTTTCTTTACATGACAACATAATGAATGCACATTTTGTTGTCTATCTCTGGAAGCATTGTTTTTCTGGGCTATTGACTGTTCACTATTAAGATTAATCAAACAATTAACAGGATGGCTTCTAATGATATCCCAGAGGACACAGAGAGGGTGAAGATGGCAGCTCTCATGGGTGACATCGTCATCAAAGGTGTGAGTGATTTCACATACACCAGTTTGTCAGTCGGGACATCGAAGATGCTATAACTTCAGAATATGTATGATATAAGTGTCAGTGCAGTCATGCAAGTGCAGTCAGTTAAAAATAAATCTGGCAATGGAGAAGGAAAAGGGAAAGTCTGCCATTCGCTTTTCATTGGCCGAAGTCAGTGAAGGCTAACCAGCCAAAAGGAATAGAGAGAGAAACATGGAGAGCAAGGTGGGGGGAGACGAGTTCAGGCTTCAACAACTGGTTGGTGTCATAGGTTTTTGAATTACTACTGTCTTTCTAGAATTTGACATTTTTTATGGTACATTTATGAATCAATCCTGAAATTCTACAGTATAGAACCAAGTACAAGACATTGCAAGTAAAGTAATTGCTCTACCCATTGGCATGCTGGACCAATAATTAAACATTGAAAAACAAAAGATAATCAAACATCTTTGAATAATATGTTTATAATAGAGAAAAGAAAGAACGAAAAAGAAAATGTGTAAAGACTTCATCTCCCATGGTGCCATACAATAACACGCTGCGTATCCACGCTCTGCCGGAGTTGGCGGGTACGAGGGAGGCGCTGGAAGGCTTTTGTCTGTAGCTTTACGCAAAAACGAGAAGAGTGTCCTTTTAAAATAGATATTACAATTTGATATTTACATAAGATAAGCACTAACATTTTTTAGATAAACCATTGGTATCCTACTGGTTTTAATTTGATAAAATTAACTCAATTTCAGACAATTCATTCATTAGAGTCAATTCTCTGTAAAGGTAAGTGGCTAGTGACTTCACCATAGCCTTCTGCTCTGTAGCGGTTTTCCCCCACAGCGTTAACCTTCTATTATGCACAATGCGTAATAAACATGTTTCAATAGGCCAATATATTGACATTGCAATGTGCATCTTGCTACGTTGTTGCATGCGGATTCTGTTTTGAGTATTCAATTGCATTGTTTTCGCGCGAGTTCGTGTAGCTTGCTCATGCTGTGATTCAGGTCAACATGGACGACTAGTCATTCCGTCTCGAGAGCTGTGGGGAAAAACCCCTAGCACCACCATTTGAAACGGGAACGGCTGATGGCATAGTGAACGGGTTGGTTAATACATTGCAATTGTGTGTAGCCCTTTACAGTTCTCATCTATTTAACCATGTTGTTACTTTGTTGCACTGCTTGATTGCCCGTTATTGAAGTAGGAAAACAATTAGGATGCTTCATTTCATTACCCCCTTTCAGGCAGGAATGTGGCTCATCGAATTGGTTACTTATAAAAGAGAGGAAATGTGCTGTAGCAAAGAAAGGACTGCTTATGAGACATATATTTGCATCGATTTACACGTGGCCAAATTCGCATCATTGATTGGCATTGCCTGTTACGAACATTATAGCCACCAGCGAACTACAGCGTGCACCTAAACTCAATGTTACCCAAATAGGGCAATGCAATCAGAAATGATCACCTTCTTGGAATTACTTTCATTTTGAAACAAACTGTTGAATTGCACATCAAAGCTGGCACTCATAAATGCGTTGTTTAGCCTACAAAATATTGGATGACACTGAAAAACTATATGTCCTATTAAATTATGTTTTTAATACATTTGTGTTGTCAGTGTTCGTATGATAGTGATGGTTTACCCCTGCTTACACCAATGTTCAGTTAGGAGGGGGTGGGGTAAGCGTTTTATTGGTGTTGTGTGTTCTATAGGGTAAGAATCTCTCCCCCCCCCCTTCTTCCTCCAGACATTCTCTTGTCCTCACCATGTTTTCTGCCAGTGGTTTGTAGTGATTGTGTGCTTTAGTTGATTCGACTGTATGTGGCATAACTGTGCATTGATGTCTACATTAGAAGCTTGACCCCTTCCCCTGCTGAATCTCATGTCATTTTATGTGCTTAACTGCATGATTGCTGGTCTGATTGAAATGATTGTGCTTCTGACATGTTTAAACTTTCCTACCATATTGGTAGGTGTGCTTTAGTCTACATCACATCAAGGCTACAACCCCAATGAATGTTCAAGAACTCGTGTAGTCCCTACCCCCTGCCTAGATCATGTATTGAAGATGGGTACCAACCCCTAGGGCTCTCCTCGGGGAATCACACCAACAGTATACCATCATTTAGACTGTCTAGTCATAAATATTTCTGGAAATGGTGATGACAAACCTAGTGATTCTAGTCAACTATGCGTTTTTCTGTGTATTTGTTTGCATTAGTTGCAGACTTGCAGTACAATCCATGCATGCCAGCTCTTTTAATAGAAACATAATATATTGCCGCTCCATGCGTTTTAGGAACCGTAGTCAAAGATTATAACTAATCCAAGATAGATCACAGCCTGTTGTTTCCAATAGGCGCAAATGAATCATAGTGGGCAGAGCCAAGCAGGAGCTAGCGAGATCCTATTGGTGTGCTCTAGCATGTCTGTTAAGGAAAGGAAAGGCTACTTTAAAGTGCTCGTGCATTAACTCATTTCGCCCGTGCACAGAATTTTTTACAACTCTGGCAAAGGATAAAGTTGACAACTTAGTCCATTCTGTTTGTAACAGATTGTAGTTTTGGCACATAACTGTATTGAGATCAACTGTTTTATAGATGAAAAGGTTGAGCTTCCTCTTATCACCATGTTTGGTGGGTGGAAATGCCAACTCGATGCTTCACATTTATACATCCAATGAAACATCTGTCTCATTGTTCTATCTGTGCTGTAGTGGTATGCATGTGTAACAGTTTTGCTTCCGTCTCTCTCCTCGCCCCAACCTGGGCTTGAACCAGGGACCCTCTGCACACATCGACAACAGTCACCCTCGAAGCACCGTTACCCACCGCTCCACAAAAGCTACGACTACTTCAAGGTCTCAGAGCGAGTGACGTCACCGATTTGAAATGCTACTAGCGCGCACTGCTAACTAGCTAGCCATGTCACACCGGTTACACATGCATTACGCGTTAATCGATTGACTGTGAGAGATGATACCATGTGTTCTTCTTACCAATGCCATTCTCTCCTGCCTTCTGTGATTTCTCCCTGATGCCTCTGATCCATGCCCCCTCCCATCACCCATGCCCAAGTAACCCCACTCCTCTCTCACCCTGTTTAGCTGTGTTGACAAGGAACCCGCTGGTTCCACTGCCTTCTCCCAGCCCGAAAATGAGCGAGCCTACCACTGCAGCTACAGAACCCCCTAGTGATGTGACCCCCAGTGTTACTACTACTACTGGTGTTACCACTGACGGTGTAGATCAACTTTCTTCTAATGCAAACGGTAATCCATTGTTTCTGTCTTATGAATGTCATAGGGGTGGGGTGGTGGACTGGCCAGCTTCGGCAGAACTTAAACGCCCACGAGTGGAAATTCACTTTTTTTTAGGTAAAAGACGATGCCCATAGCTTATCCATGATGTTGCACAAGGTTTTAAGTCAATCTCTTTAGTCAAAGTATGATATATTTGGGCTTGAAGTGAGAATTCTGAAGTGGTAACTTTGGATATTTTCCGTGTCAATGCTGTGTGTTTCCCCTTGAGATTACGTGCTAATACTTCTCAGTTTTTTCAGGGCTGGGTTTTATTTGAACGTTACCACCAACTAGCATGGCATTGTTTAATAATCAGAAACACCTGCAATGTTAGGGGTTGTTTTTGCCCCTCCACATTTTTTACCAGCAAATTATCATAATCCATTGGAGAATTTGTCAAGTTTCACTTATTTTTTTTAGCTAGTCTGTATAAAAATAAATAGTAAAACTGCCTGATATGCATTTTGGAACCCCACTCCCCCCCGTCGCCCCAAGATGAATGATTTTGACCACTAAAGTTTTGGGAGAATTCATTTTGCATGGTCCGGTGCCCCAGGTGGGCGGGGTTTGCTCATTTTATACCATTTCATTGGTCCTACGAAGAAATCTCCGCCCACCTGGGGCAAGACTAACTTGCCCATTGCTTCACGACATGCTCCACTGCTTTGATTGGTGCAGCTAGAAACCACAATATCCTACAATGAAAAGGCACCCGCGAAAGAAAATCCAAGGAACTTGTTTATATATTTTGTTGTGCTGTTACATTTGTATTGGTGTTTCGTGTCTGATGTGCTTAGGGTGTTGTTGCATGTCATTTGTGGCGTGCATCATGGGCAAAGTTATGGTAGTCTCATTTCACTTCCTCTGTGAGAACCGTGAGCACGGGCTGGTTTTGCTTGGCTGTACTGCAGCCAAACCCTGCCACTTTCCGTGTCCATTACAATGTAGAAAAACACATCTCTAAACCTTTCAAAGTTATCCATATTACCGGAGCTTCATCTTAAAACTTTCTATGGTGGATTAGCGGTCGCAATTTATGTCAAAGATACTGGTTTCCATCTGTGGCAAAGTTTTCTCTAAATGATTATAACAAATCCAGCTCCAGAACCAGTGATTATGACAAATCCAGCTCCAGAACCAGCCATAGCCACCTGGCTAATCTTTTGAATACGGTGTAGTTAAAAAGACCTAGCAACAACAGATAACATTAGCTAGCTAGATAAGGTTGGCATGGTCGCTAGCTACACTGACAGCTGTCAGTGACATATTTGTTGATGTTTCTCCACTCCACGGGGAAAGCACCTCTGGAAGATCTCAATTGCATAATCCTTGCGTCCTCTCTCCTCGTCTCCTCCTCAAAACCCATTGGAGGATAAGGTCAGAGGGGAGGGACCTCTGGCTTTCTCATCCAATGGCTTTTGAGAAGGAGACGAGCGGCGAGGACGAAAGCATTATGCAATTGAGATCTTTCCCTCTACGTTCCTTCCCACCTCCAATTCGTGAATATGTAATGTAGCCTGCGTCATTCTTCGGAGGTAGAACCTAAACAAGCTTTTCCGTTCTAGAACAGGAATTACCTCAAAATGTTTTTTTGCGGGGCATCCAAAGGATTCTCTCTGACTTAGCTGCCGACCTTGACAAGATTAAGGGGATATGTAGTATGCTTGGGCGGTATCCAGATTGTCATACTTTCATACCCACCTTGTGCCATACCGGGATATTCGGTAATACTGGCACTGAACACAAGGGGCGCTGTTCTCAAACTCCACTGATACTCTGTAATCCGAAGGTTAGCAATGCTAACAAGTACATGTACAATTCCATAGCGAATGCTAACAAGCGCATTGCAAACATTTTGTACAGTTTCTGACCTAAACTATACAAGTAACTAAAAAAATGCTACTCACAGTTTACTGCACACACAAAACAAATATTAGCCAGCAAGGCTCTTGATCCAGGAGGGGATTCTCTGCTATTACCAAGCGAATGCTTGATTTTGGAAAAGCTAACCACTTAGCTAGATAGCTAACTAGCTACTAAATTAGCAAACCAAATGCACAACTGCAGAGTATTTAGCACATTTTAGACAGTTAACTTAATAGTTATAATATATCTAGCTGGAAAACATTTAGCTGTGAATTCCATGCTGCAATTAGATCACCTGGCGCATACTGCACAACAGTGAGTGACTCAAGGCTCCGGTCTCTCGTCTTTGTGTGCTTGTAAACAAACACCAGGTGACTGGGGACTACCATAAGCTTCATAATAATGTGACAGCCGAAATGAAGAATACAATCTGCTTTATCTCCTAACGTATTGCACAAGTTGACTGCAGGTATTTACTTAAGTAGCTACAAATATTCAAATGTATTAAAACATTTCAAATAAATAGTTTAAACGGTATTGAAAAACCATCCCGTGGCTTTTTCCAAATACCCCGAGATGCGCTATATACGGTATACCGCCGAAGCCTAATATGTACTGCACTGTGTCCACCCTCTACACACACACACACACACCATTCGTCAACTATGCACTCATCTGTGACTGTTTACTTTGATCGTCATCCTTTACACCATCCTGTCCATCCTCTTTCAGATATCCATGAATCGTATAGGTCGTGCCCTTTACTTTTTCAAGGGTGCAGTCCAGCTCTTTGATGTTATGGTCTAAGCTAGAGGTGGACCATAGTTTCAGAAACCTTGGGAACACTTTTTCTGGATAGTCCATCTGTAGATCCTATACATACTATCAGTATCATTTCAACTAATTATCTACTAACCCTAATATTAACCTTTACCTTCATCCTAACTCTAAACGTAGCCCTAACCCTTATTCTAAACCTAACCTTAGCAAGCAGTTGCTTATCAACAGATAGTTTGTTGATAGTATGACCATCTGTAGAGCATCTACAGATGGACTATCCGGACTATCCAAATAAAGTGTGACCGAAACCTTTCATTGGCTGTGATGCCTCTTATCCTTTGCCCAACCTGTATGTCTATGTCTATTTGGGCTTCAAATCAGCAGTGATAGTGCATCCCTCTCCAGGACAGTGTATTTATGTATGTCCTTGAAATGTTCAATCCTTGGGTCCAGTACCCATACCGGACACCTTAAAACTACTTCAGGAGCATACCAAGCTCATCTAACCCCCTCTAAAAACAAATCCATGAGGGTCAGTTGGAGGATCTCTCTTTGAATACAAAAACCCATTGCCATGGTTTGGTTGGATTTACAGAGTTACAAAAACACAATTGAAAGTGGATCAGCTGGATATTAGTGATTCAGAACCAGAGATCTTGAGGCACACTGAAGCTTACATCAGAGAGCCCGTCTCAGCATAATCCTCTACAATTCCATGAACTGTAATGAAGAAACGGTTGGCATACTGGGTTGATGATAAAAATATACGAAGGTTGCCATGCTGGCACTGCTGCTTAATTGCAGAAAAGACACAATTTGTATTTTGATTGGCAAATCAAGTCCAACATGATTTGGACTTGATTCCTGCATTTTGGGACGAATCCCATCTGTATAATCTGACTCACTCAACCTGACCATAGTGAAGTGTGCCCATAATCATTGGGGCCTATAGCCGTGAACCAAGGCTTTGGAGTCTAACCAAACTGTTCTGCACTCCTCCCCTTCACTAGAGCCCCCCAAGGAAGAGGTAAAGTTGGCGGCAACAGCAGGGAAGAAGCAGACCAAGAAGAAGGTGGAGGAGGTGGTAGAGGAAGAGGAGGAGGAATATGTGGTGGAGAAGGTGCTGGACCGACGGGTGGTAAAGGGACGCGTGGAGTTTCTGCTCAAATGGAAAGGCTTCTCAGAGTGAGTTAAGACTTAATGCTTGTAATGCTACAGTCACAGAAATTAAATTAGCATGCATTACATAAAATCATGTAGACATAAGCTATTTTTATTATAATTTTGCATCTCTTTATTGGTACCCATGGGGTAGTGGAGCTTGGGGTAGCTGGGGGACTTGCGCAATGCAACAGGAGTTGTCATATGCCCTGGGCCCTCCGGATCTGCAACAGGTTGAGCATATTGGTCACCATTTTCCTCACAGAGCATGTTGTGCAAGGTCTACAATGGTCTCCACTGTCTCTGGCTTGAGACAAATGGTGGTGTGGAACACTTGCCAGCGGTTGGCAAGTATGCCAAATGAGATCTGGCTGTCCTGTTTTCAAGGGCATGTTGAAGAGAGCATCCCCCAAAAACACCTACAGTGAGGGAAGAAAGTATTTGATCCCCTGCTGATTTTGTACGTTTGCCCACTGACAAAGAAATGATCAGTCTATAATTTTAATGGTAGGTTTATTTGAACAGTGAGAGACAGAATAACAACATCAAAATCCAGAAAAACGCATGTCAAAAATGTTATAAATTGATTTGCATTTTAATGAGGGAAATAAGTATTTGATCCCCTCTCAATCAGAAAGATTTCTGGCTCCCAGGTGTCTTCTATACAGCTAACGAGCTGAGATTAGGAGCACACTCTTAAAGGGAGTGCCCCTAATCTCAGCTTGTTACCTGTATAAAAGACACCTGTCCACAGAAGCAATTAATCAATCAGATTCCAAACTCTCCACCATGGCCAAGACCAAAGAGCTCTCCAAAGATGTCAGGGACAAGATTGTAGACCTACACAAGGCTGGAATGGGCTACAAGACCATCGCCAAGCAGCTTGGTGAGAAGGTGACAACAGTTGGTGCGATTATTCGCAAATGGAAGAAACACAAAATAACTGTCAATCTCCCTCGGCATGGGGTTCCATGCAAGATCTCACCTCGTGGAGTTGCAATGATCATGAGAACGGTGAGGAATCAGCCCAGAACTACACGGGAGGATCTTGTCAATGATCTCAAGGCAGCTGGGACCATAGTCACCAAGAAAGCAATTGGTAACACACTACGCCGTGAAGGACTGAAATCCTGCAGCGCCCGCAATGTCCCCCTGCTCAAGAAAGCACATATATATGCCCGTCTGAAGTTTGCCAATGAACATCTGAATGATTCAGAGGAGAACTGGGTGAAAGTGTTGTGATCAGATGAGACCAAAATGGAGCTCTTTGGCATCAGCTCAACTCGCCGTGTTTGGAGGAGGAGGAATGCTGCCTATGACCCCAAGAACCCCATCCCCGCCGTCAAACATGGAGGTGGAAACATTATGCTTTGGGGGTGTTTTTCTGCTAAGTGGACAGGACAACTTATTTAGGAAATTCAAGCTGTTGTAGCCTTTTTAACCTGTATTTATTTGCCACAGTGAGGACAATACATGGGAACCGCAGGACAACCTGGATTGCCCTGACCTGATTGCTGAGTACATGCAGAATCATCATAACAAAAAAGAAAGTTACAAGAAAGAGTCTGGTGGCAAGAGGAAAGCTGGCGAGTCTGACACAGAGGCAGGGGGTGAAGAAGGCAGGCCAAAGAAGAAGAAAGATGAGGTGAGAGCCTGTACTTGGTTTCAATATTAAAGAACATGCCTGATACTATAGACCGTGAATGTAGCCTTGTACTGAACCTTCTCCCCCTTCCATCACTCTTTCAGGCAGAGAAGCCCAGAGGCTTTGCTCGTGGACTTGACCCCGAACGGATCATTGGAGCCACAGACTCCAGTGGAGAGCTGATGTTCCTCATGAAATGGTGAGTTCTGGGCAGCATTGGGATTTTGACACTTTTTGCTATACGGTACTGGGAGAGTGGAAGATTTGTCAAATACTAGTTGTCCCCTCCAGAAAAGTGGGACAAAAAAACGTACATTCTGTCTCCACAGGAAGAACAGTGATGAGGCGGACTTGGTGCCGGCCAAGGAGGCCAACATTAAATGTCCACAGGTGGTCATCTCCTTCTACGAGGAGCGTCTGACATGGCACTCCTACCCCACCGAGGAGGAAGAGAAGAAGGATGAGAAGAACTAGCCACAGGTCCAGGATGAAGGGGGAGGGGGTTTAGAGTGGAGGGGTGGGACAGAGAAGCTGATTAGTTTCAAAACCCTTCTTTCTGCAAACCTGGACTGTTGAAACTTAAACAGAGGTTGACAGATGGGTAGGGATGATGGGAAGACTTGTCAAGGAGTTGGGTTGGGGGGCATGGGTAAATAGAACTCGCAAGTCTCAAGATCATTTTATCAGGCCTCACTTTTGGGTCTTATCAGCTAGGATCATGGGAAATGTCGTTTTCAGTCCCTGAGCACTGAATTGCTTCAAAATCACCAGCCTCCTCTTACTGTAGCTTCGCCTCAGAAAAGCTTTTGTCAAGATACACTTTTGAGTTAGCAAGGTATTACTACAGCAGCTGAGTTTACAAAATGGAATGGTCAGATTCCAAAACATGATCCAGCAAAAGTTCTCAGCTAATTCAATTGAAATAGCCAATCTTAATTTCCAGTTTTCTTGCGTGAAATGTTGAAGTTGATTTCTAGTCAGAGCATTATCTTGTACCTACACAAGATAATCGAGCAACTTGCGGTGCTTTTTGTTTCTCTTTCTACTTTTTAAGAAACTCTGTTTTAAGTGTTGGCACCTGCCTTCCTTTGCCATATCATTATCATATAATGTGTAAATAGTTGTGGTTTTATTTGGTTAGTTTTATTTGGTTATGAGTGCGATCTAAGAAGAAGGATTCTATTTGAGTGTTTTGGATTAGTTAGTCTGGATTCTGGTCTTTAAGTGTTACGCATAGGAGGTATATAGAGTTGTGAACAATGGTATGGAGCAGGGTGTCCGTTAGGAAAGCGTGGTGCTGGACATTTGACTGGCAGCATTTTAATTTACCGGACATTTGAGAAATGTATCCGACCCATATGCATTGGGTGCGTAACCTGATTAGGGAGTACAGCCACAGTGCTCAGAATGACAGAAATCACATTTGGATTATGGTAATTCATCTAAAAATAACATGCAAATCGAGGATGCAATGGCGTGCATCCTTACCAAATTCCGATGCGCACTTTGAAGATGTTAGAATAACTGTCCACATTTTACTTTTCCTCAGCCAACAAGATGAGTAATGAACAGCAAAATCACTAGCCTATGTCAATCTACTATCCCCCATAGTAGAACGTTTTACCTATTTATTGGTCAGCTTGTCATTCTGTGCGAGAAAGAAATGGCCTACTCCAAACAGACTCTGGGACAGTTGTGGGACGAAAGATCCCAAATTCATACAACCAGTAGGCCTAGGATACATTAACAAAAAACATCAAAGCAATGAGGCTGATGCAATGTTCCACAATGCTGAATGTTCGTTCCATAATGCAATTAGCAGGAAAACACTGTTGTTTCATGAGATGAAAATATCCATTAGATCTCCCCTCTTCATCTAAAGATGCAACAACTAGCATGGGTTGCTAATATGACTAGGATTGTGCCTTTGACTACTGGACAATGAAAGAAAGTTGATTTGAAAACCAATAGAACATGAGAGAAATAGGCTACTGGTTTCAATAGCATATGGAACTCTAAAACAATTGCCTTTACGTTTCTATGGTCGGAATTTGGCTAGGCTACTTTGAAGCAAGGTAAGACATGTCTCATAATATGTAGTAAAACATTCAGGTTTCAAACAATTAAGAATGTTTTCTAAATGCATACTGCCTCCATTTCAAGTGGTTTGTGACGGGCTGAAGCCTGCATACCGTTGCCTAGGCACTTAAAATAAGGGCGCTTCAATTACCAGTTAAGAAATAAAAAGAATAGCTATTTTTAATGGTGGCCATCAACTTTTTTCAACACACAAATGCATTTAGAATTGTTGCTCAATGATTGGGCTTATAAAAGCATGTTTCACTCCAGCAGCAACGAACACATTTCACTCCAGCAGCAACGAACACATTTCACTCCAGCAGCAACGAACACATTTCACTCCAGCAGCAACGAACACATTTCACTCCAGCAGCAACGAACACATTTCACTCCAGCAGCAACGAACACATTTCACTCCAGCAGCAACGAACACACTGTTTGAGAAGCTGTACCAGCTGTCTGACAGATTTTCTGCTCAAATTAGGCTCTGCATCTGTATGCGTGTGATAAATAAGATACATCAAGACTAATGAAAATACACACGCGGCAATTTAATTCCTCTAAATTATCCTAATTAACCTATAGACTGATAAGCTTGACCGGTCAAATGTATTTGCATCGACTGGTATTTCAATCAATTAATAGGCTAAAAAGCTTTATTTTGCAATGTTTTTTTGTTTTTTGTTTTCATACAATTGGCCGGTGCCAATTTCATTTATCGGCTTTTCACTTTTTTTATCGGCCAAAAGACTGCTATTACCGGCTAGCAGAAACCCTGCTATGGAGCTACTAACTTTATTGTAGAGCACCAGTATGACCTATGTAACCTGAGTTGTTTGTGGTCTCGTACCCGTGGCTAGTAAGACTTGATTGGTGTGATAACACCCTCAGAAAACAGGCAACAAGTAAGAAGCTAGAGATGAAGATGGGAAAGATGGGCTTTCACTCAGATTCATCTTTGGTGCAAAGCTTCATTTACTATAACGCCCACATATTCTGTCCCTATTTCTTGTTGAGCTCTTCCCATGTGCAGTACATGCTCACCATTCATAGGCTTCCTTGCGGTGATTGGGGCTTTTAGGAGGTTTGGTATTAGCGTCAAACTGCACTGTAAATACGTGGATTTGGATTAAGGGGGTGGGAAGGGTAGGGCTCAGTCAAGGCCCATGGTTTTATTTGATTGGCAATCAGTAAAAATTGGCTATGTGGTTACGAAGATGATGGATCGACAAAAACCAATAATGATGACATTTAATTTTTCTTGCAATGCAACCAACATAAGCCAGTAATTCAAGTGTCAAATCTCTCCCAATAGGTATACACAGAGGTAAATGTAGTGTCTATGCCAGGGCTCTCCAAACCTGTTCCTGGAGAGCTACCGTCCTTTAGGTTTTCGCTCCAACCCTAATCTAGCGCACTTCAACGGGGGTTGAAGATAACCTACAGGAGAGTAGCTCTCCAGGAACAGGGTTGGAGAACCCTGGTCTATGCACATGCACCTCTTTTAAATAAAGATGATGGGCCCCTAGGTATAGTCTGTATTGTGATTCAAAGTAAATACAACGGTTTTATGGTGGTCTGTTTTATAGTGTAAAGTAAATCTATCCAAGTTGTTGGCAGCCATGTGAATGTAGATCAATCTAGCAATTTATCCATCTCACACAACTGACAAACTGATTATGGGCCTTCTCCCCAGGAAATCGCAAGACCAGATAAAGACGACTTCTCCAACTAAGCTATTTCTATTTTCAGACTTTACCTTTGAGCTCTGATGTTAATTCTCGCTGTGTCTGGACCTGTTATATTAAAATGAGCTGCCAATTAAAGATCTGACACCCTCACAGAGGTGGGTGGGTTATATTCAAGTTTGGTTTGTGGGGCTTCGCTACCTCAATTGCAGAATTGTTCACTGCTCTACTGTGTCTGAATATCCCTCTTCTGGCATCTTTTAAATCCTAAATTGTTGTCATTGATTTAATTGATTAATCACAGCTAACAATAGCTTGAATGAAAAAGTGTTAATCGATTTTAACTGATTTAATTGTGACTAACATTTAAATGTTGAGGTACTGAAGACAGCCACCAGTACCAGGGTTTTACAGCCCTGGTTATAGAGCCCGTTGCCTTGGATTGATTTTGCATTGGCATTTTACTGCTCATTTTAACATGACAAGTCTAAGAGGGCTGTATATCTTTTCTAATATACCAGACCGGAAGATGTCTATATATACAGTATATCCTAGTCAAGTGGCTCATATGTAACCTTTTAGTTATTTTGTCTTTGACTCTTTCTCGTGTCTGCTGAAGATACATCTCTTGTTGCATGTTTCTTGCTTTCAATCAATGTCACCATTTGCAGTGGTTAATTTTACTTGTTTAAATGTTTTTGGACAATAAATCTTTTTTGTTAACAATGGTGTTTCATATAATTTGTTGAAACAAGTTAACTTGTAATTCTTTAGTACGTATAAGTATTCTTAGAAATATCACTCAATCGTCAAGGCAAAAAGGGATCAAAAAGAGATGTAGGTTGAAAATGTTTGATTCACCCAAAAGTAACAACCCTTGGTTGCCAGCAAGTATTCAAAAGCATGAAACAGAATGGGGTGAGAACTCCTCGTAAAACAAAATCTTATTTTCAAACCAATAATACAATAAAGCACCTCTAATTCAGTGTTTTTGTTAAATACTTTTCTGTTGATGATATTGGACACTTGGAAAGTGCTTTATAAAGCATAACAGTAGTGTAAAGACACAATCACAGTACTTGTAGTGGCATTTAATACATTTCTTTACTTATTTTTAACGTTTATGAAAATGCAGTGATATTTTATGCAGCTTTAATCGTTGTATTCCAGTATGATACCGGTGATAAGGCATTCAATTTCAACTTGTTACACATAAAAGTCCACAACCATATTATTAACACAATATTGTTGGCACTGGGCCTGAATAGATACTATATCCAGGTACTTTAAACCAATCTATTTCCTGAATATCATTGTACCATTGTCTGCATCATGTTGTCATACAATCACATCCCCTGAGAACCACAGATCGCTGTGTGGGTAACTAAGGCTTTACTAAAGGCACTATCCAACTCCTTCACAATCTGACAGCTATTATGCACCAGTTAATGGCAACTTATGTTGTGTTCGATAGGCTTTAGACAGGAGCAAACCCTTTTGGTTCCCTTTTGTTCTCAACCATGTTCCCCTGTCTTACCCTTTTTACTTGGGTATACACTCACCGGTCAGTTCATGAAAATTGATCACTCTTACAGACAGTGAGTCTCGTGGCTGAGGCTTGCTATATAAAGCAGGCAGATGGGGATCGAGGCATTCAGTTACTGTTCGGTTGAACGTTAGAATGGGCAACAAGTAACCTAAGCGACTTTGAGCGTGTTATGATCGTCGGTGCCAGGCTCGCCGGATCCAGTATCTCAAACGTCCGCCCTCCTGAGCTTTTCACACACAACGGTGTCTAGGGTTTACCGAGAAGGGTGCGACAAACAAAAAACATCCAATCAGCGGCAGTCCTGTGGACGAAAACAGCTTGTTGATGAGAGGTCGAAGGAGAATTGCAAGAATCGTGCAAGCTAACAGACGTGCCACAAACAGACAAATAACGGCGCAGTACAACAGTGGTGTGCAGAACGGCATCTCGGAATGCACAACTTGTCGATCCTTGTCACGGATGGGCTATTGCAGCAGACGACCACACCGGGTTCCACTCCTATTAGCTAAATACAAGAAGCGGCTCCAGTGGGCATGTCATCACCAACAATGGACAATTGAGGACTGGAAAAACATTGCCTGGTCTGCTGAATCCCGGTTCCTGTTGCGTCATGCTCATGGCAGAGTCAGGACTTGGCGTAAGCAACATGAGTCCATGGACCCATCCTGCCTGGTACAGGCTGGTGTAGGTGGTGTACTGGTGTGGGGAATGTCTTTTGGCTAAAGGCCTTAGGCTAGCCCTTCCTCCTTGTCACCTTAGTGTTTTTATGTACTGTATTTCTTTGGAAGGCTGACACGGTCCTCCCAACAGTTATTTTGCTCCTGAGACAGGTTTTCCCTTTGTTTTTCCAAGATGCTCACAAGATTCTTGCATGATCATATTTGTGCTACATGTCCTTTCCAGCAAATAAACTATCAGAGCAGATTAAACCGATTTAGGAAGACCATTTGCATCCTCTTGCATCTTTCCTTTTCAGTTCCCTCTTCTTGTGAGACATTCTTGAATCTCTACAACCATCCCCTTGTCAATCGACTCCTTGAGTCCTACACCAAACTAGACACCCAACTAATCTTTTCACTTTTTTCTGTCCTTCTGTTTCTTGTGGGGCTTGCGGTTTTGCTCACTGACTGAACCGTTCCGTGTCGCAAGCAGGACCTGTCCATCATTGCCAAATTGGAGGGTGTAGTCAGTGGTAGGCAAGGGTCTTCCTTGCTCATCCCGCAGACGGGAAAAAACCTCCTGGTACAGACTACTGAGCCGCTGCTTCATTTCCCGGACGGAGCGAAGGTTCTCTGCCTTTTCCTTCAACAGGCGGGCCTTGTGGCGGCATAATCCTTCTACTCCCTCCTCGAGCCCAAACAGGACATCGAGCTTGCGTCGGCGGCAGTTCTGAGCAGCCATCTTGTTTTTGCCCCGCCTGCGAATGTCACGGATCAGGTTGAGCTGGGCCTCACTGAGATGATGCTTGGTCAGAAGTTCGTTGAAATCCTCCACGGGCAGGTTGACGATGAGATCGTTGGAAAAGGGGATCTTCATGGTGCGAGCCCGGCGCTCATCACGGCCCCAAAGCTTATCGGAAATGTCATGCTCATAGGGTTTGCTATAACGCGACTTTGGTAGCTTGAGGGATTTTCCCTGCGTGGGAGAGGTGGCCCTAGGCTGGTTGTAGGTATGGTCGTGGCCCACTTGTTCCAGCCAAGGGAGGTTGTTGAAACGCCCAGGCTTCTGGTAGCTTGTGCTGCACATCTTGCTGACTTCTGGGAAGTAGCCTCCCACGGCACCCTCCTCTCGCTCCACAATAGCCTCCATGTCAGAGCTGTAGCCCACAGCCCCTTCGTCAGAAAACACAGAAGAGTCAGATGATGAAGATGACGAAGAAGATGAATAGGATGCCTCCGAACTGCTAGGGGATGCAGGGCTGTGGCTGAAGTTCAGAGAAAGTCCAGAGTCCGAGTCTAGCTCCTCCTCAAGTTGGGAGGCCTGTGTTGGGTTGAATCCTTCCTCCAGAGCCAGGTCCAGGAAGCTAATCTCATCCAGCAAGGCATCATCCAAGAGGGAGCCGAGTGGGTTAGGCAGGACTGGTTCCTCCAGAAAGAGACTTGACTGAATGGAAGGCATGTGGTTGCCAACTGTGCCATTGAGTGCCAAAGGAAGGGCGGTATCTGTCAGGTCAGATGGGCCAAAGGTCAAGTTAAGGTCAAAGTCAGGTCTGCTGGAGGACTGACTAAGCAGGGCTGGCTGGAGTGGGGCCTCCAGGGGAACACTGTCCCCGAAGCTGGGGTTGAAGGGGTAACTATCTTGGCTGCTTCCGGGCAGGATTGCCTGATGAAGGCTGACATCCTGGTGAACAGGGTCCATCAAGCTGGAACTCTGAATAGATCCAGATTGCATTACATCTCTGCCAAGGTCCATATCCTTCCAAAATAATACAAGAAGTTGGATTAGATTTATTTTGAATTGCTCTCAGGGCAAGGTTAGTTCGACGTTTATACCCTTTTTGACACATTTAAACAAATAATGATTTTGTGAAGGGGATAAAAGCAGAAACCACTTAGGACTTACTTCTGGCTCCATGATGGCGAGAATATCATGCCACTGCTGCTCCAAGTCCAGAGAGGGATCCTCATGGGACAGCAGGGGGGACAGAAGAAGCTCTCGGACAGGGGTTGGGTCGTCTCCGCTGGTTTCCCTCAGATCTATGCCAACTGGGTCTGACAGCTAAAAACAGAAACATCACAATGGTCATTCAATGGTCAACAAACCTATCAATGGTCATCTCTTACCCTAGTAACATCAAATAAAACAACTGTACTGTACCTCTATCTCCTCTCCAAAAGGGAAGGTGTCTTCCATGAGCTGTAGACATTCCTGGAAGGACATTGAGGACTGAGCTTCCAAGCTGGCAAACTGATGAGAAGAGAACAAGAGTGAGCAGAGAGCTACCTGGATGTTCTGGATGGTGACAATGGTTCCTTTCTTCTGAGCTGAACTGACACAGATGGTGGAGATGATTAGGCTTTTTTACAGAACATGATATGGCAAGAGGGTAAAACTAAACAGTTGGAACAGCGTGGCTTTATCTGAATCATTTTGTAGTGTGGTATCAAATGTTCATTTCATTTCACTATATTGTATTTCTCCTTAGGCCAAGGAAACTCATGCTCCAGCTACACGCCACTGAGGAGTGCAAATGCCTTTGTAATGATATGTGGCTGCCCCTGTTCCTGGAATTAGGTATAGCGGATTAGCAAGAGTTTCAGGTCTCTTCTGACCCGTAGGAGTGCAAGAGATTGCTGGTAGAGCACGGCGCTTGTAACGCCAAGGTAGTGGGTTCGATCCCCGGGACCACCCATACACAAAAAAAAATGCATGACTGTAAGTCGCTTTGGATAAAAGCGTCTGCTAAATGGCATATTATTATTATTTATAAACTGCCATATAAAAGGGCAGGTTTCTGGGTTATGTTCTTATTTTACAAACTTGGGAAGACTGCTTCCTATCTCCACCTCATCTACCCCAAACACCCTATCCTGTTTCACGACGCACAGCCAGGGTAGAAAACCCATATTTGGTTTCAAGCAACCAGAGTGTTACTCTTTCCCAAAATGCATGTGTCAGGGCCTCTCACTCGGTCTCTCAGCTGACGGGGCAAGTTTCCAATGTATGGAGAAAGCGGCTCCTATTCCATTTTGAATGCCGGTCTTGCCATGTCTAATATTTCAGCATGTGCGTTTTATAACATAATTGTACCAGGATGTCTAAGAACAAGACCAAGTGTACAGGTATGTATGACATATGGACATTTATAAGCCTCAGGACGGAGTCCCACCTGATCAGATAAATCCTGTGCAAGTTCTCTATTCGCACGGTCGTAAGAGCGTCCACCATCCCTCCAGATTTCTCTCCAGGTGTCCCCCACCGGCTCCTCTCCCTCCTCAGGCCTCTGATGGCGTCCATGATTAGAGTGATCCTGCCAAAGCGTATCTGTATCCTGTGAACATACAATAATAATTGAAATGTTAGGTGTAGCATAATAACTATGAAATTCAATCATCCATACAATGCCCTATGTATCCTTGTATGTTTGATTTAAGTTCTCGCTCTACTATTATTAGATAGGACACAGGCCAGGGACAAAAAGAGTAAGCGGATTTCAGCCACTGCGTTTGATCTACTATTGTTTATTTTTCCATACAGGCCCATACATTAGTAGACATTGCATACAAACAGTGAGATGGCTATGAATAGATTTAACCTTTTCCTTAAGTTGGAGCTTAGAGATACCAACTGCTCCAGTCGTGTCCCTAAACCAGTTCTAAATTTGCAGCTGATCCTCTCGCCCTCCACTGAAAGGGACTATCAGAGTTCGGGATGTTGCCCTTTGTGATGCCCCGATTCTAACCTTACAGTACAGCGACCTGAGTGAAACTGAGTAACTAACCGTCTTTGGCCTCTCCTTGGCTGTTTACACTTTGACTGTTTGGAACATTCTGAACTTGGTGACCGACCCCTTGAACAGTATTTTACAACATGTTTGACCTCTGACCAGGGGTTGGAACCGAAATTATATACTACACATTAGGAATATTTTGGTAACAGAAAATAACATTATTAACCGGTTCTCAAGGTTAGAAAATAATGGTTCTGTTCCAGAAGACTAGAGATCACTTTTGTTCCTGGTTCTGTTTCCCTTCCTAAAAAAAGGTTCTCTGGTTTTCTGTTTTGTTCCCTGAACCGGTTCCAACCCCTGCCTCTGAACATTCCCTGAGGCCTGTGGTCCTGCCACTCTGGCATCACTCTTATGGGTTTGGATCAATGTGTACCTAAATGTGACTGGAAGGGATTGCACAGCATGTTTTCCTCAAGCATAAGCACAACATGAGAAGTGTTAGGTAAGGGGGATGTGAGGCCAAAGGCAGCAGCTCTGGACAGATTTGGGCAGTGGATGGGGTCCATAGGGCTATGTGTAGAGGGCTCTGGGTATAGGGCTATACATATACCTGCTCCTGTCTGAAGAGGTGATCTACTACTAGCCTAAGCTAGTAAACAAGCGTTGCGAAATCAAAGATATGAATGTGTGCCAGAATGATGCCACCTCGTGTTACAAAACAAACAAGCTGTGGTCACAGGGGCAATATTCTGAGTGAAACATACCTACAAAGCTCTCTGAGTGCTATTTGAGCTGTGAATCCAAGTTTCCAAGACAAACATCTGGGGTCACAGCAGAGCTGGCGGGTCAAGACGTTGTCAGTTTGCCACCTTCCACAATATTGACATGTCACAATATTACTGCCCTGAGAGGCTCAGACAAATGAGCCTGGCAGCACTTCAGTGTTTCATTGAGCAAGTCAAGGTATTAGAGCAGAGATGAGTTGTAATAACTGAATAACAAGTCTGGGAAGTTAAAACAAATTATAGCACATGGCCTTAGGAGAGGTCCTTGACCCCTCTCTCTGTATGAATGCACAGAGAGAGGGGAGGGCAAATGGTTCACTGAGCAGTATCCCAGAGGAAACATTGTTGACCTTCCTCCTCAAACATAATATTGCAGGACTGGTGATGTCTGGCACTTTAGACATGTCCAGCCTGGTGATTGTCTGGCACCCTGTAGCAATAGCAACACCTATAAGAGGGGGAGATGTGGTGGCATGCCCCAGCCCCAGACAGTACCACACATTGCTGCCATAATATGATGCAGCTGGAGTTAAAAAATACAGCCCAGCTGTCTCTGTGCAGTTGCTGCTTCCCTGATGAGTTAGTCTGGGGGAAGGTCGTTATCAGGGACGCTTAGTTCCTTGGAGGGAACTAAGAGTATCAGTATGTCTGAATAGTTACATCACGATTGCAGCACCTAACTTGTCCCCTAACTTGGTCTCAGATGCTCAGTTCAATATAACTTACCCAGAAAGCTTAACCATCTATGGAAGGAAGAGCATAAGAATATATATTTTTAACTATGTTCCAAAACAAAATATACAGTTGAAGTCGGAAGTTTACATACACTTAGGTTGGAGTCATTAAAACTTGTTTTTCAACCACTCCACACATTTCTTGTTAACAAACTATAGTTTTGGCAAGTCGGTTAGGACATATACTTTGTGCATGACACAAGTAATTTTTCCAACAATTGTTTACAGACAGATTATTTCACTGTATCACAATTCCAGTGGGTCATAAATTTACATACACTAAGTTCACTGTGCCTTTAAACAGCTTGGAAAATTCCAGACAATTATGTCATGGCTTTAGAAGCTTCTGATAGGCTAATTGACATCATTTGAGTCAATTGGAGGTGTACCTGTGGATGTATTTCAGGGCCTACCTTCAAACTCTGTGCCTCTTTGCTTGACATCATGGGAAAATCAAAAGAAATCAGCCAAGACCTCAGAAAAAAATTTGTAGACCTCCACAAGTCTGGTTCATCCTTGGGAGCAATTTCCAAACGCCTGAAGGTACCACGTTCATCTGTACAAACAATAGTATGCAAGTATAAACACCATGGGACCACGCAGCCGTCATACCGCTCAGGAAGGAGAAGCGTTCTGTCTCCTAGACATTAACGTACTTTGGTGCGAAAAGTGCAAATCAATCCCAGAACAACAGCAAAGGACCTTGTGAAGATGCTGGAGGAAACCGGTACAAAAGTATCTATATCCACAGTAAAACGAGTCCTATATCGACATAACCTGAAGGCCGCTCAGCAAGGAAGAAGCCACTGCTCCAAAACCGCCATAAAAAAAACCAGACTACAGTTTGCAACTGCACATGGGGACAAAGATCGTACTTTTTGGAGAAATGTACTCTGGTCTGATGAAACAAAAATAGAACTGTTTGGCCATAATGACCATTATTATGTTTGGAGGAAAAAGGGGGTGGCTTGCAAGCAAAAGAACATCATCCCAACCGTGAAGAACGGGGGTGGCAGCATCATGCTGTAGGGGTGCTTTGCTGCAAGAGGGACTGGTGCACTTCACAAAATAGATTATATCATGAGGAAGGAAAATTATGTGGATATATTGAAGGAACATCTCAAGACATCAGTCAGGAAGTTAAAGCTTGGTCGCAAATGGGTCTTCCAAATGGACAATGACCCCAAGCATACTTCCAAAGTTGTGGCAAAATGGCTTAAGGACAACAAAGTCAAGGTATTGGAGTGGCCATCACAAAGCCCTGACCTCAATCCTATAGAACATTTGTTGGCAGAACTGAAAAAGTGTGTTTGAGCAAGGAGGCCTACAAACCAGACAGAAAGGGTGGTGGGGTTGGAAAGTAATAAAGGGGACTATATATTTTTTTTAAAGGATATGTATGTGTGTATGTATGTATGTATGTATGTGTGTATGTATATGTATGTGTGTATATATATATATATATATATATATATATATATATATATATATATATATATATATATATATATATACACAGTGGGGAGAACAATTATTTGATACACTGCCGATTTTGCAGGTTTTCCTACTTACAAAGCATGTAGAGGTCTGTAATTTTTATCCTAGGTACACTTCAACTGTGAGAAACGGAATCTAAAACAAAAATCCAGAAAATAACATTGTATGATTTTTAAGTAATTAATTTGCATTTTATTGCATCTCTCACAGTTGAAGTGTACCTATGATAAAAATTACAGACCTCTACATGCTTTGTAAGTAGTAAAACCTGCAAAATCGGCAGTGTATCAAATAATTGTTCTCCCCACTGTATATATATATATATATATATATATATATATAACATGGGGGCTTGGAAGTGATGCAGACTATTACATTGATGGAAGTTACAATCTATCTGCAATATTAAGCTGATCTACCGCCCAAAAAAAGAAGAAAAAAAGAAAAGGAGGCCTACAAACCTGACTCAGTTACACCAGCTCTGTCAAGAGGAATGGGCCAAAATTCACCCAACTTATTGTGGGAAGCTTGTGGAAGGCTACCCGAAACGTTTGACCCAAGTTAAACAATTTAAAGGCAATGCTACCAAATACTAATTGAGTGTATGTAAACTTCTGACCCACTGGGAATGTGATGAAAGAAATACAAGCTTAAATAAATCATTCTCTCTACTATTATTCTGACATTTCACATTCTTAAAATAAAGTGGTGATCCTAACTGACCTAAGACAGGGAATTTTTACTAGGATTAAATGTCAAGAATTGTGAAAACCTAAGTTTAAATGTATTTGGCTAAGGTGTATGTAAACTTCCGACTTCAACTGTATGTCAACAGGACTATATTCATGGGGGGTTGGTGGGAAAACATGAGGCATGTACATTTTACACTGAGTACCAGTTAGCAATGCCAAAAAACATGCCCTCCTGTCCAGAAATAGCCAACAGGGCTACACGTCCAGTCTGAACTGCATACTTGGTCAACTGTGACAGTGGACAGGCCAAATAACACCACTTTCTCTGCCCTGAGAGTGGCAGCTGATTTGGGAGGCTAAAACTAAAGCTGGTGTCTGTGGATGTCTGCAGTCACTGTGGCTGAGACTGGGTACGCAGTCAAATGGCCCAAAAGACCAGAGGCCAGGAGATGGCAATGACACACAGAGGACTAAAACAAAACAACCCCCATACTTTTCCCAATCCAAAACAATCCCATTATGGAGTGTTGGAGAGTCCAGTGTAGGGTGCATACTCAGGCATGTTGCCAAGCAGATATATATATTTAGACCCTACAGTGGCTGAAAACTCCCTACACTCCCAAAGTGACTAATATTGTACCTCAGTGCTAAATGAAAGTGATTTGATAGGATTAGGAAATTCCCCTTCAAAGTCTAGGTTAGAGCAGAAAAATCTGTCCCCCGTGTTTGCAATATTCAACAAATCTTTTAACCGCAATATTTTAGGTATCTTCAGATAAGTTTATTTCCATAGTAAAATGAAGTATTATTGCGATTGCACTTCTAAATATGATTGGTGTACAAATACAATTAGCCTACACGGAATGTGTGTACTTATGATGACTATGCCAGCCAGTTTATTCCTACACCAAATCAGCTAGGCTGAGATGGGCGTGGATAGCTGTATATATGGGGCAAGACTGAACAGCCAGTGGCTAAAGTGGGACACATTTCCAGTCACACACCCCTCTCTGGCCTCCATTCCCCTGACACAGAGCAGCCTGGGCCCGGCCAGCGCGCCCCTCACAGTTAGTGGAACATATCAACAAGCAGCTCTCCCTCAGCTGTTGAAAAACAAGAGGAAGTCCAGCCAAGCTATTGGCATGCTGCTGCACTAACTCCTCGTGATTCAGTCATTCAATGCCCAACACTGTTTCTCAATGAGTGTTTCAGCTGGCAAAACACAGGCTCGAACAAAAGTGAGCACCTGCTAAAACATAATAATAATATAATATGCCATTTAGCAGACGCTTTTATCCAAAGCGACTTACAGTCATGCGTGCATACATTATATTTTTTTGTGTATGGGTGGTCCCGGGGATCGAACCCACTACCTTGCCGTTACAAGCGCCGTGCTCTACCAGCTGAGCTACAGAGTGATGGGGTTGTGACTTGGGTTAATTGTAATTTCTTACAATTACTCAAATGTAACTGTTGCAATACAGTTGGATATCCACACTTACAGTGGGGAAAAAAGGATTTAGTCAGCCACCAATTGTGCAAGTTCTCCCACTTAAAAAGATGAGAGAGGCCTGTAATTTTCATCATAGGTACACGTCAACTATGACAGACAAAATGAGATTTTTTTTCTCCAGAAAATCACATTGTAGGATTTTTAATGAATTTATTTGCAAATTATGGTGGAAAATAAGTATTTGGTCAATAACAAACATTTCTCAATACTTTGTTATATACCCTTTGTTGGCAATGACACAGGTCAAACGTTTTCTGTAAGTCTTCACAAGGTTTTCACACACTGTTGCTGGTATTTTGGCCCATTCCTCCATGCAGATCTCCTCTAGAGCAGTGATGTTTTGGGGCTGTCGCTGGGCAACACGGACTTTCAACTCCCTCCAAAGATTTTCTATGGGGTTGAGATCTGGAGACTGGCTAGGCCACTCCAGGACCTTGAAATGCTTCTTACGAAGCCACTCCTTCGTTGCCCGGGCGGTGTGTTTGGGATCATTGTCATGCTGAAAGACCCAGCCACGTTTCATCTTCAATGCCCTTGCTGATGGAAGGAGGTTTTCACTCAAAATCTCACGATACATGGCCCCATTCATTCTTTCCTTTACACGGATCAGTCGTCCTGGTCCCTTTGCAGAAAAACAGCCCTAAAGCATGATGTTTCCACCCCATGCTTCACAGTAGGTATGGTGTTCTTTGGATGCAACTCAGCATTCTTTGTCCTCCAAACACGACGAGTTGAGTTTTTACCAAAAAGTTCTATTTTGGTTTCATCTGACCATATGACATTCTCCCAATCCTCTTCTGGATCATCCAAATGCACTCTAGCAAACTTCAGACGGGACATGTACTGGCTTAAGCAGGGGGACACGTCTGGCACTGCAGGATTTGAGTCCCTGACGGCGTAGTGTGTTACTGATGGTAGGCTTTGTTACTTTGGTCCCAGCTCTCTGCAGGTCATTCACTAGGTCCCCCCGTGTGGTTCTGGGATTTTTGCTCACCGTTCTTGTGATCATTTTGACCCCACGGGGTGAGATCTTGCATGGAGCCCCAGATCGAGGGAGATTATCAGTGGTCTTGTATGTCTTCCATTTCCTAATAATTGCTCCCACAATTGATTTCTTCAAACCAAGCTGCTTACCTATTGCAGATTCAGTCTTCCCAGCCTGGTGCAGGTCTACAATTTTGTTTCTGGTGTCCTTTGACAGCTCTTTGGTCTTGCTTGGAGTTTGGAGTGTGACTGTTTGAGGTTGTGGACAGGTGTCTTTTATACTGATAACAAGTTAAAACAGGTGCCATTAATACAGGTAACGAGTGGAGGACAGAGGAGCCTCTTAAAGAAGAAGTTACAGGTCTGTGAGAGCCAGAAATCTTGCTTGTTTGTAGGTGACCAAATACTTATTTTCCACCATAATTTGCAAATAAATTCATAAAAAATCCTAAAATGTGATTTTCTGGATTTTTTTTCTCAATTTGTCTGTCATAGTTGACGTGTACCTATGATGAAAATTACAGGCCTCTCTCATCTTTTTAAGTGGGAGAACTTGCACAATTGGTGGCTGACTAAATACTTTTTTCCCCACTGTATCAAAAATAGACTGGATAAAACAAGACTTTTTCCTGTCTTTAAAGTGATTTATGTCTTAGTTACACCAGCTCTGTCAAGAGGAATGGGCCAAAATTCACCCAACTTATTGTGGGAAGCTTGTGGAAGGTTACCCGAAACGTGGTGAATACATATATATATTTTTTTATTTTTTATTTTTTTATACTGGCCCCCCGTGGGAATCGAACCCACAACCCTGGCATTGCAAATGCCATGCTCTATCAACTGAGCTACATCCCTGCCGGCCATTCCCTCCCCTACCCTGGACGACGCTGGGCCAATTGTGCGCTGCCCATGAGTCTCCTGAGTGGCGCAGTGGTCTAAGGCACTGCATCGCAGTGCTAACTGTGCCACTAGAGATCCTGGTTCGAATCCAGGCTCTGTCGCAGCCGGCCGCGACCGGGAGACTCATGGGCGGCGCACAATTGGTCCAGGGTAGGGGAGGGAATGGCCGGCAGGGATGTAGCTCAGTTGATAGAGCATGGCATTTGCAATGCCAGGGTTGTGGGTTCGATTCCCACGGGGGGCCAGTATAAAAAAATTAAAATAAAAACTATATGTATTCACTAACTGTAAGTCGCTCTGGATAAGAGCGTCTGCTAAATGACTAAAATGTAAATGTTTGACCCAAGTTAAACAATTTAAAGGCAACGCTACCAAATACTATTTGAGTGTATCAACTTCTGACCCACTGGGAATGTTTTCAAGTTCAGCAAGACCTCAGAGAGTAAACATTGACTACTAATGTCCTAAATGATTCGCCTCGTCATATTGGATATTATACTTCTGCTATTGAAATCTGAAGAGGTCAGCCCACCAAACACCATGCCTAATATACAATCCCCTGAACTTTTTTACTAGAATAAAACAAATATTTTACTTTAAGGCCTTTCCACACTGTACGTTGGATTCAGTCTTTTACGATTATTACATGTCACACTGTGCAATGTTACCAAATCAAATTCTTTATCAACCTGGCCAGATTGTATGATTTGCTTCAGTTTTGTCGTCACATTCTGCGATTGGCTTGAGAGGTTACGTCAGCTGACGTAGGCTAGGCCAACTGCAGCAGTGTATTTGATCTGCGCATTTGCCAGCACCAGCAGTGCACGCCTCCTACGCTTATGCACGAGGGAAGTGAGTTCGGAAAAACTGAAAGTATGCGTCTATTAATAGTTTTCAAATACAACCTTTATATGTCAGAATCAAATATGCTTCCCAAAAATAACATGGTCACTGTGGTAAAACGTTTATTTTGACTTGCGATTTTGTGCATTTATCGAAATCCCATTAGGTAGCCTGATTTCTGATGTCATGTAAAGATTATTAGAGAAATCATTCTTCTTGCAAAGCATGTAAATGTTTAAATCAAACTATTATATTAATCTGACTATTCAATCATGTTATTGTGTGCATACTCAGTGCCGGCTGTGTTCCTATTGGTCAGTCACTGGGATCAGCTCGTAACACCAGCCACACTACACGATAAAGGCTCAACACTTTGTCAGAGCCTACAACCAAACATTGTGGTACTTAATCTGCAGACCTAGACCCTGTCACACAACAACCGGATGTTCCGGTTTTCAGGGGAAATGGAAAGAGAGCCTGTGACGCGACTTCCGCTTTTGGACGTTAACAAAGCGCCACTCCATCTTAACTCCACCACATTTACTAGATTGGTTGAACAGTGCAGAAGGGAACCTCCCCCAACATTTTTTCCTTCTCATCAAGAGCAGCATGTAGGGGGATCTAATTTCAGGCATGTCTTTTACGCCTGCTAAGTTATGTTAGTCACACTGAATGAGCCAAGACGTCTGACAATCGTTTACGACCTAAGAATTTGCGCACAACGTGGAAATTTTGTCTGAGACTGCAAAAATTGTGGTATAAGATGGCTAAAACCGTACAGTCTGTGCGGGCCTTTAATTAATTATCAGTCACTTATTCTGAAAAGTAACCTACACTTACTTCTTGACTTGCAATCTTAGATGCATTCCCTAATGTTGTAAATTAAGGGAGTTATAAATAGTAAATATCTTGCCTTGTGTGCATCACAATCTCTTAGCTATGCAGGTTTGAAATTAACAGCATGATACAGCAAATACAACCAGGAAACTTTTGCTTGCTTGAATCCGAGGAGGGTGGGAATCGCCACTGTGTTTACTGAAAGGCTGTTCTCATACAAGGGTGTTCTTCTCTCCCAGTTAAGCCTCCTTTTATAGAGAGATCTCAGCCTCTGGTAAGTCCTGCCTTTGATCCGTAATGATATATGACAGGCGTAGCATTTGCCTACTGTAAGTCAACAGTTTGATAGGTGCCTAATTGAACATACTTCTCCAGTGGCAGAGTCTTGGACTGATTTGCAGTAATGTAGTTTACACTATTTCATATTGTGATATTGTGTATATTCTAAGGATGGAATTCATTTGTTTCAGGCACTGCATTGTATTTGAACATTAAATAAGCTCTGAATCAGCCAATTATCTTGAACACCACTCTATGCTACCACTGCTCCTACTGACATGGAGTGTAGAAGAGTGCACCATAGTTTACCTCTTCATAGAGATCCTCATCCTCATCCTCCTCCTCATGGCTTCTTCTTAGAAGGGGCGCCAAGGTGTCCAGACTGTCCTCTCTGATCGGCCCGTAACCCGACTCCGGCGACCCCGCCCCCACGCTTGACCTCATGACCGACCCCACCTGGTCACCTGCATGATCCTCCAACCCACTTATCCCTCCCTCCAGGGGGGCTGGCTGACTAGGAGCCCCCACCACCAGGGCATCAGGCTCGCGCCGCACCAACCAGGTTTCTAGCTCCGAGCTGGGCACCCAGAGGCGGTCCAGGGAGCGGACCCAGCCCAGGATCCTCCGGGCTGTGAAGAAGCCGTCCAGGTCCACACACTTGGGATGGAGGTCCTGGCCGTCCAGCTGGTTGTGGAGGTTGTGGAACTGTGTCTGGATGAGGGCCGAGGTGGGGCCCTGGATCATCTCGTGCCAGGGGGGCAGGTAAGGGCCCACATCTACTCTGACCCCAACCAGGCTGAGCAGTATGGTTACCTGGATCAAGCCTTCTGTGAAATATTTCTTCAGACACACCATGTCTTGTCTTCAGAGTTTACAGGGTGAGTGCAAGTAATGAGGGGAAAGGGAATGGAGATGTGGTGGGTGGCAAAATGCCAAGTGTCAGCCTCCGAAGAGTTATTGTCTGTTGATGGGTTATCTATAGCTTCAAGTCAATGTCATAAAGAGGGAAAATAAAGCTATTTTGGATACACCAAAATAGACACTATGGTGAAATAAAAAAAAAGTGATGTATCCAAAAGTCCTCTCCTCTTCACTCTTCCAAATATCGTTAAATCCTATATAGACAAACACAACATGAAAGACTAAAGTTAGATAATACAATTAATTGATGAGTTATTTCAAAAGAATGTCACGTTGAAAATATGAATAAAAAGTAGTAAATCCAACATAATTCATGTAATAGCAGAGGAAGAGGCTGCTGAATTCAACCCCATGCTATAACATCAGGGCCGGTTCCAGGCATACAGTGAGGGGGGAAAAGTATTTGATCCCCTGCTGATTTTGTACATTTGCCCACTGACAAAGACATGATCAGTCTATAATTTTTATGGTAGGTTTATTTGAACAGTGAGAGACAGAATAACAACAAAAAAATCCAGAAAAACACATGACAAAAATGTTATAAATTGATTTGCATTTTAATGAGGGAAATAAGTATTTGACCCCTCTGCAAAACATGACTTAGTACTTGGTGGCAAAACCCTTGTTGGCAATCACAGAGGTCAGACGTTTCTTGTAGTTGGCCACCAGGTTTGCACACATCTCAGGAGGGATTTTGTCCCACTCCTCTTTGCAGATCTTCTCCAAGTCATTAAGGTTTCGAGCCTGACGTTTGGCAACTCGAACCTTCAGCTCCCTCCACAGATTTTCTATGGGATTAAGGTCTGGAGACTGGCTAGGCCACTCCAGGACCTTAATGTGCTTCTTCTTGAGGCACTCCTTTGTTGCCTTGGCCGTGTGTTTTGGGTCATTGTCATGCTGGAATACCCATCCACGACCCATTTTCAATGCCCTGGCTGAGGGAAGGAGGTTCTCACCCAAGATTTGACGGTACATGGCCCCGTCCATCGTCCCTTTGGTGCGGTGAAGTTGTCCTGTCCCCTTAGCAGAAAAACACCCCCAAAGCATAATGTTTCCACCTCCATGTTTGACAGTGGCGATGGTGTTCTTGGGGTCATAGGCAGCATTCCTCCTCCTCCAAACACGGCGAGTTGAGTTGACGCCAAAGAGCTCGATTTTGGTCTCATCTGACCACAACACTTTCACCCAGTTCTCCTCTAAATCATTCAGATGTTCATTGGCAAACTTCAGACGGGCCTGTATATGTGCTTTCTTGAGCAGGGGGACCTTGCGGGCGCTGCAGGATTTCAGTCCTTCACGGCGTAGTGTGTTACCAATTGTTTTCTTGGTGACTATGGTCCCAGCTGCCTTGAGATCATTGACAAGATCCTCCCATGTAGTTCTGGGCTGATTCCTCACCGTTCTCATGATCATTGCAACTCCACGAGGTGAGATCTTGCATGGAGCCCCAGGCCGAGGGAGATTGACAGTTATTTTGTGTTTCTTCCATTTGCGAATAATTGCACCAACTGTTGTCACTTTCTCACCAAGCTGCTTGGCGATGGACTTGTAGCTCTTTCCAGCCTTGTGTAGGTCTACAATCTTGTCCCTGACATCCTTGGAGAGCTCTTTGGTCTTGGCCATGGTGGAGAGTTTGGAATCTGATTGATTGATTGCTTCTGTGGACAGGTGTCTTTTATACAGGTAACAAGCTGAGATTAGGAGCACTCCCTTTAAGAGTGTGCTCCTAATCTCAGCTCGTTAACTGTATAAAAGACACCTGGGAGCCAGAAATCTTTCTGATTGAGAGGGGGTCAAATACTTATTTCCCTAATTAAAATGCAAATCAATGTATAACATTTTTTATATGCGTTTTTCTGGATTTTTTTGTTGTTATTCTGTCTCTCACTGTTCAAATAAACCTACCATTAAAATTATAGACTGATCATTTCTTTGTCAGTGGGCAAACGTACAAAATCAGCAGGGGATCAAATACTTTCTTCCCTCACTGTAAACTACATAAGCAGTCGCTTAGGTCCTACGGCCACTAGGGGGCCCACAACCATTTTTAAAAAATATACACAACCAGTCAAAATGTTTGACACACCTACTCATTCAAGGGTTTTTCTTTATTTTTACTATTTTCTACATTGTAGAATAATAGTGAAGACATCAAAACTATGAAATAACACATATGGAATCATGTAGTAACCAAAAAAGTGTAAACAAATTCTTCAAATAGCCACACTTTGCCTTGATGACAACTTTGCACGCTCTTGGCATTCTCTCAAACAGCTTCATGAGGAATGCTTTTCCAATAGTCTTGAATGAGTTCCCACATATGCTTAGCACTTGTTGGCTGCTTTTCCTTCACTTTGCCTGTCTGACTCATCCCAAACCATCTCAATTGGGTTGAGGTCGGGGGATTGTGGAGGCCAAGTCATCTGATGCAGCACTCAATCACTCTCCTTCTTGGTAAAATAGCCCTTACACAGCCTGGAGGTGCGTTGGGTCATTGTCCTGTTGAAAAACAAATGATAGTCCCACTAAGCCCAAACCAGTGTGTCGCTGCAGAATGCTGTGGTAGCCATGCTGGTTAAGTGTGCCTTGAATTCTAAATAAATCACTGACAGTGTCACCAGCAAAGCACCATCACACCTCCTCCTCCATGCTTCACGGTGGGGACCACACATGTGGAGGTCATCTGTTCACCTACTCTGCGTCTCACAAAGACACGGCATTTGGAACTAAAAATCTCAAATTTGGACTGATTTCCACTGGTCTAATGTCGATTGCTCGTGTTTCTTGGACCAAGCAAGTTTCTTCTTCTTATTGGTGTCCTTTAGTAGTGGTTTCTTTGCAGCAATTCGACCATGAAGGCCTGATTCACGCAGTCTCCTCTGAAGAGTTGATGTTAAGATGTATCTGTTACTTGAACTCTGTGAAGCATTTATTTGGGCTGCAATCTGAGGTGCAGTTAACACTAATGAATGTATCAAGTAACTCTTGGTCTTCCTTTCCTGTGGCGGTCTTCATGAGAGCCAGTTTCATCATAGCACTTGAAGAAACGTTCAAAGTTCTTGATATTTTCCGGATTGACTGACCTTCATGTGTTAAAGTAATGATGGACTGTCGTTTCTCTTTGCTTGTTTGAGCTGTTCTTGCCATAATATGGACTTGGTATTTTACCAAATAGGGCTATCACTCCTACCTTGTCACAACACAACTGATTGGCTCAAATGCATTAAGAAGGAAAGGAATTCCACAAATTAACTTTTAACAAGGCACACCTGTTAATTGAAATGCATTCCAGGTGACTACCTCATGAAGCTGGTTGAGAGAATGCCAAGAGTATGCAAAGCTGTCATCAAGGCAAAGGGTGGCTACTTTGAAGAATCTCAAATATATAATATATTTTGATTTGTTTAACACTTTACAGTAACAATAGTAGAATACATCAGGTACAATTTCAAAATGTGATTGTGCATCAGCAGTTTTCTCATATGTCAGTCACTGACAGTCACTCAATTAGCCATGTCAGCTAAGAATTTTTTGATTAGTAGTTAGTCTAGACAGTTATCTAAACTTGTAGTAATCATGGCCGACTACCGACCGGGCATGCAGGGCACGTGCCCAGGGGCCCTGACCTCCAGGGGACCCCCAATGATTTTGTTAGTCATTCTCACTCAGATATTATATTAACATGACATAAGTCATTACAAAATGTGTAGAATAGCATGATTTTGCTTTAAAACTGAAGAAATGTTTTGAGCAAGGTGTGGGGCCCCCCACAACCAAATCTCGCTTAGGGCCCCCAAACGGCTAAAACCGGCCCTCCATTGTGAATGTTGAAACATTCCCCCTAAAGATAACAAACAGGGGAGTGTTCTTGTTATCAACAGATACCAGTGACTTCACTTCGATCTACTTCCGTCTATTCCTTCTAGAAGTTGTTTGGTAGTTAGTGCCAGGGCGGGATCTAGACAGACAGTGGTGAAGGTTACACCTTATGATGTAATCACACTGTTACCCGGGAAATAACAAGCATATTCTGCCAATCAACGGGTCAATTAATAACTTGACAACTCATTTCCTCAGCATTACTTCCGCAACTGTAGGCTACTGTTTGTAATTTATTATGTCATGTAAATAAACGAGTGACCAATGGTATTCTGCTAGATGTTTCCAATAGGCATGTCTATTGCATTCGATCCTGCATGTCATATGAGGCGACAGTTCAACCAAAGATGGTTTAAATGACTGCATTTGAACCTGTCTGACAGGAAGAACGTTGAGAATTTAACCTGTAGGCTATTTCCTCAAAGGGAACTGAACGACCCAGCGAAGAAATTAAGAGGTTAACTTGAAAATATCTGGAATTATGTATGAACGTCAAGGATCTAACAACTGTTGACAATACTTTTTCACCCCCCATTCTTCAGACATGTATAACTTTTATTGGCAAATAGAAATGGGTCCAGCAACTGAATATCCCATGTAAAACTGTTATTAACTGTTATTATTAACTGTACCATAAACTCCACTTCATCGCAAATCAAGGTCTACAATGTGTATAGCCTGTTTACATATTTACATTAATAACACCCATATTAGGCCTACATAACCGCCAAATAACATAAACGAATGTAGGTCATGTCAGTATCCTGTTTTGACTCTCTTACCTGACTATGGAGACAGAAGTTTTCAACAATAGGCACATCAGTGGAAAAGCAGCAAGCCCAATCCTTTTGGAAGACTTTGTATTCTGACTCTAAATCGGAGAGTGAAGACTTTTAAACCCTGCTCAGTTCACCACGCAGTTCGCTGTCCCCTCCCTACATGACGTAAAGCCTACGGTTTCACATGTATTTTTCTATAACTCTGCGGCGTCAAAAATCATGCCCCTCTATAGGCTATACCGCCCATCTATATCAACCCTGCCAAGTCAATGGCTAACACACACACACACACACACACACACACACAGCCACACGGTGCGCAGGCTCCAAAGTAGCATATCCCACTGTCTGTCTGTGTCAATCCATCCCTATGTTCATTGCTGCCATCTGCCGTGCTAGAATGAACTAGAACAGAATGACATCCACACCCGGTAATCCAGACTAGCCTCGCAACATGGATTGAATCACATATATTAGAATAAAGTAAACTATCACTTGTAACAAGAGTAGTTCATTTATGACATATACTATACACATGAGATTAAAGATACTACTGATAGGATGTATATCCATAATGTCCCATAATGCACTACTAGGCCATATGAGGTAGGTGAAGTCACCAAAACCTTATCGGTATTAATTTTGGAGTAACGCGTAAAAGCACCACTATAAGAAACTGACACCATTGTGGTTCCTAGAGAACAAGGACCGAACATAATTCACGAACAGCTAGAGGGAGCCAACATGGCCGAATGAGGGGCTGGTTTCGCGGAGCCTCCTCTAGGCCAGCAGAGGATCCGCCCACCCATGAGTCAGAGGATTTTGTGAGGTCTACTAGAATGACAGCTCAAACCTGTCCACGTCAACACCAGAGAACCACTATGGAAATCTCGTCTCTGGTAAGCAATCCGTAGGGATATGGCGATTTATACATATTTCTAAACGAGGATTACCTTGCAAATGCATGATTAGGCCTCGTCGGCCATTGCTTGAATAGCATTCATTATAGCCCTTTGCTGCGTAAAATGTTGTATTCAGTATTTTGCGTAATGGCCAGCCTAAGAAGTGATTTTTTTTAGGTCTGACTGGCTGGATCTAACATTTTCAGGTACGATAGGAGACATTAGGAGGTACTGTATTCTGCACGACTATCGTTGTAATCTGAATGTAGTCTATGCGCTATTTGAGTGTAGTGTACTGTAATTCCACAACCAGCAGCAACATGTGTTGCACTTTTTCCTTGTCAAGGGGCAATTGCTGTTATACAAACTCGGAACAGTTGCCAAATTCTCCAAGAGAGTGGGGCATACTGTCTGAAAAGCTACCCCCCATGTCACATATCTGAGATTATAACCTAATTTCTTATGATTTACACTTAAATGATTGGCATGAGTTGTCGTCTATCCGTTATACTTTTATTATAACTGTGACATCAGCCTGCCCAAGCACTGAAGGGTGAACACTGAACATATTGTGTGCCACGTCTACGATATTTGGTTTCAACCGGAGGAGGTGCGTTGCGCAGCATTTTACGCTTACCAAAAACTTGATTCCACAGGTGGGTTTTTCAACAAAATATGCATAGAATAATTTTACACTTTTGAACTAAACTCTAGACAGTTGATCATTGCACTAAGATAAATTAAGGTTTACGTTTCGACTTTACAAGTATTCTTTTTTTTTTACTGTAATTTAAACTTGGAATAAAACAAGAAGCGCTGGACAAGGCCGCAATTACTTTTCGTTGATTAACCAACCTGCTGTACTTGACCCTCAGCCTCAAAATATCTATATAAACCTTTTTTTTTAACACTGATATCATTTTAACTGATGTATTGCACTATTTAAATTGGTAGTGTTTTCTGTTAGTAGGCGGAGTCATTATAGCTGCACAGTATAATGTCTGGATGTGGACTTCATAAGTTATGCACTCTTGATATTGACATTCAGTGTGCTTAATGCATAAAATAATGTTGCACAAAGGATCATAGGACTGGTTACTTGACACCTGCACCTCTTTGAACTGTTAAAGGAATTAGTTTCACTATTGACTGTTAATAATAGGCACAGACATCTGGATGACTGGTTTGGACTTTCCTCCAGTTCATCTCAATTCAGGGTCTAAAGTCCTGAATTTGATGTTCCTGGCCCAAGTTCTGTGATACACTTAGGCTCTGAGTCTGTGGTAGTCAGTGCATAACAGAACTTTGGCCCGGTTCAACCAAGCCACCGTGGGATGGAAAGAACTCAAGGACCTGGGACCATCGACATCTACACTCACATGTCAGAGGAAGGCCATAAAAATGGTCAAAGACTCCAGCCACCCTAGTCATAGACTGTTCTCTCTGCTACCGCACGGCAAGCGGTACCTGAGCGCCAAGTCTAGGTCCAAAAGGCTTCTTAACAGCTTCTACCCCCAAGCCATAAGACTCCTGAACAGCTAATCATGTCTACCCGGGACTATTTGCATTGCCCCCCCACCCCAACCCCCTCTTTTACGCTGCTGCTACTCTGTTTATTATTTATGCATAGTCACTTTAACTCTACCCACATGTACATATTAACTCAATTACCTCGACTAACCGATGCCCCCGCACATTGACTCTGTACCGGTACCCCCTGTATATAGCCTCCCTACTGTTATTTTATTTTACTGCTGCTCTTTAATTATGTTTTATGTTTTATTTATCTATTTTTTACTTAACACTTTTTTTTCTTCTTTTCTTATAAACTGCATTGTTGGTTAAGGGCTTGTAAGTAAGCATTTCACTGTAAGGTCTACACCTGTTGTATTTGGTGCATGTGGCAAATACAATTTGATTTGATTAGATCTCTTCCTGATATTGTCATATTCCTCATGTTTTTGAATAACTTGACTAGATTTATTATCATCACCAATATCATCGTCATCACCATCATCAATGTTCTATTAATAACTGTTAGGGATGTGTTCAGTATGCCTAGGTCCTATGGAAATGAAAATGGTCCTTTATTCTGGTCAACATGTGGTCATACTGTCTTTCAGCAACCCTCACTGTACACAGTGAAAGCTGTCTTCATTTTGGACAACGATGGCAATAGACTTCTATCAAAGGTAGGCTAATAACCGTTGTCCAATAGCGACTCACATTGGTTATTGTTGTGGAGTCAAGACATTGTGAGAACTGCCCCAAATAACTGCCTCAAATGGGCACTGTTGTAGATGGTGTATTAATCATAACTAATGCATCTAATATCTGTCTTTGTTGTGTTTTAGTACTACGACACAGAGCTCTACCCCTCCATGAAGGAGCAGCAGAACTTTGAAAAGAACGTTTTTAACAAGACACACAAAGCTGACAGTAAGTTTTGCCCCATAAAAATGTCCCAGGAGACTATTGGAGTGGATGGTGAGCTTGACGCCTGATATTATATTCCATATCATAGTTTTAATGAACCACTAAGATAACAAAAAAAAGCTTCTAACAGAGCTTCTAACAATGTGATGAGAGAGTTGAGAAGATGTGCACCATCAGGGAAATCCGTATCAAGAGTATCAGAATGTAAATCAATGCAAATGTGTACCAGTCTTCTTTGGCTTCACGTTAATAGGAAACTGTGTAAAGCATTATTTGGTCAGGACCCGTTGTTCACACAACTTTTGTGTATCCTCCACCATAGAAAACCAAGAGACAGTGTTAGCTGTATAGCATTAGCCTGCGGCTCAACCCTCATTGGTTAGTTTGTCTAAAACATGAGAAACAGTATTGGTTCCTCTGGGTTCTTCTGTCCTCCAAGATCACGTTACAGTGAACAAAAGGGGAGGGAACCAGTTCAGCGACAGACCGCTCTCACGCTCTTTTGTTCCAATGAAATTCACAGCAGTCATCCGACACCCCGGGTTCACCTGCCCCTAAGGAGGATGCCCACTCTCTATCTCTGTATCCCTTCGTCCTCTCCATCCCTTCTTCCCCACACACATAGGAGTTTAGCATTTTATATGACAACACTCACATTTAAATTGGAAGCCTCCATTATTGGAGACACCCAAGTGAGAGGTTTTATGGATATGTCCGTATATGTGAATAAGGAGTGAATGTGCTTTAATGTTGCAATAAAGATCACTTGGTGGCTTGAAATCTCAGCGTCTTTCTCTCTCTCTCTCTCTCTCTCTCTCTCTCTCTCATTCTCTCTCTAAGCAGATGAGATTGCCTTCGTGGAGGGGATGACGATCGTGTATAAGTGCAGCATTGACCTGTTCTTCTACGTGGCGGGCAGTGCACAGGAGAATGAGGTAGTTAATGTGCTTCAGATGCAGAAGGAGTACAAGGCTAGACTGGTGCTTCAAAGACTATACATTATGGCCCGAATCCTGACTTGAGATCCGCAGTCTGCATGCAACTCAAGTTTTTGCACAAGTCTTCCATTGACATCAACGCATAATTCACACAAGTCTGAGTTAAGCCCTCACATATCAATTTAGGATTCAGATCTCAGAAAGCAACATGTAATTTGCAGTAGCGGTGCATGGGTAAAATCACTGGGGAAACCAAGCCCCTCCCCCTCCTATTACAACCTATGTGTTGTGATAATTGTGTTGTTTGCTCTGTAACCTGTTAATTCATATGCCTTGCGACCGTGATATATAGGCCTAAAGGCAGAGACAATTCAACCACACCTTTGTTTTATCACACAACCGGAGAGCAACCTCTGTCCGGGGAAGTCCACAAAGTGCTGCCTCCACTATTCCAGCACCATTTCAACTTCAACAATTCAACCTCATCAAATTACATTTGAGTCATTTAGCAGACGCTCTTATCCAGAGCGACTTACAATTAGTGAGTGCATACATTTTTCATACTGGCCCCTCGTGGGAATCGAACCCACAACCCTTGTGTTGCAAGCGCCATGGTCTACAAACTGAGCTACAGGAGGGCCAATATCCTCTGCTTAGTCTAACACAGTGACAACTAAAATATACCAAAAACAATTTAGTCCAATCAACATAAGCTAAATATTATGTGGCTGTCCATGGTTCTGATTTCTTTGTGTGCGTGCGTGTTCGTGCAAGTAGAAAAACATGTTGACTACTTGTAGAGAAACGTCAATGCCATCCTCCTCTCTTTCATGTTGACAAAACGGTCTATCACTCTATAATACAGTACACGCTTTTATTTTTTGTTGTCCTAGGCTACCTGGCTAAAATGCTTGCTCGCTAGCCTAACTGCCATTCATGGGCAACATTAGCTAGTTAACATTAGCCTTCTACATCTAGCTACATATTGAACTTCCATCCTCTCAGGCCAGGGGCACAACAATGTATGAATTAATGGTTGGATCAGAATCGCCGTTATAATCATTGGCCTGTACGGAGAATTAAGTACAACCACAAGTCCAAATCCCTATTTCCATCCATGGCTAATTTAGGAAAGGACCAGTTTTAGCTAGTTGGCTAAATTCAAGTTGTTTCTGTCAATGACGTATGCGCTCGATATGATTTGATAGGAGTGACGCCAAATTCCAAGTTGGCTTCCTTTGACACTTTTTTTGTTGCGCCAGGACCATTCACAGTTGAGCTCGCTCAGTTTATCTCAACGCTGATTGGCTAATTTGTTATACTTTTTTTATCAAGGGAGGCCAAATGCTGGCTGGCTTCCTTTGCATTCAATGCTACGTGCGGCAACAATTTCATACTCGTTTGGACCAGACAGCATCAGATGGATGGCCTACACGTAGAGGGACAGAGGGGCACTGTTTTGCTCGCTCGGATGCTTTCTTCTGTGAGATACATTCAGCCTCTTGCGAATTGAAGGAAAATTATGAAACACAGCGAGACAAAAGCTAAATTATTGTATGTTGAAAAAAATTATATATATTGGTTAATTTTTTGGGGAAGCCTGGCTTCCCTTGGCAGCCATGAATACACGCCACATTTGTTGGGATGACGTCATCATTGGAGACTCTATATATAGCAAATGCCCATGAGAATAAATGGTTGATAATTTGCTTATCTTCAGCGCTTCTTGTTGCTGTGTACGTTGCAAGTGAAAGACAAGTCCCTTTATGGCATATTGGCATTCATAAACAACCAGCAGAGTGATTCAACCACACCTGACTTTTCGCTCTCTCTCTCTCTCTGTCCCTTTCTCTTTCTCTGTTTACTTCTCTTGGCTTCCATCTATACCCCTCAATTCTCTTATTTTCCTTTCATCCTCCCCTCCTCCACTGCCCTGCTCTCTCTTCCTATAGCTTATGCTCATGGCTGTACTGAACTGTCTGTTTGAGTCCCTCAGTCAAATCCTAAGGTAAGTGTACAAGTGTTGTCTATGTTGAAGTAACCTCACTTTTAAAATGGTCGGTCAACCTTTAGGGGCTAACAATTGTAGAAACATCGAGGAGAAAAACATAACAAAGTCAACATCAATGCAAGAAACGATTATTTGAAAAAATATTGTAAATAATTAGTGAAAATATCACTCTAGTAAATATGGAGAAAATTAGACATAAGTTAATTTCAGATTTGAGTAGCTCTGGTGTTTCCTTCATGCATTCAAGACATGGTGAACAGTATCAGTTGAAACCAGCAGTAAGTTAGTGATTCGTTTATTTTGGGTTATATTATGATGGGATGACAGTGACACACCCGTAGCCCTCTCAGTGAAGTGGAACAGCTTGACAGGGGCTGGTGCCGTTACCATAGAAACCAATGCAGTAGCAATGCAGGGAGGGAGAGAGAGTGAATGGATCTATTTGCTCCCTCTCTGCCCTCCTTTAATGCAGTTTTCTATTTTTTAAATGCCAACTGTTCTGTATCATTTCAAACCTTGACAACTGGTACTACAGGAAGTTTATTTAAGTCAGTGTTTGAAATGTACAGAATAGCCTAAGGTGATATGAGCAGGAGTGCACCATACATTTCTGATCACAAGGCAACAATATGAGACCCAATCACAGATTTCATCCCTGTTGGCTCAACATACTGAATACAATTCAAGTCAGTCAATCAAGTTTTCTTACTTACAGGAAAAATGTGGAGAGAAGGTCTCTACTGGACAACATGGACGGAGTCTTCTTAGTAGTGGACGAAATTATCGACGGGGGGTAACGTATAGACTGCATTTGGATTACTGTTACAGTGCTATTTGGGTTGATAATTGGATTCGTACTGACATTTCTGGATTTGAAACATTTGTGGATTATTTGTGTCCTTGTTTGACACTGCATTGTTAGGAACTAGTAACATAAGAATGTCACTGCACAGTGAACAGCTACCTCCTCTGTAGCTCAATTGGTAGAGCATGGCGCTTGTAACGCCAGGGTAGTGGGTGCGATCCCCGGGACCACCCATACTTAAAAATGTATGCACACATGACTGTAAGTCGCTTTGGATAAAAGCGTCTGCTAAATGGCATATTATTTATTATTTACTGCACCTGCTATAGCATCTGCTAAACTGTGTGCGTGACTAATAAACTTTTATTTGAGGTATCATTCAGGGGATGGTGGGAGTTACTGGTACAATATCTTGTTGCGTTCTCTGAGTGACTGACCCTACCGTTGTGTTACCAGGGTGATCTTGGAGAGTGACCCCCAACAGGTCATCCAGAAGGTCAATTACAGGGTAAGACAGCTACAGTCACTGACTGTGTCTACTGTATGGATTAATACATGGATTCTGATATGGGTACAATACTTGAAGATACAGATGACTAAAGGAAATTGTGTAGGGATTGTGTTTAGTGGATTGTTGTGGACTCTGATAACCTGTATGAACCCATTTTATGTCACGTTGAACAACCCCCCCCCCAACATTCCCTCAACACCCATGTCCATCTTCCTCTTACATGTGTCCTCTCTCTCCCCACCCCCACCCATCTACTCACACTGTCAGCTGGGTGGTTCAGAGCAAGCCTACAGCTTCGACCTCTTTGATTACATCGTTGGTAACATTGATGGACAGACGGACAGAAGCCAGTGTGCATAGCAACAGACTGCCCCTACAACCAGAGAGGGAGAGGGAGGGATAGAGGGTGAGGAAGGGAGTGTGAGAGAGAGAGAGGGAGGGAGGGGGAGATCCAGTGCAGGTAACTGCATGGTGAGAGAGCATGCCGCATTAGGTTCTGATATCCTCCAGGAAACCACCTCACAACGTTGGAACAACCGTCCACTAAGTCTGTGTCCTGCTGTGATTTGTCAGTGGTTAGCCTGAGGTTGCCAAGAGTGTTTCAATTAGTCCATATGGGGTTCCAGGAAATACCATGGGTGTTGGTACACCTTAAGAGCAGCAGGGCCCTTTGTAGTACTCCCTTGCACAATGCATACCATGTGTGAGGCAGCCATATTAATTGGATTGCGGTGGTCACTGACACATTCACCAGTGTCAGAGTGCATTTACATTAGCAATGCAAGGCATCAAATGACTGTTTTTAGGGCATTATGTTATCGTACAGTTGTTGCTTGCTTTATGTGTTTGACTCTTTACACACATATAGCCCCTAATGGTGTTTGTGTTGTGTGTGTGTGTGTGTGTGTGTGTGTGTGTGTGTGTGTGTGTGTGTGTGTGTGTGTTTGACTGCTATGACGTCATGTCCCTTCTTTCTTTTACTGTTTCTATTCCAGGCGGATGAGAACCCACTGTCAGAGCAGAGCGTGGCACAGGTGAGGTCACACACACGCACACACACACACACAAAGCAATGTCACCCTGCATGCATAGCATGATAATATTTTCTATTTATAGAGCTTTAGCCATTAATTTCAGTTTATACCTGATGACATAACCTTCTATTGTACTGTCATATACGTTCATTGCATATAAACTATAACATGATTCTTATCAGGGTTGGGGTCAGCGCCATTTTAATTCTAGTCAATTCAGGAAGTACACCGAAATTCCAATTATCTTCAATGCTTTGGAATTGGAATTTGGTTTACTTTCTGAATTGACTGGAATTTAAATAGAATTGACCCAAACACTGATTCTTATCTTTCCAGTTACCCTTTTTCATAATTTCTATACTAAATGTACTGTAGAATAAAGCCACAGTACACAATAAATTAATAATTGTCTCCCAGTATTGTTCAATTCGAAATTGATCAAATATTACTACTCATAATACTTGATTGTTTGAAGGATATGGTCCAGTTATATGACATGTTATCAATACTACAATAGGATTTCCATTTGACTAAAGTCACTGCATTCATACATAGATTCATCCGTTTGAATCATGTATTCTTTATGAGTGCCAAACACACTGCATTCATACAGAATGCTTTCAATATAATTTAGGAGATTTGCCAGCTTTGCCAGCATGTACTAACCTGCATCTGGATTTGATGACCTGCATAGTAAATGATGGAATGGCTCACATTGCATGATCAACATCGCTGCTGAATTGCTCTTTCCTTCATGCAATGTTCTGCCTGTTACTTCCTCTTTCCTTCTTCTCCTAACCCTCTGCTCTAACCCTCACAGCACATTACGGACAAATTGGCTATGACCTCCAATGTAAGTCCTCTCGCTCCTCACCCTCCAACATGGGACATTTTTGAGTATCCTGGGTCTTGTTCAGAAGACCAGAATGTTGCAGATAGTTATGAAGTGTATAGAATGGACACATCATGACTGTTCTATACTGGTCATCTCTATGTGTGACTTTCAGACTGCCCTGTACTCCTGATTCAGACCCTGCTTTCAAGGAAGGGTTCATATCCAAAGCTATTCATTAACCATTTGCCTTGTGGTAGTTTCTCTCCCATGTTGGAACCAAACGTTCAATGACAATAACTTTCTATTCTCTAATAGACATGGAATTGTCATGGTGCCTATATATAAACACTAGACCTAGACAATAAACCTAAAACACTAAACTAAACAGTAAACTACTAGACGTATCCAGGCTCTGTCGCAGCTGGACGCGACCGGGAGACTCATGGGCGGCGCACAATTGGCCCAGCGTCGTCCAGGGTAGGGGAGGGAATGGCCGGCAGGGATGTAGCTCAGTTGATAGAGCATGGCGTTTGCAACGCCAGGGTTGTGGGTTCGTTTCCCACGGGGGGCCAGTATAAAAAAATATGTATTCACTAACTGTAAGTCGCTCTGGATAAGAGCGTCTGCTAAATGACTAAAATGTAAATGTAAATGTTGACACTAGACACAAGTTCATAATCTTAGCTGGGTTCCTTGCGCCCCCTGGTGCATAGTTTTATGCAATGCATCTCTGTTTCCCACGGGGGACCAGTATGAAAAATGTATGCACTCACTAATTGTAAGTCGCTCTGGATAAGAGCGTCTGCTAAAAGGCTAAAATGTAAAAAAAAATTCAACAGCCCAAAAAATGCAGTTGTTTCTCTTGTGGAATTTCATTTTAGCAGGAAGAGTGACATTTATAAATCACTGAGGCACACAGGTCATTACTGATGTTGAATATAATTAAATTGTGTTTCTAAGCAAGATGAAAATGCATTTAAGCCTGCTCAGAGAAGCTGACTGTGACTTTTTTGTGTCTACTACACAAAATACACTTACACATTTTAAGGAGCTCATATTTCATGTAAAATATGAACGTGTGAGGAGTTCCATTCAAATTCACATGAATACAATAGTAACACCTACTGGTTGAAGTGTGTCACAATTAACTATAAATATAACATACTACTACAGTATACTATAATCGGCTACTATTAATGATCTGTGATAATGTTGTTTCCCACACTCAATCTGAAAAGGTGTTCTTTCTGTTGTTTTTGTTTTTTCAGATAATGCAGTCTGCCAAGGAACAAATAAAGTGGTCGATACTCAAATGATCCACACCTGCCTGTTCAAAGGTCAAATGTCTTACAGTAGAATGGACAGTACGAATTAATGTGTACATATTAAGTGGTGTATTTAGCGTTTTATGCTTAAATAGGCTATATTTATGGTAATTAGTGGCAAATACGGGCGTTTTTCCTACGAAGGCAAACTGACATTTATATGTATTATAATGGAAATAATCTGTTTAATTTATTTGATTTGCAATAAAAATCGGAAGATATTATGCTAGATTATAGCATATGATTTTGTTAATTTCCCTTAACCCACAAAAGTACTCTGTAAAGAAATGTTTGAACCAAACCAAAAAAACTGAATTTTGTTGTAATGTGTGCAGTACTACACAACTATGGAAACACTGTTGCTTAGGCTTCAAAGAGGGAAATTAATGCCATTAATTATGAAGTTATGTTACAGTGAACTTTAAATATGAAGATTTCTTAGTTTAACAGAAAAAGGCAATAGCCTGTGTAGTGTTACAGTAGTCCTGTTTGTAGTTGAAAGTCAGGTTACCCCATGTTAATTTATATTTTAGAATGATATAATGTGTGTTCATAATAAAACGTAGTTGGCATAGGTAGGTAGACCTGTGTTTTTTCTAAAGCACTGAGAACACCATTAGGACCATAAGAATAAAATATATTTTGTTACTAGCCTATGATGGACAAATAAACTATTTGAATATTTCCTAATTTCAACGCCAAAGACTGAGATTAATAATATTTGACGATAGATAATATTTTGTTTATATATTATCAAGTAGGCTAATCATTGTTCGTTTTATTGATTTCTATTGGCAGATTTTTTTCTAATTTTAGTCTGCCTGTTGTCAAGCTAATTAAAATATATATTTTTGTATTTTGTGTTGTCAAATGGCTGTTGTTCCATATTTATCATATCTAATTTTACACAGTATGTTTTTCTTGTTTCTTCGAAAAGGGTTCCTGTGAGCAGTGATGGCTGTAGCCCACAGTGTCTTTTGAAATGAGTATTTTGAATGGGAATCTAAGTAGTTAATATTCATGAGACATGGGGTGTGGTATCTGTTTTGATTGGACGTCAGGGTCTTACGTCAACATCCCCCGCCTTCATATCAAGAGCCAATGAAGCGTTTCAGATGTTAAGTCTCAATATGTGATTGGACGTGTCTGGTGCAGGGTGGAGCTTTCTGTATTCCAGATCACTCTGGTCAATATCGTTTTAATTGTTCAATATAGGCCGTAATTAGGGAAATTAACCATAGACAAAGAAGATGTGTCTGTGGTGAATGGTATAGTCTATGTAAAGAAATTGAATAACATACAAAAGTTGCTTGTAGGCCTATTTAGATTAAATTGCGATGCTTTAGATTTAGGAATTGGTAGATCAGGTACGCTATTATATAATTGGAAAACATTATTATAGGTTTAAGAATTATTTCGATTTTGAAATTATAATGTTGAACGAATTTGATGGCAAGAGGGCATATAGGTCTCTTAAAATGAACACTTTATCGAAATGTACAAGGAGCACCTGCTACTTTCATAGACGGATTGGAAGAAACGGAAACAATTGAAATTATCTTTATTTAGCCTACACATCTAAAAAACCGAGTTAACTCTAAATCTTTAGTTTACGATGTTATATGCAATTTTACTGCCATTCGTGTTTAGCCTATTTTTGTTGGCATTATACATTCAAAATTGCATTATAGGCTACACATGCTTCAAAACGCTTGTTAATCTGGTGTTTTAACCCTCCCGTTGTCCTAGGGTCAAAATGACCCGCCACTGTGTTGAACCAATGTTATTAAATTTTTATATTTTTTGGATCATTTGTGAGAAGGAGGCAGTGATACTTTCTTTAAAGTCTCACTGCCTCCTTCTCACAAATGATCCCAAAAATATAAAAATTAAATAAAGTTGGTTCAACACAGTGGCGGGTCATTTTGACCCTAGGACAACGGGAGGGTTAAAATGTACCTACAGTGGGGAAAAAAAGTATTTAGTCAGCCACCAATTGTGCAAGTTCTCCCACTTAAAAATATGAGAGAGGCCTGTAATTTTCATCATAGGTACACGTCAACTATGACAGACAAAATGAGAAAAAAAAATCCAGAAAATCACATTGTAGGATTTTTAATGAATTTATTGGCATATGATGGTGGAAAATAAGTATTTGGTCAATAACAAAAGTTTCTCAATACTTTGTTATATACCCTTTGTTGGCAATGACACAGGTCAAACGTTTTCTGTAAGTCTTCACAAGGTTTTCACACACCGTTGCTGGTATTTTGGCCCATTCCTCCATGCAGATCTCCTCTAGAGCAGTGATGTTTTGGGGCTGTCACTGGGCAACACAGACTTTCAACTCCCTCCAAAGATTTTCTATGGGGTTGAGATCTGGAGACTGGCTAGGCCACTCCAGGACCTTGAAATGCTTCTTACGAAGCCACTCCTTCGTTGTCCGGGCGGTGTGTTTGGGATCATTGTCATGCTGAAAGACCCAGCCACGTTTCATCTTCAATGCCCTTGCTGATGGAAGGAGGGTTTCACTCAACATCTCACGATACATGGCCCCATTCATTCTTTCCTTTACATGGATCAGTCGTCCTGGTCCCTTTGCAGAAAAACAGCCCCAAAGCATGATGTTTCCAACCCCATGCTTCACAGTAGGTATGGTGTTCTTTGGATGCAACTCAGCATTCTTTGTCCTCCAAACATGACGAGTTGAGTTTTTACCAAAAAGTTATATTTTGGTTTCATCTGACCATATGACATTCTCCCAATCCTCTTCTGGATCATCCAAATGCACTTCAGACGGGCCTGGACATGTACTGGCTTAAGCAGGGGGACACGTCTCGCATTGCAGGATTTGAGTCCCTGGCGGCGTAGTGTGTTACTGATGGTTGGCTTTGTTACTTTGGTCCCAGCTCTCTGCAGGTCATTCACTAGGTCCCCCCGTGTGGTTCTGGGATTTTTGCTCACCGTTCTTGTGATCATTTTGACCCCACGGGGGGAGATCTTGCGTGGAGCCCCAGATCGAGGGAGATTATCAGTGGTCTTGTATGTCTTCCATTTCCTAATAATTGCTCCCACAGTTGATTTCTTCAAACCAAGGTGCTTACCTATTGCAGATTCAGTCTTCCCAGCCTGGTGCAGGTCTACAATTTTGTTTTTGGTGTCCTTTGACAGCTCTTTGGTCTTGGCCATTGTGAAATTTGGAGTGTGACTGTTTGAGGTTGTGGACAGGTGTCTTTTATACTGATAACAAGTTCAAACAGGTGCCATTAATACAGGTAACGAGTGGAGGACAGAGGAGCCTCTTAAAGAAGAAGTTACAGGTCTGTGAGAGCCAGAAATCTTGCTTGTTTGTAGGTGACCAAATACTTATTTTCCACCATAATTTGCAAATAAATTCATTAAAAATCCTACAATGGGATTTTCTGGATTTTTTTTTCTCAATTTGTCTGTCATAGTTGACGTGTACCTATGATGAAAATTACAGGCCTCTCTCATCTTTTTAAGTGGGAGAACTTGCACAATTGGTGGCTGACTAAATACTTTTTTTCCCCACTGTATATGAATATAAATGTGTAATAGGGAAGACAAACGGAACATGTTCACTACAAAGGGCCTGTAAACTGTACATTTTGTTAGGCTACAGTGGTCCATTCATTAGTTTTAACGACAACAAAAACGAATTAATCTTTATCGAACGCTTGAAATTGCCTATTCATAATTATAATCGGCTGGATGATAAAACCTGTCTGCATACACCGTGCCACAAAGACTTGATTTCCCCAACCATGGCATTGCTGCCATCTAGTGGCCTATCACCGCCTTGCACCATCTCATTTGGAGTGATTTCCTCTCTCCCCACTGAAAAGTCACTGAAATGGATATCATCGACATAATATTGGAATTGATAAACTACAATGACATTCAATCTCATAACCAAGCCCAATCAAATAGTTGGGTATATTACCAGAATATGTCCATCTCATCATGGATAGCCTAGTACTAGTGCCTTGTAGTAAGGGAGGCCTATGCTGATAGCCTGTCATGTTTTTTCATTACCATTAGGCCTATTGCAATTTACAGAAACATAGGCTAATAATACTTGAAAAAGCATATAGTTCTAGGTTATTTCATAACCTTTTATAATCCAATAATAAGCCTATTGTAGTCTGTATTGATCTATGAAGATTGAAACATCATTTTTATATCATTGTTCACATTTCCTCTGTACCCTAGCCAAAGCTTTTATTTCAAATCAAATGTTATTTGTCACATGCTTCGTAAACAACAGGTGTAGACTAACAGGGAAATGCTTACCTACATGTCCTTTTCCAAAAATGTTAAAGATAAAAAATACAAAATCAAATAGAAATAGTGACACGGGATAAATACACAGTGAATAACAAATAACAATAAAGAGTAAAAATAACATGGCTATATATATATATATATATATATATATATATATATATACAGTGGGGAAAAAAAGTATTTAGTCAGCCACCAATTGTGCAAGTTCTCCCACTTAAAAAGATGAGAGAGGCCTGTAATTTTCATCATATGTACACGTCAACTATGACAGACAAATTGAGAAGAAAAAAATCCAGAAAATCACATTGTAGGATTTTTTATGAATTTATTTGCAAATTATGGTGGAAAATACGTATTTGGTCACCTACAAACAAGCAAGATTTCTGGCTCTCACAGACCTGTAACTTCTTCTTTAAGAGGCTCCTCTGTCCTCCACTCGTTACCTGTATTAATGGCACCTGTTTGAACTTGTTATCAGTATAAAAGACACCTGTCCACAACCTCAAACAGTCACACTCCAAACTCCACTATGGCCAAGACCAAAGAGCTGTCAAAGGACACCAGAAACAAAATTGTAGACCTGCACCAGGCTGGGAAGACTGAATCTGCAATAGGTAAGCAGCTTGGTTTGAAGAAATCAACTGTGGGAGCAATTATTAGGAAATGGAAGACATACAAGACCACTGATAATCTCCCTCGATCTGGTGCTCCACGCAAGATCTCACCCCGTGGGGTCAAAATGATCACAAGAACGGTGAGCAAAAATCCCAGAACCACACGGGGGGACCTAGTGAATGACCTGCAGAGAGCTGGGACGAAAGTAACAAAGCCTACCATCAGTAACACACTACGCCGCCAGGGGCTCAAATCCTGCAGTTCCAGACGTGTCCCCCTGCTTAAGCCAGTACATGTCCAGGCCCGTCTGAAGTTTGCTAGAGTGCATTTGGATGATCCAGAAGAGGATTGGGAGAATGTCATATGGTCAGATGAAACCAAAATATAACTTTTTGGTAAAAACTCAACTCGTCGTGTTTGGAGGACAAAGAATGCTGAGTTGCATCCAAAGAACACCATACCTACTGTGAAGCATGGGGGTGGAAACATCATGCTTTGGGGCTGTTTTTCTGCAAAGGGACCAGGACGACTGATCCGTGTAAAGGAAAGAATGAATGGGGCCATGTATCGTGAGATTTTGAGTGAAAACCTCCTTCCATCAGCAAGGGCATTGAATATGAAATGTGGCTGGGTCTTTCAGCATGACAATGATCCCAAACACACTGCCCGGGCAACGAAGGAGTGGCTTCGTAAGAAGCATTTCAAGGTCCTGGAGTGGCCTAGCCAGTCTCCAGATCTCAACCCCATAGAAAATCTTTGGAGGGAGTTGAAAGTCTGTGTTGCCCAGCGACAGCCCCAAAACATCACTGCTCTAGAGGAGATCTGCATGGAGGAATGGGCCAAAATACCAGCAACAGTGTGTGAAAACCTTGTGACGACTTACAGAAAACATTTGACCTGTGTCATTGCCAACAAAGGGTATATAACAAAGTATTGAGAAACTTTTGTTATTGACCAAATACTTATTTTCCACCATAATTTGCAAATAAATTCATTAAAAATCCTACAATGTGATTTTCTGGATATTTTTTTCTCATTTTGTCTGTCATAGATGACGTGTACCTATGCTGAAAATGACAGGCCTCTCTCATCTTTTTAAGTGGGAGAACTTGCACAATTGGTGGCTGACTAAATACTTTTTTCCCCCACTGTATATATATATATGAGTAACAGTACCGAGTTGATGTGGAGGGGTACGAGGTAATTGAGGTACAGTTGAAGTCAGAAGTTTACATACACCTTAGCCAAATACATTTAAACTCAGTTTTTCACAATTCCTGACATTTAATCCTAGTAAAAATTCCCTGTCTTAGGTCAGTTAGGATCACCACTTTATTTTAAGAATGTGAAATGTCAGAATAATAGTAGAGAATGATTTATTTCAGCTTTTATTTCTTTCATCACATTCCCAGTGGGTCAGAAGTTTACATACACTCAATAAGTATTTGGTAGCATTGCCTTTAAATTGTTTAACTTGGGTCAAAAGTTTCGGGTAGCCTTCCACAAGCTTCACACAATAATTTGGGTGAATTTTGGCCCATTCCTCCTGACAGAGCTGGTGTAACTGAGTCAGGTTTGTAGGCCTCCTTGCTCGCACATGCTTTTTCAGTTCTGCCCACACATTTTCAAAAGGATTGAGGTCAGGGCTTTGTGATGGCCACTCCAATACATTTACTTTGTTGTCCTTAAGCCATTTTGCCACAACTTTGGAAGTATGCTTGGGGTCATTGTCCATTTGGAAGACCCATTTGCGACCAAGCTTTAACTTCCTGACTGATGTCTTGAGATGTTGCTTCAAAATATCCACATAATTTTCCTTCCTCATGATGCCATCTATTTATTGATTTGCACCAGTCCCTCCTGCAGCAAAGCACCCCCACAGCATGATGCTGCCACCCCTGTGCTTCACGGTTGTGATGGTGTTCTTCGGCTTGCAAGCGACCCCCTTTATCCTCCAAACATAACGATGGTCATTATGGCCAAACAGTTCTAATTTTGTTTCATCAGACCAGAGGACATTTCTCCAAAAAGTACGATCTTTGTCCCCATGTGCAGTTGCAAACCGTAGTCTGGCTTTTTTATGGCAGTTTTGGAGCAGTGGCTTCTTCCTTGCTGAGCGGCCTTTCAGGTTATGTCAGTTTAGGACTCGTTTTACTGTGGATATAGATATATTTTTGTACCTGTTTCCTCCAGCATCTTCACAAGGTCCTTTGCTGTTGTTCTGGGATTGATTTGCATTTTTCGCACCAAAGTACGTCCATCTCTAGGAGACAGAGCGCGTCTCCTTCCTGAGCGGTATGACGGCTGCGTGGTCCCCTGGTGTTTATACTTGCGTACTATTGTTTGTAAAGATGAATGCGGTACCTTCAGGCGTTTGGAAATTGCGTGCAAGGATGAACTAGACTTGTGGAGGTCTACAATATGTTTTCTGAGGTCTTGGTTGATTTCTTTTGATTTTCCGATGATGTCAAGCAAAGAGGCACTGAGTTTGAAGGTAGGCCTTGAAATACATCCACAGGTACACCTCCAATTGACTCAAATTATGTCAATTAGCCTATCAGAAGCTTCTAAAGCCATTACATCATTTTCTGGAATTTTCCAAGCTGTTTAAAGGCACAGTCAGCTTAGTGTATGTAAACTTCTGACCGAATGGAATTGTGATACAGTGAATTATAAGTGAAATAATTTGTCTGTAAACAATTGTTGGAAAAATTACTTGTGTCATGCACAAAGTAGATGTCCTAACCGACTTGCCAAAACTATAGTTTGTTAACAATACATTTGTGGAGTGGTTGAAAAATGAGTTTTAATGACTCCAACCTAAGTGTATGTGAACTTCCGACTTCAACTGTAGCTATGTACATATAGGTAGGAGTAAAGTGACTAGGCAACAGGATAGATAATAGACAGTAGCAGCAGCATGTGTGTGTGTGTGTGTCGTCAATATGCATGTGTGTGCATGTGGGTGTATGTAGTGTGTGTGTTGGGCTGTCAGTGTAAGTATGTGTGAGTGTGTGAGTAGAGTCCAGTGTGTGTGTACAGAGTCAGGGCAAGAGAGGTAGTGTAAAAAAGTGTCAATGCAGGTAGTCCGGGTAGCAATTTCGTTAGCTATTTAGGATTTTGTTTAGTAGTCTCATGGCTTAGGGGTAGAAGCTGTTCAGGGTCCTGTTGGTTCCGGACTTGGTGCACTGGTACCGCTTGCTGTGCAGTAGCATATAGAATGGTCTATGGCTTGTGTAGCTGGAGTCTTTGACAATTCTTTGGGCCTTCCTCTGACACCGCCTGGTATAGAGGTCCTGGATGGCAGGGAGCTCGGCTACTGTGATGTACTGAGCCGTACTCTGCATCCTTTGTAGCGCCTTGCGGTCGGGTGCTTTGCAGTTGCCATACCAAGCGGTGATGCAGCCATTCAAGATGCTCTCTGGCACCACACAGCCAGGTCTCTGACCTCCTCCCTATAGGCTGCCTCATCGTCGTCAGTGATCAGTCCTACCACCATCGTGTCGTCAGCAAACTTTATGATGGTGTTGGAGTCGTGGACGGCTACGCAGTCGTGGGTGAACAGGAAGTACAGGAGGGGACTAAGCAGCACACACCCCTGACGGGCCCCGTGTTGATGGTCAGCCTGGCAGATGTGTTGTTGCCTACCCTCACCGCCTGGGGGCGGCCTGTCAGGAAGTTCAGGATCCAGTTGCAGCGGGAGGTGTTCAGTCCCAGTCCTGAGCTTATTGATGAGCTTGGAGGGGTCTAACCTGCCTAAATGACTATCGACCCTTAGCACTCACATCTATAGCCATGAAATGCTTTGAAAGGCTGGTCACCTGTGGATCTGTTGGGGTGGTACGCGAATTAGAGTGGGTCTGGGATGATGGTGTTGATGTGAGCCATGACCAGCCTTCAAAGCATTTTGGTTCATTACGTGGGATGATACATTTCCCGAGCAAAAGGATAAATGACAAACATTCACTCACAAACATCCACTCCCTCTCTTGTCCTTAGCTGCACTCAGCACGAGCTATCATCATCAACGCACCAGTTGACTGTGGGCACACGACGCACATGCGCCACATCCTCAGGAAACGCGCAACATCCATTATGGCCTTTTAGAAGCAAGGCGTGAGTGCTAATAGATATCAGATACATCTCCATCTGTCACGGCGAACTCAAAAGCAACCCAGCTGGCCTTTTATTCGTTGTTTTTTTTAGCCTACTAACATCTGTTTTCCGGACGTTTTCTCGCATGCGTTCACGTCCCTCCACTGTCTGAACTGTATGGGCAATAAAACACACACAAACACGTGGTTCCATCATCTCATATCAGACAGAGGCAGAAGAGAATGCTGAAAGGTCAGCGATAGTTCAACTTCACGAGGAGAGGAAGAATAAAATAACAACAACTGTAGGCTAGCAAATGCCCCATAATTAAATTAAAACAGACACTTTAATACACATCAGATATTAATTGTTGTTTTTTATAGCTTAATATGCCAATAGGCCTTGGCCTAGCAAATAGGCTTACCAAGTAAAATTATGAATTCATTTTGGTTTCAGCCACAGAGCTAATCAGAGAAAAGTAAAAAAAAAAAAAAAATATATATATATATTTATATATATATTTATATAAATAAATAAAATAATAAATGCCTTTCACAGACAACTTTGTTTGAGAACCACAAACCCACAATGTCACCCTTTGCCATAAATACCTAAAAAAGACAACAGCTTATTTAGGTTGCATGATCATTCAGCAGCTTGGGTACAGAGAAGTGGCCATATCATCAGTCAAAATGTGCCCTCAAAAAGCTGCCAGTGACTGGTGAGAGGATGAATGAGGTGGGGGGGAAGATGGAGAGAGTGAGGGAGGCTCTCTGGCAACATAACCTCCATTGCCCCCATCCCAGTAACGCCCACTGACAAAGCCTAAGTGGGAGTTTGACAAGAGGTTTTCACACAGGAATAGGCTACAATATGAGAGATAGAGTGAGAAAGAAAAATAGAGAGAAATGGAATGAGTGAGAGAGAGAAAAAATACACAGGGAGTGAAATTGAGAGGGAGTGAGAGAAAATAAAGAGACAGAGTAACGGGAGAGGAAAGCAGTGAAGAGAGAGAGAGAGAGAGAGAGAGAGAGAGACATGCGCACACACACCAATTCCTTCAAACACCATTACATTTACATTTTAGTCATTTAGCAGACGCTCTTATCCAGAGCGACTTACAGTTAGTGAGTGCATACATGTTTTTTTTCTTCCATACTGGTCCCCCGTGGGAAACGAACCCACAACCCTGGTGTTGCAAACGCCATGCTCTACCAACTGAACTACAACTATAAATTATTTTCCTATTCATCGGAATCCAGCCCACCACCATCGCTAACCAAAACAAGTGTAATGTTTGTGTGAAAGTGTAAAAGTTCAACAGGTACAACGTTTCTACCCTCTCCTCGGGCTCTGCAGCCCAGTGGTCTGGCCTCCATCAAAGCAGGTGTGACGCAGAGGTCCGAGGCTCCGAGCACAAGTGGGAAGCGCACACTTACACACATTCAGCCCCCTTTGTGAGAGAGCCAAGTCAAACAGGGTGAATGATGTTATACAGCCCTGACAGAGTGACAGGGGGTGATTTGTACAAGCCAGGCAGAGGCAGTGCATGGCCATGATGGGGCCATGGTGCTCTGGGTAATGGGAGGGGTTCAGGGGGGATGTCCAGGAGTGGAATGGGGATTTGGGGCTGGGATTCCTGGGATACATGGTCCGCAGTCGGGCCGTTGGGTCAGATTCTCCCAAAGCTGGGTCATAGGATTATCTAGGGAGCACTTAGCTAAGACAACACTGGACAATGTTACAGACAGACATAGAATGTAGTTATGTCATTCTGTAAATCCTGCCCTTGTCCACTCTATCAATGTATTTTCAGGCTGTTGTTGTTGTGTAATGTTACTAATGTGTTATTAATGTGTTTAATGTTCTTAATGAAGGCTACTTAAATAGTTGGTATTGACAAAACCAAATTCAGAAAGACACCCACATACATAAGTGTGTATATCCTCCCCCCCCCTAAGATAGTCCTACATCCATGCCTGGTCTCCATCAATATGCCTATAACATCAGCCTCAAGGTTTGTTCTGCTCAGTTTCATTTAGTTCCATAAGATCATCCAGCTGGCTCCCAACTGTCTATGTGACAGATGCAGCCCAGGTCCAATATATATATAGTCATGAAGCACAAAGGCTGACTCTTATTGGCTGGAATGTATTACCATATATTTTGCTGATTGGTGTGTGACCTGACATTGACAAATTGGTCTCCAGCTGATTGGCTATTCCAGTGATGATGTAAAAGTGGGCTGAGCTGGATGGAGACAGGGAAGGGTGGGGTGGAATAGGGGATATACTGTCAATCATCCACCGTGGTCAAAGGAAGATTTCTATTTTTTGTTTGTCTTTAAATAAGACTGTGGGATTACATATAGGTTGTATCATTTTCTGTAGTCTAAGATCATATTATGTGTTGTCTATTACAGTATAAATAAAGTATAAAAATTGACAATGCTTTACTGATAAACTAGCTTATGAGAACTAAAACCTCTTATGCAATTACAATTTATATAAGATTGTAACATTTTCATGAACTACACTACATTTCTAGGCTATAACTGTCAAATGCATCTGCCTTATTACTGTAAACTTTAATGTGAGCCCTTCCACTCAGTTGTTTACCCTGTAGGTCTGTTGTTGACGGTCTGTGGAGTATAGACCATCATCATTTTTGCAACTATAATTTGACTGATAGTAGGTCCTATATCTATTATGTTTTAAGGAGCGCGTTAGTTTTAATTGAACAATCAACAACACCCTTCCCAATCTAATTATCTTGCAAAGATTTAATTCGTTCAATATGAACGTTTAATTTCATATTTTCACCTGCACTATGGAAGCACAAGATGTCCTAAAATTAGTACATTTTTAACTCTCCAATATTTTTCCATTGCCAAATGCTTTAGCCTGTGAAATGTCATATTTAATGTAATCTAGAAATGTAATTACATTTATATGAAGTTCCAGCTGGACATATAAAATTAATTAGCATCCACACGGTGTTACAACCGACGCCATAAAGAATACGGACAGCCAACAGCCCGCACTCGAGGCGAGTCAGTCTCTGTGCCCCGCGCGCCCGGCGCGGTGGAAACAGGCGGGTCTGTTTCAACAAAACACCAGTCCTGTCTCCTGCATTTTGTCAAAAGCCGAGCCAGGCTGCCAAACTATCGTCTCTCAATCAGCGACGGGATGACCACATGCTCCTTGGGGCTGTTCTTTACCCTAGCGTGCCACATGCTCCATTTCAAATAAACACGTAGCCCTGTTTGGCGCACCAAAGCCCGCCATCTGCCCAAACAGAGCGCCCGGGATATAAATGATGCCCCATTCTTAAACAAATAAACTCGCACACAATCTCAGACCGCGGACGAACACAATCGTCGTAAAATGAAAACGATTTATCGTCTTGGAAAGTAAACAAGGCGACAGGTTTCTGAAAATATGAGGTGACAGGCGGGGCTGAGAGGTTACACAGAAAATATAATTAACAGGAAGTCAATCAAGCGAACGTAAATTCGAGCCTTATGTGGGAAAATAAAGGCTAAGGTAGACTAACTTAGACTACCTTGTTTTGAAAATGGGATTCTCAATGCCATATATGGCCGAAGTTTGTAGGCTATTTCCCCAATATTGGACTTGGCCACTCAGTCTCCAAAACTCCACATGCTGTCACTAAAAGGCCCAGAGCGTCCAATAGGCCTCTATATTTAGGCTGTGTCACCATAATTTGATGTGCTTCATTATATATAGCCTTGCTTTAGGGCTATACCCTACACATAAACTTTTAATTTCGTTTCAAATTATTTCAAGAATGTAATTGTACATGGTAGGCTATTTGAAAAATAAACATGTAGGGATCAGTTACATTTGATAATCTATTGAAATTAAAAAAGGCCTATATTTCCCAAAATCTGGACATTGCAATTGTTTTGCCTACTAACTCTTTATGTTTATAATAGTTCACATCAAGGTCCATTTCATGCTAAATATTGAGGGCCAAATATGGAGTTTCTATTCCTTCAATGCATACACTCTAACGCACGTTTGACAAAGATAAAATAAGTGTTTGGTACGCTATGATTTGTTCATTAATAACTAAGTAACCCCTAATCAATTAGTAAGATGTATTATTCTTACATATTTAAAGGATTATTCATAATTATTCGATTTTTGGGAACAATACATAATTTGTAGAGCTGTTTTCCATATACAGTGAGTATACCAAACATTAAGAACACCTGCTCTTTCTATGACAGGCAACTCAATATTAAGGTGTTCCTAATATTTGTATATTCAGTGTATAAGATAGGCTACGTAAACATGATCGGCATGCAAGTGGTACCTCCTTTTGGCCAGTAGATGGCAGAAGAGTACAATGGTCGTCAGAAAAGCCAAGCACTCCAATATCACTCCTCAGTCTCTGGCCGGCACCTCTCTCACTCAATCTGAACGTAAAATAAAACTGGCGACGTGTATTACATAAAAAAGACACCAAGAGGAGCCAACGTGGGCTCATATCTTTATCGTGAGTTATAATGATGGTATCCACCTTGCCTGAGAATGCATCTTTAGAGCATCTTTCTTACATTCAGTCCAAAGTATGAACACAGACATAACAAACCTGTCTTCAATAGCAAACGTGGTCACTGTCATTCCAGAAGAATCTTCCCAAAACAAAGACATTTACTTCAAACATGAGACGGTTTGAAGACAAAGGAGGAGGATTAAAACAGTGTGGGAAACACAAGGTAAACATACAAAGTAAACATACATGGTAGAGGTTTACAGAGCTGTAGTGTATTTATTTTTTCAATCCAGTACGATTACAAAACATTGGTTTACAATGCAGATCAAACCATTGCCAGAGGTTTATCAAAATGTCATGGTGTGAGTTTTGTGAACAAGTGCTCTCTCACCAACCCCCATCCTATACTCCATGATAAACTCAATAGGAAGGCATATGTGGAATGCAGTGTTCTTAAAACGTTGCCATGACGTTACTTTGGTGTTTGACACCCATGGGTCGTGTCTGATCGGGTCAGATGGGGACCAAAGCTTATTCAAACTTTCAAACGCTGCTGCCGTCAAATGCTTTCAATGGCCATCATATGCCTTCAACTGCAGTTATTTAGCTGGACCAAATAGTGGTGGTGACTGGGGAGTGAAGGCTTCTCGCTTGGCTGTGGCTGGCTATGATTGACAGAGCATGGCAGTTAGGCTGGTTGTGTGGGAGACTCATGTCGCCTCAGTGCCCCTTCACTAGTCAGATTTACAAAGGCAGACAGAGTCAACAAAGGCATGTCAGAATGCTCACACACACACAAGCACAAACAAACACCTCTCTCTCTCTCTCTCTCTCTCTCTCTCTCTCTCTCTCTCTCTCTCTCTCTCTCTCTCTCCTTGGGAAATAGGGCAGAGAAATCGGTGGAGGGCTGTCTGAGTGTTGGCGACAGAGAGAAAGTATTGAGAGGGAAAGCAAAAGTGATAGAGAGAAAGGTTTTACACAGCGTCCAGGTTACACACCTGCTGAATGAAGATGTCCCCATTGAGAGGGTACAGTAGTCCAGGCTGTTACATAACTTTGGAGATTGTTACAGGGCCACATAGATCCCCATGAGGCCCTCCTGGGAGAATAGTGAGTTTAGAGTCAGATTAACCACTGGTCTGGAGGAGCATACATATACAGCATGACACTGTTATCACATGTTTTATTAGTCCTGCAAATTGTAAAGACAATGGTCTCTCTGTAAGTGTTTGAGAAGAGTTCACAGCAGACACTGTGGCAAATTCAGGACATGACACTACATTCAGACACTCAGAGATTCTTAGAAAGTTGGACGTACACAAAGCAGCCCCAAGGATGTTCATTCTTAAGTACTGTGCTTGGCATATAGCCTCTTCACTCAATGTAAAAAAATGGATGACACACTTTCAACTGTGTGCTTTGTCTATTTCTGCTAACTGGTGAATCAGCTGACTCGCTCTGGGTGGAACTGCTCTATTCTTCTAGGAAATCAGATGCCATGAGTGGCTAGCGGGTACCAGGAATCAGCCACCACAGACAGTAAAAGTCTCCCTCTGCTCTGAGGCTTTGACGACTTCTTCTTCGAGTTCGTCTTTTTTATTTCTTTAGCTCCCTTTTCTTCTAACTAACTGCATCTAAACTGTTCACTTGAATGTTTCTTTAATGAAAGATAGAGTTAGATATGGATCGGAGAATCACTTGAAGGACAACAGATAGCATTAAATACTAAAGATTTCAATTGGCTCACATGCTGCACGAATGGGTGACAAAGACCCTTTGGTATTGTGTTACATATAGAGGTACAAGCTCAGCAAAAATAACCCCTCCAGGTTTGATGTGACCGAACACAGCCTGCCTCCCAAGTCCCCTTGAGGCCATGCCAACACTGGAAAGCTGGAGACCAAAATGGCCGCCACAAAATGGAACAACGACCAACCAATGTTTCTCCCTGAAAAGAAAGAGGATGACCTGAGATGTGACTGAAGGTAGAAGAAAGCTACTGCCAATACACTGGTGGATAAAAAAAGACGATTGAGTGAGTGGGTGCTCCTCAATAACATCAACCTGTCACACTCAGCGGATCACTTAATAAGGCACATAATCATATGAAGGGGGCGAGACCTGCCGTGACACTAAATCAATCCGCCAACCACGCTTCATCCCGGGGCCTCTGGCTCTTAGGTGCTGAATTATGACACGCTAGGCAGCCCACACTGGTGTCCGCCATGTTGCCCACTCCGCTGGCCTCCTCTCCTTCCCCTGCGCAAATTCCTACCTTTAAGGATCCAATAAATTCCGCCACCCCGTAGGGTTTTGACAAGGCACGGTCTAGCGTGGTTGTTTATGGTCGTGGGGACCGTGGTCGGGGATTATGGCTGACCGGAGGATGGACGGGGATCAATGGAAGAGCGTCGGAGTGGTAGAGGAGCAGAGGACTGTCCAGTGTTTAATGGGCGTTGGGGGAGTGGGGGGCGGAGGGTTCTAATTGAACTAATTGCAGAGCAGGCTCCTGTTATGATATTAGAATGGATTTAATGTGCAAGAAGCTACAGGGTAGCGGGATGAGGATCAATGAGCAGGACGGGATGGGACAGGAGGCCGTAGAGTGCAGGTTGACATAGTGAGACCTCTGAGGAGAACCATGGAGGAAAGCACAGGCAGGCAGTTACATGAAGGAGTGTGTGAGGCTGAGTGAGAGTCGAGGACATATTCACGCCTGAAGGAAGAGCAAAATCCTGACTTATGTCAGACGTGCTCATAATAGTAAATGCACGTAATGAAACGGCTGACTTTGATTGTCACGGAGTATCCCAAACTGTCAAGTGAATCTTCTATTGGCATCGATGCATACATGTCTCGTTAATATGTAGTCTATGCTGATGTCAGTGGAAGATTTGATTGAAAGCTTGAGTTACTGGCACATCTCAAGGCAATGGACCTCCGTGTGTGTAAGTACAAGCAGGCATTAGTATCAGTGTGTGAGGCCATACTGGCGGAGGGCTGAGAGAGATTTATGATGGAAATGATGCTAATTGCACTCAGCAGTGTGAGGCTGGAGCTGTCTCTAGTCTTCTCTTACCCCCACGTCAGCTTTCCACTTATGCACTGTAAAGGATCCAACCTCCATTGGTTGGAACGCACGTTTATGTCATACAAGAATACAAATACACCTCTACAACTGACACAGATCACACATCCCACCGTGGGTTTTTTTTCTCTCTCGACGCAGAGCCGTGTTTCTGCTAATCAAGACCCCGCGTACGCTTACAATAAATCTCAGGGCCTTGACGGGCCTTGCAAATAAAGCAAACAGCCCCCATGGTTCTGTCGTGATGTTTGATTTCCATCCGCCCACTGGAAAGTAGGCCCAGCCATCTATCACCCGCTGGATCTGCCTGCCTGTTAATCTCTCTGCACTCACCAGAAATGAGACCCAGCCTGATTGGGCTTAATGTCAAACACATGGCCCTGGTCGGCCAGCGCAACTTTCCCACCAGAGCTCCAGAAGAGGCGCCCTCTCTGATCAAGAGGGGAACCAACCAAAAGCCAGGCGTCATAGACCACCGCTTTGGCAAGCGGTAAACAAAACAGGATTTTCTCAGGGATTTTGAAACGTGTGGTTTGGGCCTAGGGAATGTTTTTGCCTTTGCATTTTGGTTAGCTATGGTGGTGATGTGGATTCCGATTAATAGGAAAATAATTTATATTTGAATGGATGGTGTTTGAAGGAATTGGTGTGTGTGCGTGTGTGTGTGTGTGTGTGTGTGTCTATTGTCTATAGTCCTGACTAAGGGATCTTGATTGAACCTCCCAGCTACCCCCCCCCCTCTCTCTCTCATTCATTCACAGTGCGGAAGGCCTTTGGTGGGCAGTAGAAGCCTTTTAACCTGGAAGTGCTCTGATTGGACCAGGGGTCAGTCTGTAGGCCTCTAATGTCGCTCTGCCCCATCCGTCACTGTCACACCACTATTAGTGCTATTATCATCAAAGTCACACTGTGAATTATAGCACATGCAAAAAGCCCGCTGTCCGGACTCTGCAGTGACCTGCGCCAAATGATATAACAGGGGTGAAACTCCCATCGGTGACATCACTGAGGGGTGAGGAAAAAAGGACTCTGCTTTTTACATAGAGGCTAAGATGGCTGACATAAAACATGACAGGCTGGCTGACAGGGTTTTGGCGGGGTGAATGGCATCTGGACAACTAAAGCACCCAAAACTATGCTACTATTCAGACACCTGAAGACACAATGGCTAACCTGTCTAAGACATTTGTAGTAATGTACTGTATCTGGCACGTTTTGGGGTCAATCCAGTCTCAGTCTCAATCAATTCAGCAGATTAATTTAAATTCTCTTCAGATTTATACCAAGGCCATACAATGCCATATAGTATTTTTATATGACTGTGCTCACAGCTATCACAATAGTGCACCTTGGCCAACCAAACCACATCCCTACATTTTCAACCAAACCACCTCCATACATTTACAACCAAACCACCTCCATACATTTACAACCAAACCACCTCCATACATTTACAACCAAACCACCTCCATACATTTACAACCAATCCACCTCCATACATTTACAACCAAACCACCTCCATACATTTACAACCAAACCACCTCCATACATTTACAACCAAACCACCTCCATACATTTACAACCAAACCACCTCCATACATTTACAACCAAACCACCTCCATACATTTACAACCAAACCACCTCCATACATTTACAACCAAACCACCTCCCTACATTTTCAACCAAACTAACTCCATACATGTACAACCAAACTACCTCCCTACATTTTCAACCAAACCTTCTCTATACATTTTCAACCAAAATACCTCCATATATTTTCAAACAGCGTTAGTCCCATTGGAGAAATAGAAAATACTATCTTTATAAGGGCTGCTGTGCAGCTGAAGCTCCTGCTCTCCACATGGTTCCTCATGTCTGAGGCCTTTCCCTCTACTTGTATCTCGGGAAGAGACATTCACTGTTCACAGCCTGGCCATGCCTGGGACACAGAATGCCAGAGCATTGTCCCATAATACCCTGTGTCAGTATTAGTTATGGCCAGAGCATGCTTCTCCCAGAAATCATTCTTTTCCCCTGGAATCAGCCGCTGCATATTCATGAGGGGCGAACAAAACGGCGTCAGCGGAGAGGAAAAATCGGCACGGCGGGGGGGCTGATCTGAGAGACAGAGCGTGGAACGTTCTCTAAACATTAGCCTTCAACCTGTCCATCAGCGGTAGGCCTGTGGACTTGACAAACAACAGGTAGCCACAGACTCACTCATGCTACACTCAGAGAAGCACAGGCATCCAGGCACACATACAGATATAAGCTACGATCACACACATATGCCCAGCACAATGAAACAAATAGACTCACATTTCTTTGATTCACAATCACACACTAGATATAAATACAGGAAGAGAGTAGCAAATTATTAGATACATCTACGTTGGATTGTGTTATGTCTATCAGCATGACTTCTTTCATTCATGCGTAATGTATGTGTTCTTGTATGTGTTCTTGTATGTGTGTGTGTGTGTTTCTATGCGTGTGTGTCATGTGTGAGTGTCTAGGCCTCAGCAGTGGTCACTGATCCCATGTGAATGTGTGTTTGTATGAGCTTGTTTGTGTGTGTCCACCTCGGCCACCACTGGCTCTGTTCATCAGAAATAATTTACAGCCCTCGGGACTGCTGGGGGAAGGGGTCAAAGTTCAACCCTGAAGCCCCCGTCTGGTCAATCAAAACCCACTCAATGTCAAAGTCCAGCCTCTCTCTTTATGGCCACATTCATTCTATCAATCTATAATGGGGGCCAGGCCGGGGAGGGAGGGAAAACGTCCTGCTTCTGTTGGATGGAGCTTTCATTTTTCTATTATCTCCAGGGGCATGGGGCCACAGTTTCAATTTCACTCCGGAGGAAAGGTTCCGTGTGTAACCTTATCGCCGCCTGATAAACATGACTTTTTCCTTTGAACCCCACTTTGGCCCTTCTAATATCACTGTAATCTGTGTTTGGCTCCTCAGCTGTCAATAGGGACACCCCTGAGTGGGGCAGTCAGGGCCCTGAGCAGGGGCCAGTCACCTGGCTTGGCGGAGATCGGCTTCTAAAAAGAAGTGCGATTGCATGGGAAGGAGGGAGGTGAAGCAACAAGCTATAGCTGTGGTTGGCTTTGTGTGTTTTGTGTGCTCTCTCTCTCTCTCTCTCTCTCTCTCTCTCTCTCTCTCTCTCTCTCTCTCTCGCTCTTTCTTTCTCTCTCTCTCTGTTTCTCTCTTTCTTTCTCTCTCTATTTCTCTCTCTCTCTTTCTTTATCTCTCTCTCTTTCTTTTTTTTTCTCTCTCTCTCTCTCTCTCTTTCTCTCTCTCTCTCTTTCTTTCTTTCTCTCTCTCTCTCTCTCTCTCTCTCTCTCTCTCTCTCTCTCACTCTCTCTCTCTCTCTCTCTCTCTCTCTCTCTCTCTCTCTCTCTCTCTCTCTCTCTCTCTCTCTCTCTCTCTCTCTCTCTCTCTCTCTCTCTCTCTCTTTCTTTCTCTCTCCATCTCTCTCTCTCTCTCTCTCTCTCTCTCTCTCTCTCTCTCTCTCTCTCTCTCTCTCTCTCTCTCTCTCTCTCTCTCTCTCTCTCTCACTCTCTCTTTGTTCTCCATCAAAGACAGGAGGCAGAGTATAGATTTGATGGCTTGCTGGTGCTCTGCAGGCAAATGTTCCTCAGAGAGAAGACTAGACGTCAATATTATATAATATATATCCTTTTTCAGTGTCAGACCCACTTAAGTGTGAAAAATATGCAGTGGATGAATCAATAGGTTATTCCTAGGGGGAGCCGCCCTGTGCTATCTGAAACACAATTACTACAAGGGAAAGGGACTGTTACATTTATGTAGCTCCTTTATGGTTAACATCCATGTCGTAGTTCAATGCCACACTTTATATAAGTTCTTACATCTTATCTCACGATGAGATTAAGTTCTACAAACATTTTATTAGAAGGACACAAAGGGGAACTATCAGGATATCAGGAATGAACTGTACTTTAATGAAAAGGCTATTGATTAATATTGCACATCAGGAGACAAGATATGGGTCATATTGTTTCTTTCAGTGGTTATTATGAGTCACTGCCCACTGGGCACAAACACCATTTCAACGTCTAGTTTGGATTTACATTTGGTTGAGTTGTCAACTAACATGAATTCAACGTGAAATCAACAAAACATTTCACCATGTCATTGGATTTAGGTTAAAAGTTGGGTGAAAAAAAAAGACAAAATTCTTACGTTGATGACTTTTTGTAAATCCAATCAGTTTTCCACGATGATTCAACATCATCACATATACTTTTTTTTTGTTGAAATGAAGTGGAAACACTGTTGATTCAACCAATTTTTGCCCAGTGGGTAGAAAACACCAAGAATACATTGACACCATGAAAAGCTCTCGATAAACCACACAATGTGCATCTGGTCACAAGTCACAACCCAGGAATTGGCTACACATCACCATTAAGGGAACTCTGATGCAGAGTATTGTGGTGCCATTGTGTTTAGCTCTTTAAGGAGAGGAACCACTGATAGTGATCTGTTTCCAATTTAATAAATTGATTCCAGAAAGTGTCTATTTGTATAGCAACCATCAGATCAGGGGTACCTAAAATGACTGGACAGAGTTCATATGAGAACCTACATTATGGGGCCAAACACACACACACACACACACACACACACACACACACACACAGTCTTCACACACACACGCACTCCTCTGATCCCTGAATCTGTTTCCTCTTTTGAAAGCTCATGTGCCTGTGGATTTTTTTTATCACTTTGGTGCAATTTTCACAAGTATGTGGTACATTTTCATAACTCTTAGTACAAAACTCAAAACAGATCATCAAAAAGGCAGTTGTTACAAAACTTTAAGCAAATGTTCAATTGACTAAGTACTACACACAAAATCATACAGTCACTTTTTCACCAAACTTAAACAGTGTTTCATCTAGAAATATGTTTTACATTGTAATCCATGTTCATATAGAGTAATTGCCTTTCACAATGCAATGCTCACGTTACTTTTGATATGATTATCTTCTCTTTAGTTAAAATACATTTGACTATTACTTAATCCGACGGCTCTTAATTGATGATCACTTAATTGTTTGGTAAATCTATAGATTTTACATGTCTACTATAGATTTTGAGAACTACATAATGAAAATGTATGTCTGTAAAGTAGAAACATAAAAAGTATGATACATACTCGAATGTATTACTATGATGATGACTATCATGATTTTACTACACAGTAAGTTTTTAAAAAATCACATATTGACAAGACCAGAGATGTATTGTATGTGACAAATCAACGTTTATTGGTCTCGCACACAGATTAGCAGATGTTACAGCAGCTATAGTGAAATGCTTGTGTTTCTAGCTCCTACAGTGCACTAATACAATATCAACAAAATAAAATACCAATACGCAAATTAAAGTGTCGCAAGCCACACTAATGATCCAGAAAGTACAAAACCAGAAAGAAATGCATCCCCTATACAGTAATCATGTATCCTAAATGAAGTTGCTGCCGTTGTTTTTAGCTTTACAAAAATTGCATTGGCCAACACAGTACTGTAATACCAGCCATTTACGTAGCAGACACTTTTATCCAAAATTATAACAGTCCACACATATTGGTATGTGACCCCAGTGGGAATCGAACCCACAAATCTGGTGTTGCTAGTGCCATGCTCTTATGAACTGAGCCACGTACAGGACCTCTACAATACAGAAGTACAATACAATAATGTAAAATACAATACACAATTACAATACAGGTAGAGATAGCCGCGAGAAGTAGGAGTGCTGTGGGTGCTACAACACCCCCGATAAATAAATATATATATAAAAATCCGACAAAATTAGTGAACTAGGCCTTTATTACTCCGCTATTAGAGGAGTAAAATACTCCTAATGTGAAACCATGTTGTTTTGGAACACTTTACATGGGATGATATTTCACACGAAGTTTCACGTGGATTAAAATCTTCACATGATGCCCTGCAAACAAAAACTAGTCTTTAGGATGTCCCCGGAACATGACAAAATAGCCCAGTGTTTTCCACTTACTTATTTGACACACTTTGACATACATTGTGTATGTTTATTTATACAGTCATTATTATTCAACATGTCCTCAACTGGGATTTTTTCTCACAAACTCTTGGTTCACAGCATTCCAGTATTCCTGCTACGCCATCATGTCTGTGTCAATGACTGATTTCACCTATATTCCTACACTTTGGACTTCAAGGTAAATCTCAGCTTTGTACAATACACTCAAGAAAAACGATTATATTCATCATAGTGATTCAGGAGTAACATTCAAACAAAATAATAATATACCCCACCAACATTAGACAACGATACAGAAAACATTAGACAACGATACAGAAAACCCTGAGATACAGTGCATTAGGAAGGTATTCAGACCCCTTCAGTTTTTCCACATTTTGTTACGTTACAGCCTTATTCTAAAATGGATCGAATAAATGTTTTTCCTCATCAATCTACACACAATTCCCCATAATGACAAAGCGAAAACAGAAATACCTTATTTACATAAGTATTCAGACCCTTTGCTATGAGACTCAAAATTGAGCTCAGGTACATCCTGTTTCCATTGATCATCCTTGAGATGTTTCTACAACTTGATTGGAGTCCACCTGTGGTAATTCAATTGATTAGACATGATTTGGAAAGGCACACACACCTGTCTTTATAAGGTCCCACAGTTGACAGTGCATGTCAGAGCAAAAACCAAGCCCTAAGGTCGAAGGAATTGTCCGTAGAGCTCTGAGACAGGATTGTGTCGAGGCACAGATCTGGGGAAGGGTACCAAAATATGTCTGCAGCATTGAAGGTCCCCAAGAACACAGTGGCCTCCATCATTCTTAAATGGAAGAAATGTGGAACTACCAAGACTCTTCCTAGAGCTGGCCACCCCGGCCAAATTGAGCAATTGGGGGAGAAGGGCCTTGGTCAGGGAGGTGACCAAGAACTCGATGGTCACTCTGACAGAGCTCCAGAGTTCCTCTGTGAAGATGGGAGAACTTTCCAGAAGGACAACAATCTCTGCAGCACTCCACCACTCAGGCCTTTATTGTAGAGTGGCCAGACGGAAGCCACTCCTCAGTAAAGGCACATGACAGCCCACTTGGAGTTTGCCCAAAGGCACCTAAAGGACTCTCAGACCATGAGAAACAAGATTGTCTGGTGTGATGAAACCAAGATTGAACTCTTTGGCCTGATTTTTTTATTTTATTTATTTATTTAACTAGGCAAGTCAGTTAAGAACAAATTCTTATTTACAATGACGGCCTACACTGGCCAAACCCGGACGACGCTGGGCCAATTGTGTGCCGCCCTATGGGACTCCCAATCACGGCCGGTTGTGATACAGCCCTGAAACTAACCAGGGAGTCTGTAATGACGCCTCAAGCACTGAGATGCAGTGCCTTAGACCGCTGCGCCACTCGGGAGCCCACTCGGGAATGCCAAGCGTCATGTCTGGAGGAAACCTGGCACTTTCCCTACGGTGAAGCATGGTGGTGGCAGCATCATGCTGTGGGGATGTTTTTCAGTGGCAGGGACTGGGAGATTAGTCAGGATCGAGGGAAACATGAACGGAGCAGAGCTTAGAGAGATCCTTGATGAAAACCTGTTCCAAAGCACTCAGGACCTCAGATTGAGTTGAAGGTTCACTTTCAAACAGGTCAACGACCCTAAGCACACAGCCAAGACAACGCAGGAGTGGCTTCAGGACAAGTCTCTGAATGTCCTTGAGTGGCCTAGCCAGAGCCCGGACTTGAACCTGATCGAACATCTCTGGAGAGACCTGAAAATAGCTGTGCTGCGACGCTCCCCATCTAACCTGACAGAGCTTGAGAGGATCTGCAGAGAAGAATGGGAGAAACTCCCCAAATACAGGTGTGCCAAGCTTGTACCGTCATACCCAATAAGACTCGAGGCTGTAATCGCTGCCAAAGGTGCTTCAACAAAGTACTGAGTAAAGGGTCTGAATACTTATGTAAATGTGTTATTTCCGTTTGTTCTTTTTAATACATTTGCTAAAATTTCTAAAAACCTGTTTATGCTTTGTCATTATGGGGTATTGTGTGCAGATTGATGAGGGGGAAAAAAAAAACAATTTAATCAATTTTAGAATAAGGCTGTAACGTAACAAAATGTGGAAAAAGTCAAGGGGTCTGAATACTTTCCAAATGCACTGTTAGTCAATGAAATCAATTAATAGACAATTGTCAGATTAACTGATAACTAAAACAGCAGTGCAGATGGCACTTTTGCCAAGTGCGGAGATGTATTATAGTTAATTAATGTGTAGGGGACTTCAGATAATGCTATAGACTTTTTAGCACAGCAGACAGATCAGCATAACCCAAATCCAGAGGTTATGTGTTTAAATCCCAGGTGGGGTTATATTGAAAAGTCAGTACTAAGTGATCATGTCAAATGTAATCATATTCTCATTGATTAAATATATATTTTTTTTTACACATTTTAGCTGAACAGCGTACCACTTAACCTCCTTAAAATCCCCATACCATTGAATTACTTCCCTTAAAACAACAAAAAACGTGACATTTTCAGTTTCACGTGAAATACATGTTTTCACATATTGAGCTGGAATGTTCATGTGAAAACAAAAGAGACATGTGAGGTCAGTTGTTCACATGTGAAACCATATGTTCACATGTATTCAATATAGAGTTCATGTGTTAACACCAACTTTTCACATGTGAGGAGGTTAACATGTTTTCACGTCACATGTGAATTGCAGATTCACATGTGACATTTGCCATTTTACATGTGAAACCTAACATGTGGAATTGCATTTTCACGTGTGAAAAAGAATGTGCACTTTCACATATGAACAATTTTCAAATGAAAATCTAACTCTTACATGTGGAATTGCATTTCCACATGTGAAAAACGTTCAAATGTTGTCATGTGTAGTTTCATGGTATAACATGTTGACATTTTGCATCCCCATGTTGTCACATTTATTTCATGAGATCATGTTTTTACTTGTGCTCAAATGTTTTCACATGTATAGTTTCATGTTATCACATGTTGCTTTTACATGTTATCACTTCACTTAAGATCACATGTGAAATTCATGTGGTTTTTCGTAAGGGACAGTAGCCTAGCCTAAACTATAGGCTATAGCCTAATAATGCAATTGAAATTCACATAGTGTACTTTAGCCCTTCGAATAAACCCTCCCATTTAAATAATTGTTAAATAATTATACAATAAATGCACTTGAAAGTCATGATCATGCCCAAAGCTATAACTTCTGCTTTCATCTTGAGCAGGCTTTGTCCAATGTTGCCATGTCATGCCACGGTACATTTCACCGCAAAACAGCTTAAATCAAGTGTGTGAAACACAGTTCTACTAAATTAGATGCAATAAGTACACTAAGTAGGACAACTGTAACAAATATTGTTCCCCGCGCCACGGTTGCTGCGGGTGCTTACCCAGCATTGACGCGAAAGTCGGGGAGCGGACCACAGTGTATTGATCAGCATGTTCAAGAAGCAGCCACTGTTTCAGCGGGGGAAAAGGAGAATGGCAGAAAGATGAGAAGGAAAACAATAGCAAAGCGCATTTTCGACCTCGAATATGAAGAAGAGGAGGAGGAAGACCCTAAATATGAAGACTTTGACATCACGACATCGCACAGCCAGCCTCTATGTGTACGTAAACGTTTAATGGTTATTTGTAGTCTGGTCTTTATACAGTAGCTGCCCATTCCGTGAGGGGCGAGTATTTGTCGCTCACGATTTATGTCGCTAATTACCCTACCCGGGCTGTCTATTACAGCACAGACTGCAGAAGAGAAGAAAGCACACACACCCGGTGAAAGAGAACGGAGAAGAGAATCCACCATGCAACACCGCTCTCCAGAAGTTGAAAACGAGGGTTTGGGTCGACTCTTATCATATAATATTTTGGGGACAAAGTTTTCTCTATTAATCTGTCGGGGTTGGCACGCGTCTGCTCATTATGGTGGCATCATATGCGCATGTTGACCGACCGACATAAATCCTATTTGTACGTTAGTAATATAACACCCCACCTCCTCACTTGAGGGTTTATAACTTGGAAGCCACAAGGCTGTAGTAGTAGTGACACAGAGAGCATTCACCTCTCAGCGGTGTTTTGTCATAATGGCGCTGATGTGAGAGAGAGGCATGGTGGGGGCAGCCATTGATCTCAATGATGGAGAGAGAGGAGGAGAGGAAAGCACAAACCTTTGGCAAGGGGAGGTGGTGAAAAGAACGACAAGCCAAGACAGCAACAAGTAACATGTTGCTGCTACTCCTAAATTAAGGAAGGATGCTGAATCATAGCTTGACAATGAAACTTTATGAATTTTTTGGCAAGACAAGAATTTATGAAGAACAATATTTTATCATCATCACAGTCTACCCCTGGGATTTTCTGATGTTATGATTTTGACCATATCCAACTATACATCATATAATAAAAAATAAAAAATAATCACTGACTGACCCACAATTACATACAAGTGAGACAACTTATATGACTGATTTCTTATCTCCAAACAGGTACTAGTGTCAGACAACCCCAGTGTCGAACGCATCGAGGATGGCGACTTCATGGCAGAGGTACACTGGCTGATGGCAGTGTGTATGAGTGCGTGTGAGTGTGTGAGTGCGTGCGTGTGTGTGTGAGTGTGTGCATGTGGTTTAGGCCACAGCGTTTCAGACTGTCTATGTATGACTTTTTGACTTCTTAATGTCTCTAAAGGGTCTTGGAGACCTACAGTCATGCTCAAAGGCTGACCTGGTTGCCATGGTGCTGAGCATGCAGCGAGAGATGGACAGCTTGAGGGAGCAAATCAGATGCCTCACAGGTGAGGGCCAGGCAGGAGGAGTAGGAGGAAGTTGCCCCTAGACACTGATCTAAGTTCACTTTTTTATTTCCCCTGATAATGATTAAGGTCAGGAGTCAGGGAGGGTATGCTGTTCCTAGATCTGTGCCTAAGAGCAACCCAGGATGCTTTAATCTCTTGGATTTTTGTGGGATTCATGCTAATGACTGCCATGCTATTGTATGCTAGCGTGTGGAAAGTTGGCACGTAACCTGGAGGCCCTGATCGAGAGGACGGAGGTGTGGTCGAGCAGCACGGACCGGAGAACTACATCTCCCAGCATGCCTGAGATCCTGGTGAGGAGTGGTGCCATGACAACGTCGGCTCTGCTGGCCTCTCCAGGGGTGTTGAACGGGTGCTGGGCTGCCAAACTAGAGCACCCCCACCCTCACCAGAACGGACACCCTCCGAGGTCTCATGAGGGGGGTTCTCAGATCAACGGACCACCCCTCTATCAGGAGGTGATGAACCCCTTTAAGTGTCTTTGACATCCAAAATATATATCAAACGTTTTCGGGAGAGGTTAAAAACTGTACTAGAAGTCACTTTTGATGTCAAGCAATATGCAAAAGTTTTCTTTGAAGTTGACTGAAAGGCCATTGTTCTTGGTCTTATAGCAGAATGTCAATATACAGTGGGGTCCATAATGATTGGCACCCTTGATAAAGATGAGCAAAAAAGACTGTATGAAATAAATAATACAAATACTGAGCTATATTGTATGCCAAAAAATTGGCAAATGTAATTATGTTATAGTAATACAATTGCTCAGAGAAAGAGATTTTGTTTAACAAGTAATACAATAAAATATAGGGGTAAAAATTATTGCCACCTCTGTTTTCAATACTCTAGCACGCGTCCCTTGTGAGGATAACGGCACTGAGACTTTTTCTAAAATGTGTTATGAGATTGGAGAACACATTGGGAGGGATCTTAGACCATTCCTCCATACAGAATCTTTACAGATCTTTGATATCCTTCGTCTGTGCTTATGGACTGCCCTCTTCAATTCAAACCACAGGTTTTCAATGAGGTTCAAGTTCGGAGACTGAGATGGCCATTGCAAAATGTTGATTTTGTGGTGAATTAACAATTTCTTTGTGGATTTTGATTAGTGTTTGAGGTTATTGTCTTGCTGGAAGATCCACTTTTGGCCAAGTGTCAACCTCCTGGCAGAGACAACCAGGTATTTGGCAAAAATACTGGTACTGGGTAAAGTTCTTGATGCCGTTGACCATAACAAGGGCCCCAGGACCAGTGGAAGCAAAATAATTTGGACCCCTATCTCTTTCTCTGAGCAACTGTATTAGTATATATTAATATAATTTACCAATTTTTTTAGCATACAATATAGCTCAGTATTTGTATTATTTATTTTATACAGTCTTTTTTTCTCATCTTTATCTAGTGTGCCAATAATTAGGGACCCCACTGTATCTCTAAAATGGGATGGGCCACTACAATTTTGAAGATGCAACCTAATGTCTTATACCCAACAGTTCATCACTGCGGAGCTGCTTGACCGCTGTAACACGGGGACAACTGCCCAGAAGCTGACCAACGACCTGCTCCGGGGCCTTTATGAGAGGGACTGCCTGGCCTCTCACTCTATCTCCGGCATCGTCAACAACAAGAGGGGCCAACCCAAGCCTGCCCTGCCTGCAGACGAGATCCAGGCAATACTAAGTAAGGTCTCGTCTTTACTGCAACCTGAGACAGCTAGACACACCCCCTCATAACAGCTAGACACCCCCTCCCTCATAACAGCTAGTCACACGCCCTCATAACAGCTAGTCACACCCCCATACTGCAGTTAAACATGTCTCACTTCCCACACTTACCTCATGCTACAATGGAAATACTTTTCACATCAACTTCATACTTTCCTATTAAAGTTAGTTGAATGCAGTGACTGTAAGTCGATCTGGATAAGAGTGTCTGCTAAATGACTAATGTAACAGTGTTGTTATTTCCGTTTGACTTAAAATCTGCCATTGTCTGGGACCTGAACTGTCGTTTATAGACTACGGTAATCTTGGGACAGGCATAGAGATGTACAGAGATCTCAACGTTGTATCTGTGCCATTATGGCATCTGACAACATGGGCAGCGCCATTGAGGATATCTCCATTTTAAAGATGTTGATAATTTTGATGTTTGAAAAAAAGTCTAAAGCTAATATTGGTGATTTACAGCCACCTGCAGTGCTGGAGTCTTGAACCAATAAATGAATGACAAGATTTTTGTCATTCATTTATTGTGGCCACAAGATGGCGGTGATATAGCTTAAAGCCATTTACAAACTAGGCAAAACAATTTTGAGAAGACAATGCTCTGATCATTGGCTGATCGCTCCCAACCCATAGGAATCCCCACCCAGTTGACTACTTTAAAATGGTGGAAGCCCTCAATGGCAATGGCAATGAAAAAACGGGTTATTTCCAAGTAATGATAACTTTACATCTCTATAGGTTTCTGATCTTTGACCTCTCACCCACAGGGGTGGTGCAGCACTACTTCCCAGGGAAGACGGACTCAGAGATCAAGGGCTACATCCGCCAGAAGCTGCAGAACGAAGCCAAGCGGCTCCGCAAGAAGCCTTATCTGGCCGTGAAGGCGGAGCCAGAGGCCGGGTCTGAGGGGGCGGGGACTAATTTCTACACCTAAGGGGTGGGGCTCGGCGGGGCCACACCCCTTAGGTGTAGAAAGTAGTCTCCGCCCCCTGTTCCACCCAGGGAGTGAAGTGCCCCGCCCCTGTCCAGGTTAAAGTGCCATTATGAGAGGGAGACTCACGTAAAAACTGCTGTGAACCAAAATGGAGCAGCCTTATCAACACCAGTCTAGTCTATCTGTTTGTCTGTCCTTTCCCAGCCATGTCTCTGGGCTAGGAGAGAAATAGGCTAGTGAGGGAGGAGTCCATTTGTCTGACAATGTGATCATTCCAGGGGGAGTGTTATTGGCTCCAGTCTGATCAGGACTAGTTACTGCTCAGGTTATTGTAGATGATACTGTAGCTTATTCTTCCTCTGCCCTCTGGCATCGTTCTCAAGCCTTAGCCAGCTAGCCGGCCAGCAGTAGTAGGCCTAGTAGATGGCAAGTGATTTGTTACCAAGTTTAGTACTCTTGTTTCTGTGAAAGAGGTAGCAGTCAGTCGGTGCTCTATAGAGAAGTCGTAACAGAAGTCCTGAACAACATAGCCGTCAGCAAAGCTGCGCTGCACTCTGTGTCACTTCAGTTTGATTTACAGTATTGTCATTGACCTCGTGAAATGAACCTAGCCTTAGTATTGAATTAATTACAATGTTGCTGAATAAAAAAGTACTGTTTTTTTTTCTCCAAAAGCATCATTGTGCTTTTTTAAATCTCAAATTTTTTTAACGTTATTATGTCAGAACTGGGCGAAACTAGAACTGATAGTTATGTGTCATGTTATCATAGCAGTAATACCCTCAAGACATTTTAGAAATGTATTGCTTTTTACAACTACGGTATCTTATAAAACATAACATTGAAATTATTTTAAAATTAAGAGATCTAACCCACCTTTTTCTAATGATTACTCTACATTGTGAGCTGCATCAAAATTAACCCCTAATTATTACCTAACAATCATGCCAATGTAACTGGAGACCAATAACTTTCCCAGATATTGGCCACAAGATTCAGCTGTCTTTCAAAAGGACCTGTGTTCTTCCTGAAGCCCCAGGATGAACAGGAGTTTTCCCTGGGCCCTCAGAGGAACCCAGCCTGGTCCTCACTCACCAGCTGTGCTCCCCACAAAAGACCCACAACAGAGAGGCTTCCACCGGGAACAAAGGATGGCGTGGGAACCACATATGCTCCATAATCAATACACCCCTATGCTAACTCTCTTATCCCACACCCACACACTCAGACAGACGTATGTACGCCACAAATCTGCTTCATCATTATCTGTGTTGCATGAAGCTAATCCATTTAGGTGTCAATGACACTACAGATAAGTGTGTGACAATGGTTTGTGTA
>NC_140015.1:8772813-8790313 GCF_964263955.1 Coregonus lavaretus | reverse complement strand
TTTCTATCTAGTGTGTGATTGTGAATCAATTAAATGTGAGTCTATTTGTTTCATTGTGCTGGGCATATGTGTGTGATCGTAGCTTGGCTGCCTGTGCCTCTCTGAGTGTAGCATGAGTGAGTCTGTGGCAAAACGTCAGTATAGAGACAAAGTGGAGTCGCAATTCAACGGCTCAGACACAAGATGTATGTGGCAGGGTTTACAGACAATCACGGACTACAAGAGGAAAACCAGCCACATCGTGGACACAGACGTCTTGCTTCCGGACAAGATAAACACCTTCTTCGCCCGCTTTGAGGATAACACAGTGCCACCGACACGGCCCGCTACCAAGGACGGTGGCCTCTCCTTCTCTGTGGCCGACGTAAGTAAGACATTTAAGCGTGTTAACCCTCGCATGGCTGCCAGCCCAGACGGCATCCCTAGCCGTGTCCCACATGCTTCAATAGGGCCACCATTGTTCTCGCCCCGTAGCACTCACTTCTGTCATCATGAAGTGCTTTGAGAGACTAGTCAAGGATCATATCACCTCTACCTTACTTGTCACCCTAGACCCACCTGTCACCCTAGACCCATGCAATCGCCATCACACTGCACACTGCCCTATCCCATCTGGACAAAATAAATACCTATGTAAGAATGCTGTTCATTGACTATAGCTCAGCATTCAACCCCATAGTACCCTCCAAGCTCATCATTAAGCTCAAGGCCCTGGGTCTGAACCCCGCCCTATGTAACTGGGTCCTGGACTTCCTGACGGGCCGCCCCCATGTGGTGAAGGTAGGAAACAACACCTCCACTTCGCTGATCCTCAACACTGGGGCCCCACAAGAGTGTGTGCTCAGCCCCCTCCTGTACTCCCTGTTCACCCATGACTGCGTGGCCAAGCACGCCTCCAACTCAATCATCAAGTATGCAGACAACACAACAGTAGTAGGCTTGACTACCAACAATGACGAGACAGCCTACAGGGAAGAGGTGAGGGCTCTGGGAGTGTGGTGCCAGGAAAATAACCTTTCACTCAACGTCAACAAAACAAAGGAGATGATCGTGGACTTCAGGAAACAGCAGAGGGAGCATCCCCCTATCCACATCGACGGGACTGCCGTGGAGAAAGTGGAAAGCTTCAAATTTGTCTTGGCACCTAAAACCCTCACAAACTTTTATAGATGCACAATTGAGAGCATCCTGTCGGGCTGTATCACCGCCTGGTACGGAAACTGCACCGCCCACAACCGCAGGGCTCTCCAGGGGGTGGTGTGGTCTGCCCAACTCATCACCAGGGGCAAACTACCAGCCCTCCAGGACACCTACAGCACCCGATGTCACAGGAAGGCCAAAAAGATAATCAAGCAGAACAACCACCCAAGCCGCTGCCTGTTCACCCCGCTATCATCCAGAAAGTGAGGTCAGTACAGGTGCATCACAGCTGGGACCGAGAGACTGAAAAACAGCTTCTATCTCAAGGCCATCAGACTGTTAAATAGCCTTCACTATCACATTAGAGGCTGCTGCCTATATACATAGATTAGAAATCACTGGCCACTAGGGGTGTAACGATTCGTTTTAACAACGATTCGATTTGTATCACGATTCGTGGTTGTCGATACGATTCAAGGACGATATTGGTTCATTTAGAACGATACGATCCGAAACAATTCAGTGACTTGAAATCGATTCAGTAACCTTTTAGCCAAAAATTCAACCAATGTGACTGAAATAAATACCTGGATACTGGACAGTGCAGGTGAAGTTTCCTAGATTCCTGTTTCTTGTAAGGACCGCAATGGTGGCTTGATCATTTCTCGCTCGTCGGCTTCTCCTCTGTCGTCCGCCATGCTATGTTTTGTTGTCTTTGCGCCTTTGCGCTGCTGCTGGAGCGGGGCGATGACGTCACGGATAGGCAGACTGAATCGAGTAATGTTTAAAGCCTTTATCATTAAAAGTGCTAAGAAAAAACATCCATATAAAGTCTGACGTGCTTAAATCCAATGGGTTATTTCCTAGTATCGATACAATCGATTTATTACATTTTAAAACGATGTTAGATTGATATATGTTGTCCAAAAGGCCAACTCGCCGAGCACAGATCGATGTAGTTGGATCATAGGAATATAAATCGATACATCGATGTAGTAGATGGATCGTTACACCCCTACTGGCCACTAATAAATGGAACACTAGTCACTTTAATAATGTTTACATATCTTGCATTACTCATCTCATATGTATATACTGTATTCTATACTATTCTACTGTATCTTAGTCTATGTCGCTCTGACATTGCTCATCCATATATTTATTTATATATTCTTAATTCCATTGCTTTAATTAGATTTGTGTGTATTGGGTATATGTTGTGAAATTGTTAGATATTACTTGTTAGATATTACTGCACTGTCGGAGGTAGAATCACAAGCATTTCGCTACACCTGCAATAACATCTGCTAAACACGTGTATGTGACCAATACATTTGATTTGATTTGATTTTGACCTGCTGTGCTTCAAGTCCACAGGCCTACCGTTGATGGACAGGTTGAAAGCTAACATTTAGAGAACGTTCCACGCTTTATCTCTTGATCAGCCCCCTGCCGCGCCGATTCTTGTTCATAGTGTTTTGTACACTCAGTGTATGTCAACTTGTGACAATCTTTATGTCAGCATAGTGTCGTGTAGGGATATGTTATGACTAAGGGGCAGGAGTTTTTCCTGACCACATGACCAGACAAGGAAAATGGCCGGGACTTAATGGTTCTGGTCATGTCACATGATCAGGAAATACCCAGAGCCTTAGTTATGACAATAGATTTCTGTGAAAATGTCTCACAAGGTTGTACTGTTCTCATAGTGTCCCTGTCACCACGGTATTACGGGGCAGGACTGCCTGGTGAACCCTAGTCTCACAAATCAGGTAGCAGCACGAAAGTGAAAGACAGACGTCAAGGCTAGGTGAATCCCTCTGGATAACACTCAATACAAAGGAGGCTGGGAGATAACCCCTCTCTCCTTCATTCTCATATTTTCCACAAGTTCTTCCACCTAGTTCTTTCCTCAGTTATCTATCTTGAAAACCAACACCTTTCCGCATGTGAAAGATGACATAACCCCTACTGCACTGACTCTGAGTGATCAGAGTCCTGCCTAGTCCCTTAGCGGTTCTTCATTTGGACCCCCCCTTCCTGATCAAAGCTGTCGTAGGGGAGAGAGGAGGAAAGAGGAGGGGGTCTCCCAGGGCCCTCTGAGTCACTGTGATTAGGTTTGGGAACGGTAACATATGCATAATGAGCCTTGGCGGCTGGGGGGACTCCTGATCCCGTGGCACCGCTCGGCTCCTCCGCTCCTCTCTCCCAGTGGGCCAAATGGATCCACAAATTGAGTTGGTTCTGCTTAGCAAATCAGATTTTGCATGGGAGGGCCCCGCCATTACTGGGCTGCAGAGTGTTCAGGGTCATCTGGTTTAGTTGGGGAAATTGATTTTTGTGTTTTAACCCCATTGTCCTCCTCCTGTTTCCCTGCCACCCATGCACCCGTTTCTCCCCTCTTTTTGACCCCTTCTTTCCCCATTTCTGTCTCCACGGCTGTCTCTATTTCTCGTTGAGTGAGTGTGGGGTCTCAGAACTGGTATAATTTGATACCTCAGTTGACTGAACCAGAGAACTCATAGCCTGAGCACGTTGGAAGCTGTAAGTGTAGTTGAGGTGTTTGAACTAACCAAAAAGTGAAGTGTATCAGGAAATATATAAACAACCATGATTTTCCAACTAAATTGGACATGACCACTCATGTAAAAAATGCTTCTTGTTTTTTTATCTAGAGATATGTTGCTGATAATATGTTAGTGGAAGAAGAAACCTTCGCTAGCAGTCAGGCTACAACAAGCACAGGTCCTCAGACAACCTACTACAAAAAAATACACAGTTTTAATGCGTTTTCTTTATTCTCCTTCCACTATGCTGCTTGAGGATGAAAGACAGATACTTCAAAGCAATACCTCTTGTTCTAACCACCTTCCTAGAGCTACAATATCTACGCTCTCAACCACAGCTCTCGACTTCTATAAAGATGCTAACGAAAGATGCTATACATCAGGGGTTCCCAACATTTTGCAGGTTTAAAGCTTATTTCCTGCAATTCTACACAATTTGTATTTGGGGTGCAGAGAACATCTTGCAGTTTTAAAGCTCATGTCTAATGTGTATTCATGTGATATTTGAGTGACTCAAACATTACAACAAAATCTATAGGCTAAAATATCTAGCTAAAAAACGTTAGCTGACATGGGTTAGTTGATCTGGACATTTCTGATAAGTTATAAATATCTCTCTAAGGTCTGCAATGACTAACATGACAAGAGGAAAACTGATGATGCACTACCCAATTTCGAAATTGCGCCTTATGCATTCTACTATTACAACTTTCAAGAGTAAGTTGAAAGCCAGACTGAGGGAACCACTGCTATACATGACAAGCGGCTAGAAGCGCACTACTTTTGTTGTTCAAGTGAGTCATGGTAATAATCAATTACACCAAATTAATTAACACCCCTGTCTCATTGCAACACTCCCAACCATCCATCCACCCACACACACAGCCACACACACTTCTTCTCCCTCTCTGGGAGTTGGTCACACACATCCAGTGAAGACAGACTACAGCGAAATGCAAAGTTCCAGAGCCAATGTTGAGTGGTGGCCTGGTAAAGGTGAAATTATACAATCGTATTGCATGCTATGCTACGTTATAAAAGCTAACCATACTGTTTCATACACTTGGAAAAAGGGTTCCAAAAGGCTTCTAAATGGAACCCAAAATAGTTATACCTGCAACCAAAAAGGGTTCTTCAAAGGGTTCTCCTATGGGGACAGCCGAATAATCTTTAAAGGTACTACATACACTGTAGCACCTTTGTTTCTAAAAGTGACAACTGCCTGTTGTCTGTGATTGTGTCAAATTGATTCTCATAACTGTACTTAATAATATATGCCATTTAGCAGACGCTTTTATCTAAAGGAATTTAGTCATACGTGCATACATTTTTACGTATGGGTGGCCCCAACAGGAATCAAGCCCACGACCCTTGGCATTGCAAGCGCCAGGTTCTACCGACTGAGCCACACAGGACTGCTCATAACCTGTTATTTGCTGATATTGGTGGTGCATAAGGGATTGTGGGACGTGTTTCCTAATGTCTGAAATGACTTAGCTGCTCCGTTCACTCAGTTAGACATGTCTCTCCTCAATCCATTTTCTCCCTCCTTTCCTCCATTCATCTGCCTCTCTTTCTGTCTTAAAATGCCTCTCTCTTTCCTTCCCCTCTTTTCCACCAGTGCTTTCCTCCTTAGCATCCCTTTCTCCTCTCACTCCCTCTATTGTTGTCTTTTTCTCTCTCGCTTTCACTCTGCATCTTTATCTCCTTCTACCTCTCCTCCTCTCTCCCCATCCTCTCTCTGTCTTCCCCCCTCTTTTTCTCCACCCTCTCCCTCTTTCGTTCTGTGCATCACTCCACCTCTCTCTGTTTGATTGGTCTCCTCCCCTATTGTGTGTGTGTGTGTGTGTGTGTGTGTGTGTGTGTGTGTGTGTGTGTGTGTGTGTGTGTGTGTGTGTGTGTGTGTAGAGAGTAGGATGACTACAGGCCCACAGGGGATTGTCGTGGAAGACAAGCAGGAAGCCAGCAGGGATTCAAACATCAGCCAAGCACAGGAGGAGACCAAACAGAGAGAGAGAGAGTTGGAGTGATTTACAGAAGCTTGTAGTCAGCTGGAGGCTGGAGAGGGTCAGGGTGGCAGAACTATGGGGGAGTGGAGGGTGTTTGAGGGGGGTGCCATCCCTCCCCAGCACAATAGGGAGGTTTCTTCCGCGCCCCTCGGTGGCAAGGGGCCCCTTCCCTCACCCCTGGGGCCCGGGCCCCTCTGTTGTTGTTAAGTGAGCCCTGAGTGAGATTGATGGGGGTCAAGACCCCCCCCCCCCCTCCTCCCCTATACCCTGGGGCAGTGCCCAACCCTCATCCCCTCCTTTTCCACCCCCCTTCTAAAATACGCTTGGGCCAGTCCAGCTGCGCCTGTTCCTCTCACTCTCACTCCTCTCTCTGTAGCCTACTCTCCCCTCTTCCCTCTCTTTTGTGACCCTTCCCCACTCTGTTCTCTGTCTCTGGATTCTCTCTGATTGGGTTTGTGTTAACTGCCTCTTCGCTGGGAAACCGTAAATTACACCGGCGGGAGGAAATGGGGTCCTCCTTTTCTCTCGGTTTTCCCCCTCTTTCTACAGACACTGGGGCTGGAAGGGTGAGGGACAGGGAGAGACAGAATGAGTCAATGAAAAGGTGTAACACATTTCCTCCTCTCGAGCCCTCTTTGTTGAGCTGAACTAATTACCAAACAAAAGGGATGTCTGTTGGGAAAAGAAAGTTTTGAACCTAAAAACATACAGATACTCAAAATTCATCCATTTTGAATATGAGCCACTGTGTTGTTGATGGAGTACACATGGGATTCCCAATACACCCACCTCTCTCTTTCTTTCTCTATACCTATCTGTCTCTCCTCCCTCTCACACACACAGAAGCCCCCTTTCTCTCTTCGGCCCAGTGGTTGTTGTTTATCTTCAGCTGAGATGAAACTATCGGTCCATTCCTCTCAGTGCAGGAGGACATTTGTCTTGCCTGGCAGCCCTGCTCCCCTGACCCCTCTGTTGGTCATCTCCAGTGACCAGCCATGGAGCATTCACATCTTCCCCCCCCACCACCCCCACCTCCACCTCCCCTCTGCCACCCCATCCTCCCCTCTGCCCCCCCCCCCCCACACACACACACACACAGCCTCTGCCTCCCCTATGTCCCCCCATCCTCCACTCTGCACCCCCTACCCACTGCATCCACACACCCCATCCAGCAGAGGATACCACAGTAAACAAGCTTTTATGTGTCCATCTTAGACAGGGCTCCTCCAGGACCATAGTCATAGAGCATGCTGGTCTAAAGAAAACCCCAACTTTCTTCTTCCTGAATGTTCTCTCAGCCTGTCAGCCATTCTAGTATGATACCTTGTTGCATATCATCATGGGACATGTAGTAAATGACAAACCTTATTCAGGTTCTCTGTGTGGGTGTCCTACATTAAGAGGTCAATCAATCAATCAATCAATTTTATTTTATATAGCCCTTCTTACATCAGCTAATATCTCGAAGTGCTGTACAGAAACCCAGCCTAAAACCCCAAACAGCTAGTAATGCAGGTGTAGAAGCACGGTGGCTAGGAAAAACTCCCTAGAAAGGCAAAACCTAGGAAGAAACCTAGAGAGGAACCAGGCTATGAGGGGTGGCCAGTCCTCTTCTGGCTGTGCCGGGTGGAGATTATAACAGAACCATGCCAAGATGTTCAAAAATGTTCATAAGTGACAAGCATGGTCAAATAATAATCAGGAATAAATCTCAGTTGGCTTTTCATAGCCGATCATTAGAGTTTAAAACAGCAGGTCTGGGACAGGTAGGGGTTCCATAACCGCAGGCAGAACAGTTTAAACTGGAATAGCAGCAAGGCCAGGCGGACTGGGGATAGCAAGGAGTCACCACGGCCGGTAGTCCCGACGTATGGTCCTAGGGCTCAGGTCTCTCAGTTGGCTTTTCATAGCCGATCATTTAGAGTTGGAAACAGCAGGTCTGGGACAGGTAGGGGTTTCGTAGCCGCAGGCAGAACAGTTGAAACTGGAATAGCAGCAAGGCCAGGCGGACTGGGGGCAGCAGGGTGTCATCATGCCCGGTAGTCCTGACGTATGGTCCTAGGGCTCAGGTTCTCAGAGAGAAAGAGAGAACGAGAGAATTAGAGAGAGCATACTTAAATTCACACAGGACACTGGATAAGACAGGAGAAGTACTCCAGGTATAACCAACTAACCCCAGCCCCCCGACACATAAACTACTGCAGCATAAATACTGGAGGCTGAGACAGGAGCGGTCCGGAGACACTGTGGCCCCATCCGAAGAAACCCCCGGACAGGGCCAAACAGGAAGGATATAACCCCACCCACTCCGCCAAAGCACAGCCCCCGCACCACTAGAGGGATATCCCCAACCACCAACTTACAATCCTGAGACAAGGCCGAGTATAGCCCACAGAGGTCTCCACCACAGCACAAACCAAGGGGGGGGGGGCGCCAACCCAGACAGGAAGATCACGTCAGTAACTCAACCCACTCAAGTGACGCACCCCTCCCAGGGACGGCATGAAAGAGCACCAGCAGGCCAGTGACTCAGCCCCTGCAACAGGGTTAGAGGCAGAGAACCCCAGTGGAGAGGGGAACCGGCCCGGCAGAGACAGCAAGGGCTGTTCGTTGCTCCAGCCTTTCCGTTCACCTTCACACTCCTGGGCCAGACTACACTCAATCATATGACCTACTGAAGAGATAAGTCTTCAGTAAAGACTTAAAGGTTGAGACCGAGTCTGCGTCTCTCACATGGGTAGGCAGACTGTTCCATAGAAATGGAGATCTATAGGAGAAAGCCCTGCCTCCCGCTGTTTGCTTAGAAATTCTAGGGACAATTAGGAGGCCTGCGTCTTGTGACCGTAGCGTACGTATTGGTATGTACGGCAGGACCAACTCGGAAAGATAGGTAGGAGCAAGCCCATGTAACGCTTTATAGGTTAACAGTAAAACCTTGAAATCAGCCCTTGCCTTAACAGGAAGCCAGTGTAGGGAAGCTAGCACTGGAGTAATATGATCAAATTTCTTGGTTCTAGTCAGGATTCTAGCAGCCGTATTTAGCACTAACTGAAGTTTATTTAGTGCTTTATCCGGGTAGCCGGAAAATAGAGCATTGCAGTAGTCTAATCTAGAAGTAACAAATGCAAAAAAGAGGTGCACTTAAGAGGTGACATTCTTAAGTGCATCATGTGAGTGAATGCATTTGTCATATGGTTATCAAAGCCCTAAAGGCAATGCTAATGTGTTGTCAATAGCTTTAAAACATGAATGTGATTAAAATGACATGAAATGACAAGAACGTCAATGCATTCTAAAATGTGTCAATATAGCGCCATTAAGAATCAATAGCTCAAATCTGATGTCACAGCATCAGTGCATTGAAGGTATTGTACACCAGGGAATGAGAACACCATGCCACATGATTTGATTTGAAGAAAAAGCCCAACACAAAGACACACAACATCATCAACAACAACAACAACAACAGTTGATGCCTCTGCCTGACATTACCATAGAGACAAAATTGTGTTTTTAATGTCTTTCTCTTCTCTCAATTTCCTCATTGTCTCTCACCTGCCTTTCTATGGTTTCTTACTTTCCACCTTTTTGCTTCCTCTAATACTCTTTATATCCATCTCTCTCTCTCTCTCTCTCTCTCTCTCTCTCTCTCTCTCTCTCTCTCTCTCTCTCTCTCTCTCTCTCTGTCTCTGTCTCTGTCTCTGTCTCTGTCTCTCTCACTCTGTCTCTCTCTCTCTCTCTCTCTCTCTCTCTCTCTCTCTCTCTCTCTCTCTCTCTCTCTCTCTCTCTCTCTCATATTCCATGCCACTGTCTATCCTCAAAGATCATCTTTCTATCTCTCTATTTCCCCTCTCTCTCCCTTCCCTTCCTTCTCAACATGTTACCCTCCCCTCCCTCCCTCAATCCCCCTCTCTCTCTCCCTCCCTACCTCCTTCTCTCTGCAGGAGCAGCGCTGTAGCAGAGAGATAATGGCCGCCGGCTCCTCAATCTTGGGAGTGTAATGTGTTTCTGACGTGGGATTTTGCCGCCCGCCCCGGGGGGAAGCATGGAGACGACACCATGATCGAGTGTCAGGTGCTGCTGGCAAATATCTGTGTGTGTACACTGTGCAGTGTGTGTGTGTTGGCAAATAACTGTGCACTGTGCACTGTGCACTGTGCAGTGTGTGTGTGTGTGTGCCCATGCTGGAGTGCTGCTGTGAATCACTCTGCATATCAAACAGTTACATAATGATGTCAATTTTGTTTAGCCAGTATCCTTGACTATTGGGACCACCTATGTGTTTTTCCCTCTTGTAAAGAATACCTTTGCTTCTAACCCAAGAATTTCTTCAGAAATGGATTGGCGCTTCTCTATTCAAACGTGCTAAAGTGATGGCCCCAAGCTCCTACTTTTATGACCAAGGAATATCCATGTCATACTGTGCTCTCCAGTTACTGCAGTGTGATTTGTGGTTTGATTGGACTGTATGAGTCTAACGGGCTGAGGCGTTGATTTGTTCTGCCCTGCAAACTCCCTGTCTCAGGTTTTGATTGAATAGGCCACCCAAGTCTTTGATTTTAACTTTACAAAAGGACAATAGAGAGCCAGCTACCACATCATTCAGCACTCTCACTCTTTGCCTAAGTAGCTACATATCTCCCCAAAGCAAAAAGAGGGAAGCATTGTAGCCTATGTAACATGGCTATCGTTATGTGCCATCTTGAAGTAGGCCTATATACCACTGTTTCTTCAATAACTAACCCTGACACATACAGGGTCAACAGCCTAACCATGCAAACTTCCAAAATATTTTTCTCTGAACATGCGTCCCTCGGAACTTCTGAATAATCCAAATGTCAGATTTGGAATGCCATAGATCTGCGATGTGACAAAGGGCCTGGAGAACAGTGAGAGAAAAGGACGCTACCTGATACTGCACATCTCTGTAAGAGGGGCCTTCCTCTGAGAGAGCACAATGCTTTATGACTACAGGGCCTGACCTCAGAGGCCTGAGCAAAGAAAGAAAGAGCCATTAAAAAACAGATATTTCTCTGTCCTGCTGACACGGGGCTCCCGTCATCAGAGGCCTACGGCAACACAGAAGCCCTGTGTGATGATCATGTCCACATTCTGATTGTGCCCACATTTTCAGACAGGTGTAGACGATTAAAAGAGCCATTGTGAACTGATTGTGATCAGATTTTTAACTGATTTTGACTAGATATTATAAGTGTAAACAGACAAGATCAGGACAAAAAGGACGCATGTTAGAACCAGGTGTAAACGGGGCTATTGAGGCCATATATTACCGGCCTGATTGACTCAAAGGAAGAATAGGGTTTTTTTCTGGTATGAAGAAGAGAGTTTGCTGGGAAAAGGGGTTGACTGAGGACAGCTCTGAATTAAAAAATGTTGGGTTGTTTGAGTGCATCTGAGAGGGTGATTTTGTATGTCTGTGGATATATATCTGTGTTTTGTAAATGTGTACAAAGTACGAACCTATGCTGTAACTATCTACAGCAGGGGTTAATTTGGCTGGCAAACTAAATACCCGTTTCTTCATCCCACCTACGATCATCGTGTATGTCCTTGTATGTTTGATGTCTGGCTATGTGTGTATGTGTGTGCGTGTGTGTGCTGGGCTGAACCGAACAGCTGGCTCCTCTGCTTTCTCTGGGTTAGTGACGGCTCTCTGCTTTCTCTGGGTTAGTGACGGCTCTCACTCACAGACACACCAGAGGATTCTGGGGCCTCACGGGGCCACGCTGCCATCTGATAGGGCCACAACAGGAGTGCTATTTATCTAAGGTTAGGTTACAGCAATTACAGCAGGGTCAAGCAGACTGACACACACACACACACTCACATACACACAATTATAACAAAAGGAGTCAGACTCTCTCTCTCTCTCTTTCTCTCTCACACACTCTAAACACAGTGAAAGCACTGCCACTTCTGTCACTGACAAGCTTCTAGCGAAATTACAGATCTGACATCGACCTCCGTCACGCTGCACTCTCCTCTCGTCAAACTCTCTCCCCCAGTCTCCCCTCCACTTTCGCTAACCCCTGTCCTACCTGTCACCTGATCCATGACAATGCTTTTACAGATGAAAGCCCTCCTCACCCCTTAACGTCCCCCTCCTCCCCCCTCCTCATGGCTGTTCCCTGTTTATGAAACCAGATGCTGCTCTTTGAAACACTGGCCTACCGCCAACAACCTCATTATATTATACACATGGTGGTTCACACAGTACTGGTTCAAATAGTACTGGTTCATACAGTACTGGCCTCCTGTAGCTCAGTTGGTAGAGCATGGCGCTTGCAACGCCAGGGTTGTGGGTTCGATTCCCACGGGGGGCCAGTATGAAAAATGTATACACTCACTAACTGTACTGGTTCTTACTGTACTGGTTCATATAGTACTGGTTCATATAGTACTGGTTCATATAGTACTGGTTCCTACAGTACTGGTTCATATAGTACTGGTTCATATAGTACTGGTTTCTACAGTACTGGTTCATATAGTACTGGTTCATATAGTACTGGTTCATATAGTGCTCAGCTCAGAGAAAATGAGGTGGATATCTGGGTTCTAAACCATGTATGGGAGCAAATCAGTAGAGGTTACCCTAGATCCAGAACAAGTGGGGTTAGTGTGTGTGTGCATGCGTGTACATGGTTGACATGTTTCTTTGTTATTGAAGAGCAAATTCTATAAGAGCACATTCCTAATGGCACATTTTACCCCCTGGATTAAATTGTGTCCCTTGAATAAAAAAGTACAAGACATCATGCTATCGTTATATGAAGAAAAACACTACCAGAATATATTGAAATATTGTTGACACATTGGAATCCAGCTAAAGATGTTATTTGCTATAAATGGCATCTTATTAATTATTAAGTGATGCGCTACAATTAATACCAAATTCACCCACGTTGAGAAAATGGTCAAATGGTAATCACATATTAATTACCTAATAATTACTATTTTGTTTCTTTGGGATTAATTAAATGTAGCATCATAATATATTATTTAGCACTCGATAGTTATCACTTGTGTTGAATTAATGAATAACTAATTGTTAATAACATGAATGAATAACATTTGGAAACCTCTACTTATTCAAATAAAAGCAACAAAGTTCAGATGTGCGAGAACCTTTTGAATTGTTAAACCATGTAAACTATTACACCTACAGTATAGTTTAAATGTAAAGAAAGTGAATGTTGACTGTATAGATCAGCATTATGTTTTGTTTGTCTTCATTTTTCATCCAAAGAACCAGCTTGAGATACTATGATACTGAATGTTTTTGGGGCCTATATCTATGTTTTTGGGGTCTATTTGTTTTTGGGGTCTATATGTTTTTGGGGTCTATATGTTTTTGGGGCCTATATGTTTTTGGGGCCTATATCTATGTTTTTGGGGTCTATATGTTTTTGGGGCCTATATGTTTTTGGGGTCTATGTCTATGTTTTTGGGGTCTATATGTTTTTGGGGCCTATATGTTTTTGGGGCCTATATCTATGTTTTTGGGGTCTATATGTTTTTGGGGTCTATATGTTTTTGGGGCCTATATCTATGTTTTTGGGGTCTATATCTATGTTTTTGGGGCCTATATGTTTTTGGGGTCTATATGTTTTTGGGGTCTATATGTTTTTGGGGTCTATATGTTTTTGGGGTCTATATGTTTTTGGGGCCTATATGTTTTTGGGGTCTATATCTATGTTTTTGGGGTCTATATCTATGTTTTTGGGGTCTATTTGTTTTTGGGGCCTATATCTATGTTTTTGGGGCCTATATGTTTTTGGGGTCTATATGTTTTTGGGGTCTATATGTTTTGGGGGTCTATATGTTTTTGGGGTCTATATCTATGTTTTTGGGGTCTATTTGTTTTTGGGGTCTATATGTTTTCAGGGTCTATATGTTTTTGGGGCCTATATCTATGTTTTTGGGGTCTATATGTTTTTGGGGTCTATATGTTTTTGGGGCCTATATCTATGTTTTTGGGGTCTATATCTATGTTTTTGGGGCCTATATGTTTTTGGGGTCTATATGTTTTTGGGGCCTATATGTTTTTGGGGTCTATATGTTTTTGGGGTCTATATGTTTTTGGGGTCTATATGTTTTTGGGGTCTATGTGTTTTTGGGGCCTATATGTTTTTGGGGTCTATATCTATGTTTTTGGGGTCTATATCTATGTTTTTGGGGTCTATTTGTTTTTGGGGCCTATATCTATGTTTTTGGGGCCTATATGTTTTTGGGGTCTATATGTTTTTGGGGTCTATATGTTTTGGGGGTCTATATGTTTTTGGGGTTTATATGTTTTTGGGGTCTATATGTTTTTGGGGTCTATATGTTTTTGGGCCTAAGTTTAGTTTTTAAAAAATCTATTGAAAAACATCTTGCATAGCAGTTTTGATTGAATGGGGACCTCATACAGCAATCCTATTACTTATGTTCTATTGGGTTTGAGTGGCTCTGGAACTGTCCTTCTACCATTATGGATCATATTAGAGATAAGGCCGTGTTCTGTTCTAGCCTATGATAAACACAAGCCAGACTGTATATGGTAAAAACAGGCCCACCCAGTCAGTCACTGCTCTGTGGTGCCACTGTCTCCCCCTCCCCTGACCTCTGACCCCCAACGTAATGTCACCCCCGAGGCGCTGGTAAATTGACCCCTCGGTGAAGGACGCACAAGGACCCTCTGTTTGGAGGAGGAGGGGGGGGGGTGGACGAGGGGCCCAGACGCCTTGGCTAGGGGGTGACAGGGAGGGACACTGGGGTGTGTCCTCTATTCTACCCTTCTATCCTTTCTTCTCCTCTTCCAGTCCTGTCCTGTCCCTGGTGCTGTTGCCACGACGCCTGGCAGATGTCACCAGGTGGTGGCCCCTCTGGCAGTCGGGTGACAGCCAGCCAGAGCCCACACTTAGAGCTCTGCTACCCGACCGGAGCCTGACGAGCCCCGACATTATACATTGGGTTAGGGCCGGGTAGGGCCTGTTTTTTCATCAATAACTAGGGTAGTGGCAGGACTCGGGTATCACTAAATTGATCACTAACACTTTGAAGCTGAGCCATTTGCTTGTGCTCTGCTGCGCAGTACAGTCACATCTGACTAAGATCATAACATGGTGTCAGAAGTGCTTCAACCTCGTCAAATATAAAACAGGAGAGATTATTTCACAGAAAATAATGTTTCTTGTGTTTTGTCAATAGCTAACAGCTAACTGCTCTATCATGTCTCTTCATTGAGCAGAGCAGCCCAAGCGGCACCGTCGCTATGGATACTCACAGACCCAGAGCCACCATGAGCAGAATGCATGCAGAGCGAGCTGCGCGCAGGGAGCAATCGAGTGACAGACAGAGTGATGGACGTTATTTCTGATTCCGGGTTTCAGGCAAGGCTGGGCCTTAAATTTGGCAGAAGGAATCGGGCCTGGGTAGGGTAGGACCTGAACATCGCGGGCATGGGTAGGGCTTGGGCTAAAAATGAATGCCCATGCAGACGAGTGGCTTGAATCTGAGTGCGTCAGCCTTCTGTAAATCCACATCTGTGCAGTAGAATCACTGATGTGTCCATGCAGGCAGAGCTATGGTCGTCATTACCACTAACGAGGATCATTTCTATTAATGTATTCCTCTCCTATCTTATATACGGCATTTATGTGTTTCTATGTTGAACCGTTAATCAGCTGGGCCAGTTAATTAGGTGTCACTTTCCATTTACAGTAAATAACACAATGACAAGACGTGATCGTTTGGGTACCAATGGTTTCAGACTGTCTCAAATGAGTACAGAGTTCCATATCTTTCCATATAATGTCCCTGTGAATACCAGATAAACTCATCTGAAATAGGACTGTGAATAAATACCATCTGAAAAATACCAGATACAAGTTACCTCTACATACAGTAGTATAACATGCTGTGAGACCCACAGCTGTAAGGGGCAATATAAATGTGATCCACTGTTAAATCATTACTGTTACACACAGTCCCCTTGTGTTAGAATTGATGTTCCTCCAAAATGGCATAAGGGCCTCGGGACAATGCAATGAAACAGTGGACGTTTGCCATGGCAATGTAAAGGAGGGAGGGCAGAAGAGAGAGGGGAGGAGAGGAGAGGGGAAGAGAGGGAAGGAGAGGAGAGGGGAAGAGAGGGGAGGAGAGGAGAGGGGAAGAGAGGGGAGGAGAGGAGAGGGGAAGAGAGGGGAGGAGAGGGGAAGAGAGGGGAGCAAGGGAATTCCAATCCGACGGCTTCGAGGTTGCCACCTCCTTCTCCAGATGCCGTCGCCATGGCGACAGCAGGCTGGGAACATGACCTTTGACCCTGCCTGGGGTCTGTACTGAGGGTCGCCGGCTGACCCCTGCTGTTTGTACAGAAAGTCCCGCGGGCCACGAGAGAAAGAAGGGGGGCAGGGGTAGGGAGGGACATCTGCTGGTGTGTGTGTGTGCGCGCGTGTGTGTGCGTGTGTGTGTGCATGCGTGCTTACACATGTTAAATTATTTCTGTTATACTGTACTCTTGTGTATGTACTGTGTAGTTAGGGTGTCATGAAGCATGTTGGCGCAGCATTACTCAACTTTACTCCTAACTGGAAACTTAATTTGACTTTCTTTTTAATGTTGGTGTTTTTTATTTGGCTAGACAACTCCCTTAATTCATGATCATACTAACTCCACACAGACATGTTCTATATGTATCAATGCCCATAGCAAGGCTAGGCGCCAAAACCACTACTGCCATTTACTGAGTACTGTCTTTTTCCCACACCCTCAGCTACACTGATGACAAAGTTGTACCTGTCAATCAAACTGACACTCTCAATCCTGATTGGACAACATCTCTCTCTCTCTCTCTCTCTCTCTCTCTCTCTCTCTCTCTCTCTCTCTCTCTCTCTCTCTCTCTCTCTCTCTCTCTCTCTCATTAATGTGATTGGATAACTCTCTCTCTGTGTAATGAATGTGATTGGTCAACTCTCTCTCTCTCTCTCTCTCTCTCTCTCTCTCTCTCTCTCTCTCTCTCTCTCTCTTTCTCTCTCCATAACTCCTCATACCTAGGCTCCACCCCCTCTCTCCTCTCTTTGTGCCAGTGGTTTAGGGGTGAAGGAGCAGCTCCACATTAACATGGCTTGCCTATCCCTCTCCGATACTTGCGTCCCAAATGGCATCCTATTCCCTATATATTGCACTACTTTTTACCAGACCTCTACGGGCCCTGGTCAAAAGTAGTGCACTGTGAAGCAATAGGGTGCCATTTGGGACGCAGCTATGGTCTCCGAACATACAGACACCATCATAAACGTATGAACATGAAGGATGATTTCTGGGAGTGACGATCCATTACTGCCGAGCACAGTGGACAGGTGTGCAGAGAGAGATACATGACCAGTACATTACACCCAGTTTACATGGGGGTGGGGGGGGCATCCAAAATGGCATCCTATCCACTTAATAGTGCACTACTTTTGACCAGCACATGGTCAAAAGTAGTGCACTACAAAGGGAATAGGGTGCCATTTTGGACACACACAATGGCTCCGCTCCAAGACCTGTATGGTTTTGTGAGTTCTACTGTATGAATGGGCCGTAAGGGGAGAGTGAAGGGTGATGTGGACATAGGTACATACGGGTACATACAGTCTCTATCTATATGCTATGTACAACTACAGTATGTAACTCATATCTCTACATTCATACAGAATACAATTCCTCACCTTTGGCTATTCATACTGTCTTCTCACTGCGTAAGAGGTATCTGTTTGACGGTTTCGGTATTTCTCAAAATCT
>NC_140015.1:8767813-8770313 GCF_964263955.1 Coregonus lavaretus | reverse complement strand
GTGTGTGTAAAAGTGCCATTAAACTGATTGCACTCGTACCAAAGCATTTGATACGGACAATACAAAATGCAAAAAAACAACAATTTTGGCAAGCCTCTTGCAATCCATAGATCCCATAGTAGAGTTGATGTAGTCGAGTGTAGCAGCATATTAAAGCACCTTCATTAATTGTGAGTGTGTGTAGTATACATCATGTTCCCTGCTCTTGAGACAGCCCGGGCTCATCAGAATAAAATGGATGTGTGTTAACAGTGCATTTATTCATTAGTATAGCCCACCTGAGCTGGAAAAAGGTTAGTCCTTCTCATCAATAAAGTGTAGGACTACTAGCTTTGCGTGGTCCAAGACTGGGATGAATACCTATCATTGCTGACCAGTCCATAGCAAATTAAAGGGACAGTTCACCCTACAATAAATGTTTATCCGACGCTTTCACAACTCAAATGTAGTTTAGGTATGGACCATAAGACTCCATATCTCACTCTATCTGTTCTTTAGGTCCATATATGCAATACCATACATCTACAGGATTGGGAATGATGGGAAAGACAGGCACCATCTAATTACATTTGAAATGGTCATCAACCCAATCTTCATTTGCTCTATAGGGCCACAAAACCTTCGCTGCTGTTCCCTAAACCAAGACACCATCATCTATCCCTAAACCTACAGACCCGGATCTTAGTCTAGTTACTCTTCTAACATACTACGAAGTGGAAGGTAAAGAGTTAATGCCGATCGGCAGCCATCAGTTTAATCATAATCAGGGGGGCTAAAGAGGAGTAATGGAACTCGGGCTCCGGGCAGCGCTTGTGTTCCGCCGTAGATTAGCCGCTGATTTGCATAGCGCCTTCCTTCATCCCGGTAGCGTCGGAGACAGGTTGTCCTCCTCGGACACAGTCAAGCGTAGCTCCCGGGGCCGCTTTGACAAATGGATCGGCGCAGCGCTTGTCTTTGGACTGGAGGGACCGGGGGGGATGGAGGGGACGTGGAGGCGGGGAAGGGGTAGTGGTGTGGACAGTGATTGATAGCCGACGTGGTAAATAGTGCAGAACTTTTTTTTAATAGGAGTACAAGAGGTGTTTAAAAATCGTAGTAATGGAGAAATATGGAACCGAGGGAGGGAGAGAGGGAGAGAGGGAGGGAATGGGAGGGTGGGGGATAGGGGCAGGGTGAGGGTGAGGAGATTTGATTTAAAAATATGGGTTTTTGACTGGTTTTCTCTGTTGACTTTTGAGAGGCGTGTTTCTCCGAGTGTGTGTGTGTGTGTGTGTGTCTGCTACTGTGTCACTCTCTTGTTGTATCAATTTAACATATTTTGTTTAACCGAATTGAACTTTTCCATTCCATGTCAGTTGATCTTGGAAACAATCCCAGTTGTCAAGATGTGACGGGATGTTGACACTAGCTGAGAGCGGCGACAATGCTTTGTATTTTATGCAGCAGCTCTAGCGGGCTCAGATTGGATTCTGAAACCAAACGTCTGGCCTATCTGTCCATCAATGGAGAGGAAGTGCCGGTTATCTCACCTATTAGATATAGAAAGGAAAACCCCTCCTGGGACTCTATGGGGTTTGAGGTACAGTCTAGAGTTTACTTTTATGCTTTCAACTAGTGTTATCCACTATCTTGCCAATTCCAATGTCATCACTGTTGTCATTACCGTCACTGTGATCATTACCGACATGCACACAGTCGGCAGTGTTCCAGCATATGTATATCATCACAGCTTTGACCATAAACTATTTTACTGTAGGAACATCATCATCATGATTTATTGCGGTATTGATACAGCTCAATAACCCACAATTTGAAACAGGAAGTGGCTATTTAGCTAAGTGGAAAAGAGGGTCCATTCTATAATATGACTGAATGGGTGATCCACTGGGCAGGGCCTGGAGGTATTGAAGGGAAATAGAATAGTAATAAAATAGAAAATACGTCACTGCCAATCGATAAAGGATGCTATGAATTCGTTAGCTCAGTAGGTAGAGCATGGCACTTGCAATGCCAGGGTTGTGGGTTTGATTCCCACGGGGGGCCAGTATGAAAAAGATATGCACTCACTAACTGTAAGTCGCTCTGGATAAGAGCGTCTGCTAAATGACTAAAATGTAAATGTTGTGTCAAACATGTTACAGACAGGACAATCATTGCAAGAGGAGCATAGAAACCGGGGTGTAGTCTGATACATTACCCTCACCCAGGTACACTCTATCCCACACTCCCATTGTAACCGGTAACACTGGTGCATATTGGACATGACTGGAGAGGAAGTGGCTATTAAAGCACAGGTTACACTTTATCTGTTAGTGTGTGTATGCATACATGTGGGTGGGGGTGTATTTGTGAGTCAGGTGTGTGTATGTGTGTGTGTAGGACAGAGGGTGGTGGTGGGGTTCTAATGGATGGCTCCCATCACTCACTGTGCCTCCTCCGCCGCCCTCGATAACGAGCGACTGGAGTGATGGGGTGGGCATGAAGAGAGGGAAGGAGGGAT
>NC_140015.1:8484792-8767613 GCF_964263955.1 Coregonus lavaretus | reverse complement strand
AGAGAGAGGGAGAGAGAGAGATGAGATGAGATGAGATCAGACAGAGGAGGGAGGGAGGGAGGGAGGGGAGGGAGGGAGGGAGGGAGGGAGGGAGGGAGGGAGGGAGGGAGGGAGGTATTATAGAGCTGAAGGCTTCACACAACATAGTTTGAAAGGGTTTGGTGCATGTGCTGATAAACATGGCCTTAGCCTTTTAAATAAGGTTTACAAGCCATCCTGAACTATAATGTGTTTTAACTGTACTGTGCTGTCAAGCTTGCCCATCGGTCTCACTATAAAGCAGTGGCTCTTATTCCAACTCAGAGCTCATCACCAGATCAAATCTCACATGACCGCTTCTGCCCAGAACATGCAAACTGATATGAAGCTGAGATATGCTTGAGATATAAGGATGGCATTGTTGAGAGTTTGTGCCTGTGGCAGAGATTGATAGGACAGGGGCGCTGCTCTGGCAGTTTCCTCCTTCTTCATCTGATCTTTCATAATGCTCATAGCATTATATAAAATAAATGTATTATTATTATATTATGATATTATGATATAGGACAATGGTTCATATCTGTGTTAGTTAAAGTTGTAGCATACATACTGTAGGTAGTCAGAAAAACTGTACGTGCCCACTGTCGCATGTTGCTTCAGGGAAAGTCACTGGCAAAACATGTATATGAAACAACAAAATGTTCACCCAAAAGACACGCCTTCACCATTTTCTGCTCATTGATTGTGTTGTTTGTCCATATCACCCTTCTAGAGACACTTATCACATGATCACAGGTTTATAGGCCTTAGCAAACAGATGGTTGACTACTTGGGGCTGGACACAAGGAACCACGCTATCTAGACTTGTGGGGACAGGACCAATCTACAGGGAGAGATGAGCTGGGTTATATAGGCCTCTTTGGTTTTATGGCAGCCATTTTGGGTGATAAGGATTTTTCAACTGACACGTGATCGGCCAGTTTTGGTTACATATTAACCAACGTCCTACTTCTGAGGGAGTATTAAAAACTATAGCGCCAGGCGTGATGAAAATCAACATGAATACAACATGATATCTAATTGCACACAGATCTATAACCATAAAATAATGTTAATCCTCTCTAACCACTAAAGGCTTTAGATAGCTGGTATTAACAACCTTGTCTGACTGAACCAATAGTGCATTTGCATTGCAGACACAGTGAAAGTGTTGTCAGAGTGATTTGTCAGAACATGTAATATGTTATTTATTATTATTATTATTATTAAGTTGAGCGGATCTATTGAGCGTCTATCTACGCTCTTCTCTCATCTCACTGTCACCCTGGTTATGTTTACCCAAGTCCCCGTGGGCGGAGTCTATAGTGTTCAACTCAGCTGAGTGTGTGTGTGACAGGAGGAGGGACAAAGCTTGCACCTGTAGCTCTACACCTGACTATCAGAGAGAGAGAGAGAGAGAGAGAGAGAGAGACCTGTAGCTCTACACCTGACTATCAGAGAGAGAGAGAGAGAGAGAGAGAGAGAGAGAGAGAGAGAGAGAGAGACCTGTAGCTCTACACCTGACTATCAGAGAGAGAGAGAGAGAGAGAGAGTAGACAGAACAGGGGAGAACGAAGAAGACGAAAGAAAGGATAGCAGTGGAAGAGGATTCTGGAGTGGATATTGGAGGAATGATCTGATATTTGAATCGATGAATTTGGCTTTCCTAGCAGGGTTTCTCCCATAAACTATTAAGCTTTGGGAGGAAGGTCGCATCCAGATCTCTACACATACACAGGTGAGGTTATTGCACACGCAAACATGCACTCGCACACACACACATACACACACACAAGCAGACACGCAAACACAGACATGCATTCACGCACACACACACACACACACACACACACACACACACACACACACACACACACAATCTTGTACAACTAACCTTGCAGGGACAGAGAATTCAGCCCCATTCAAAATCCTATTTTCCCTAACCCCTAACCCTAAACCTAAACCTAACCCTAGCTCCTAACCCTTAAACTAACCCTAGCTCCTAACCCTAAACCTAATTCTAACCCTAACACTAATTCTAACCAACAAAATGTCCAAAGTTGGTCAAATATGTTGGGGACTTCTGGTGCCCACAAGTATTGTTAAACACATCCACACACATACACACACACACACAAACACACATAATACCGTACCTTGACAATGTACACTAAACAACATTTTGGCAGATGTATAGCAAGATAGTAATGATGAAATATGGATGATCAAAATGTAGGAGCTTTTTGTATCTTTCTCCACAATGTCAAATATTGTGCTTAGGTAACATACCTAATTCAGATGAACACCTCTTAAACTGACTGAAAGTGTACTTCAGACACAATGGGCTTCCTTGGGCCCCTCATACCAGTTAGCAATAAGGACCTTTGAACACTGAGCTTTTTGACCTTACACACACTGAGTCAACACTAAGCTGTTAGCACACACTGCACCTAACTGATTACACTGTACCTTGGTGACCGTATACGTCTACATTGATATGGATTCAATACATAATATGTTAGCTGTAAAATACCAGCGTGACACCCTAATTAGTCACGCCACCAATGTAACATATACCAAAACATGTATAGTATATCCTTAGAGGGAATGACCACTGCTCTAATGGCCAGCATATTGGCCTGCTTAATGCAATAGTTTGACAGATGCATGAGAAGTTAGGTTGTAATTTTAAAGGACTTTCCCCTCATATTTGACCATGCTCCACATTTCGTAAATATTTGATGCGTGAATTCCCAGATAAGAGTCTAACGTTACCATGGGAATGGGGCTATAGGCTTTACTGCAGACCGAGTTATCACCAAGGGTGACTTTTCTATCAGTGGTGGATGTTTACTATAGCATAGACTTTCCTATGGCTGGAAGGATTGCTACAGAGTGTACAGTGATATGGTCTCACTAGAAATCTGGGCTCTAAGTGCAGGTTTAGTTCCCAGAGCCCCTGTAGCTTAGTTGGTAGAGCATGGCGCTTGCAACGCCAGGGATGTGGGTTCGTTTCCCACGAGGGTTGTGGGTTCGTTTGCACTCACTAACTGTAAGTCGCTCTGGATAAGAGCGTCTGCTAAATGACGTAAATGTAATTTCAGAAATAATAATAATGTTGTGATTTTGATTGATTTACTGGATGAAGAATATGGACATTGTCATTGTTACCTTGAAGGGATGGCCTTTGGCCTTTCCGAATAGTCACACAACACAGCCACAGCCATAAAATGAATGATTCTCTCAAATTTAGATTTCGTGTTTCCTTATGGCATTCCTAATGACGTCATGTAAACCATCTCAGTACTTGGAGCTTTACTGGAAGTAACCTTTTCTGCTGACCGGGACAACTGTCTGTGCCAACGACTAGTCCAGGACATGGTCCAGCTACTTGACCGATGTTCTGCTCTGAGAAGGGTGTGAAATGGTCAATCTAGGTTACTGATGACTAAAGGACAATAGGTAGATGGATGGAATGACAGACAGGCAGGCAGACAGACAGACAGGGTGGATGACCTGAGAATGAGCTATGTTGAATGTCACTGACTGACTGGCTTTCCAATGGGCAATAGAACTAATAAGGAAAACCAAGAACTTCCGCTTTAGAAAGATCATAAAATGGGTTACATGTAAGATAACCAACCACAAGTATTACAAAGTCAGGTGACTGACTATTATGCTGAGGCAGATAAAAAGATGCCCAGACTAGCTTTGCCTCTGAACGTTTCACCCTGGCAGGAAACTAGTCAAAGGAAATCAAACGTTAACATGTTGGCCAAGCGTATCCGCTGTTTTGTCATGAGAGAAAAAAATCTGCCTTGGCTTCTGTTTGCTCATCTAAAAACCCAAACCCAACCCTCAGCTATCAGGCCAAAAGTCACTAGCACCCAAACAGATCATCAAAAGAACATTAGCATATTGTATGGAAATGTCCACAGCGTTGCTAGGCGACCGGCGGGTAACAGCCTACTCCCTTCTTCTGGGGGGAGAGTGGCACAAAGCCGAGGCTTTATCTGTTTGCAGCGAGAGCAGTGTGTGTGTGTGTGTGTGTGTGTGTGTGTGTGTGTGTGTGTGTGTGTGTGTGTGTGTGTGTGTGTGTGTGCGCACGTGTCTATTTTTTACGTTTACTACATGTGTTTGTTATATGTGTGTCCCTCCACCTGCAAGCGTGTGTTCGCCTTTGTCTGTGTATTACATAGGTAGTCTGGTCTTCATGTTCTAGATCTCCATTTGTATTGATGTAGTATATGTGCTGGTAAATCAGTATATATTTGCTTATGTGAAAGGTTTACTTGTGTAGAAACCCACAGTACAGACAATACAACCTGCTCTGCCGGTATTACACAATGAGCAGCCAAACTCTCCCACGACTGTTACAGTCCGAGCAGGAGCACTTAAACCACGCTGACACACTACAGAACACATGATTTCCGGAAGTCCCTTTGATATTTGTTTGCAGAACGGTTTACCTGGAGTTTAAAAAGCTTCTGACTGTCTAACACTAGGGTACTTTTCTCTCTAGTCCTAATAGGGAAACTACCATTGTGGTGAAACACTAAACAGAAACTCCCAGTTTAATGAATTACTCTAATGAGTGGTTGGTTTTGAACCAAGGCCAGGGGATTTTCAGCTGGAGAAATAATTAAATTAATTCCCAGAAATGACTGCATCAGAATGGAACTAACCCCAAACTCAGGTTTGCATTAGCAGTAGTCATTGTTGTAGTAGTAGTAGTCATATCTATTGTGACAGTGGTGGCAACAATGGTAGAGGGATTGATAATGGCAGTAGTAGCAGACAAGTAGTGACAATGGTAGCACGACGCTTGCAATTCAAAGAGCAGCATCTCAGTACCAGAGATTGGGCAACCCGTGAGTGTTATCCCATCCTAGAAAGGGTTTGGCTGAAATAGGAGGCGCTATATTAGCATCCAGCACGTTTAGCTTGGCCAACACACACTAGGAGTAACCCAATCACCAGTGGTGCCCTGTCATCCCTCCACCATATGGTGCCTATTGAGTTCCCCTGAAATATTCAGGAGGGCTCAGTCCCCCTGACACAGATCTATCTGACACAGATCTATCTGAGCTGGGCATTGTTGGGAGTCAGGTTACTGTGGTTAGGGCTTATGGTAAGAGGTGTGGCAGGAGTTTGAATGGGGAATGGGAAAGGAATAGTGGGGGGACTTATGTAACTCACCCTCTCTCTCCCACCATCATCTCTGAGAGGTCATGACTCATGTCTGATCCATCTTCATTGTAAACATTGTGGAGCTATAAAGCTACAGTTATTAACTAACTTATTACTAAACTTCTCTCGCTTTCTCTCCCCTCTTTCTCTCCCTACATCAACCCAAAGCCCCTCCGGTCTTCCATCCCGCCCTCCCTCCTCTCTGTGTGTCATGGCTGACCCATCGCCTGGCTGGTGGAAGTTGACCTTCCTACGTAAGAAGAAGTCGGAGCCCAAGGTTCTGTACGAGATCCCAGCGGAGTACGGCAGCAATACCACACCCCACAGTGGAGCCCCCGGGCCAGTAGAGGGCGCCACAGAGGACAGCCAGTTCAACGCCCGTCTGGAGAGGATAGTGGATAAGACGGCCACCAAGGGACGCCATGTTAAAGTGTCCCACTCGGGCCGTTTTAAAGAGAAGAAGAAGATCAGGCCCACGTTAGCAGAAACCCCCGATCTGTTCCCTGGTCACGAGCCTAGCGACGAAAACCTCCAAGCTGGGAAATGAGTTCATACACACATAGACCTACACACACACACATACACACAAAATGCATGTCTTTCTCTTTCAAACAAATTCATGCACACTGAAACACAGAAGACATTCTTTGCCTTACCCTCAAACACATACATTGGTCACACCATTTCACACAGTCCCCCTATCACACTCAGTAACACACACAGAGATGAAAGGCAGTGCATCCCATTGGGACATGACATTTGTGTCAATCCAGCCAGAGATCTCTATTCTTTATTCCCTATAAGTGTGGGACTGACTGGGAGTCTTTGTATGCATCTTAGTGTCACATTCTCTCTCTTCCTATCACAATCAATGGAGCAGTGGAAGAATGGAACACCTGATTCTCCCCTGTCTGTCTGCTTCATACTTAGGCCATGGATACATAAACAGACTACCTTTAATAAGGTGCTAGCATCTCCGACTTTAAACATTCAACAGATCACAGGAACAGGGAGGAGTTTCAGTTCATGGATATTACACAGTCAGTGTACGGTACATAATGTGTACTTTACTGGTGTTGCTAAGTTTCTCATCTGTACAAAGCAAAAAGGTAATGTGTGAAGCAGACGTTGTTGTTTGAATAACAGCTTTATGACCTAGAGGGCATGGTTACCGACTGTTGGAGGTTGACAGGTTTCCATAGTGACAGACTGTGTCATGTGTCATTCATAAACATGTCACATCAAAAATCAATTGTTCTAAAATCAATTGTTCTAAAACTAACCTACGAGTATATTTTATTCTTTTTTTGTTGCTTTAAAAAAAAAATACCGGTAGGCCTCTCTATCACTTGATAATTTAACCTCAAACTAGACATTTCTGTTATTTTGAGGAAATGTTCTTCCAATTGCACTTTCTAATGTAATAGTGAAGGACTGCTTCATAGACTGCAAGGTTTCAACATAACTTCTATGCATTTCTACAGTGTTTTCAAGATATTAGAAGACACTGAAGCCAAACTAAAACCAGAAATGGAAGAGGAAGCAAGACACCCCACTCGCTGTTTTTTTCTAGTTCAATGAAAGTCAACGAAGAAAGGAGACCAGACCCAGCTGCTATTGCATTGGTGGCTATGGGAGACACACCCAGTTAAGTAGACCGGAACTGACTATTTATTTTAGATGAACGGCCTCAGTGAACTATCTTCATTTACCCACCATCTTCGCTAAATCTACACATCAGATCCCTCCTCTACAAAGACTGAAAAAGCATATTTAATTTAATTTTCACCTTCTACTCTTAATGACAAAAATCCCTTTCATTGAAATTGTGCTGTACATTTTGAATAATTTTGTAAAATGCAGACTGGTTTAATTGGTTTATAAATAAAATATATGTGAGATTTTATTGAAATGCTTAAGGTTATTTATTGTGGACTCATTACATTGCCTCTTATAGGATGATGCCCTCTAGCGGGAACAAGCCCATTGTTTATCTCGAAGTTGGCACATTCAATCTAGGCAGCAGGGTTGGGGTCAATTCCATTTGAATTCCAGTCAATCAAACTCAAATTCCAATTCGACATTTTCCTCATTGAAAATATTTTAAATTGGAATTTCAGTTTACTTCCTGAATTGACATGGAATTGAGCCCAACCCTGCCTATTATTCCACATTTTTTGTCATTTAGCAGACGCTTTTATCCAGAGCGATTTACAGTTAGTGAATGTATACATGTTTTTGTTTTTTTCATACTGAAACGAATCCACATCCCCTGCCAGCCAAACCCTCCCCTATCTTGGATGAATTGTGCGCCGGCCATGGGTCTCCCGGTCGCGCCCGGCTGCGACGGAGCCTGGACTCGAACCAGGATCTCTAGTGGCACGGCTAGCACTGCATATACATATACTCGGGAGTCATGGCAGTGGATCCCAAAATGTTTATTCCCATGACCCTTCAGGAACATGAAACAATACATAACATCCTATACGATTTATCAGTTATAAAATAATAATCCATGACATTTGGATGATTATACTGTCCTTTGGACCTGCAAATCCGGGCTTATCAGGTGTGCAGATAGGCCTAGTCCTACTGTGATTGAAATTGTATTTGTAAATCATATTAGGGATTATAAGGGATGGGATATCCTGTATATTAAAATATCATGTCATAAATTGAATACACTTACTTATACAATAAAATATCCCATGGCTATGATCCAACATTGAGGGTGTTTTACAAGTCTGCTATGGCAATCGACTAACACCAGAGGGCAGTGATAGGGCAGGGAAATCAGAGCCATACGCAAAACTCATTTGACAGAGAGATAAAGAGAAAGAGAAAGAGAAAGAGAGAGAGCGAGAGAGAGAGAGAGAGAGAGAGAGAGAGAGAGAGAGAGAGAGAGAGAGAGAGAGAGAGAGAGAGAGAGAGAGAGAGAGAGAACAGACAGAGATAAGGGGAGAAGTTAATTCGAGGAGAAGCAAGGGATGAAAAAATAGACTGAATGACACTGAAGAGGCACATTGACAAAACATAAAACGAACATGTACCTTTGTGAAAGAGGCTATGACAGAGGAGCAGAGGCAGACAAGGTCTTATCTGATGACATGGAGTCTGCGCTTGTACTTCACCCTAATTGCGCCATGTTGATAATGGCAGACCCTGGCTGTGAACCCACTCTCCGAGGGTGTCTCAGGGAGAGTTGGGAAATGCAAAAAAACACATTTTCAATTCACACATCCATACACTCTTGTATATGTGTGAAAGAGGACAAATATAAGCACCCACTCCCCATAAATATCTCATTCCTGTGCCGTAATATGCCACCTGGTTTAAAGACGTGAGGTCCTCTGGTAAATAACTAAACAATTCTAAGGCAAAACAGGTTCATTAACATAATAGGTAGAGCATGGGTATAAAACATGGGTATAAAAGGCAAAGATTCATAAGGCACAATAAACTCCAGGCCTACAGAAGGTTCATACACTGTCTTCAGCTCCAGGAGCTCCATACAACTGTCCCATTGTTGTCTATTCCACGTTGTGTCTTTTTTGTGAAGCTGAAAACTGAAAATTAAATACTGTTGTTGCATCTTATCTTTGTCTTTTATTCCCATGCTCCACCCCTGATGTTTAAGAACCTGTTTTGCTCCACCCCTGATGTTTAAGAACCTGATTTGCCCCACCCCTGATGTTTAAGAACCTGCTTTGCCCCACCCCTGATGTTTAAGAACCTGTTTTGCTCCACCCCTGATGTTTAAGAACCTGATTTGCCTTGGAATTGTTTAGTTGTATTTAGTTATTTACCAGAGGACCTCATGTCTTTAAACCAGGTGGTATAGTCTGGCTACAGGAATTCCACGTTGGTGGAAACAGCGTTTATTCAACCAGTGTGTGCCCAGTGGGGTCTTACAAGACAGACTTCAACTGTTAGCAATATCAGATTTCTCTCACAACCAAACATTACTGTAAATACGTTTCTCATATAATACATGTATACAACTTCTAAGATCACCTCTTCTGAAATGTTTAACTCAGATGGGACTTTTACCTCACCTGTACTGTTACATTGGCTACTGTACATGTGTGTGTGTATTTCTGTAAATGTGCTTTAAGTGTTTGTTTCCACATAATATATGTATGGCATTGAGTTGTAAATCTGTGTGTATTTCGATATAAAACTTAGCAAAAAAAAGTTTATTTTCAGCAAACTTAACATGTGTAAATATTTGTATGAACATAACAAGATTCAACAACTGAGACATAAACTGAACAAGTTCCACAGACATGTGACTAACAGAAATGGAATAATGTGTCCCTGAACAAAGGGGGGTCAAAATCAAAAGTAACAGTCAGTATCTGGTGTGGCCATCAGCTGCATTAAGTACTGCAGTGCATCTCCTCCTCATGGACTGCACCAGATTTGCCAGTTCTTGCTGTGAGATGTTACCCGACTCTTCCACCAAGGCACCTGCAAGTTCCCGGACATTTCTGGGGGTAATGGCCCTAGCCCTCACCCTCCGATCCAACAGGTCCCAGATGTGCTCAATGGGATTGAGATCCGGGCTCTTCACTGGCCATGGCAGAACACTGACATTCCTGTCTTGCAGGAAATCACGCACAGAACGAGCAGTATGGCTGGTGGCATTGTCATGCTGGAGGGTCATGTCAGGATGAGCCTGCAGGAAGGGTACCACATGTGGGAGGAGGAGGTCTTCCCTGTAACGCATACCGCTGAGATTGCCTGCAATGACAACAATCTCAGTCCGATGATGCTGTGACACACCGCCCCAGACCATGACGGACCCTCCACCTCCAAATCGATCCCACTCCAGAGTACAGGCCTCGGTGTAACGCTCATTCCTTCGACGATAAACGCGAATCCGACCATCAACCCTAGTGAGACAAAACCTTGACTCGTCAGTGAAGAGCACTTTTTGCCAGTCCTGTCTGGTCTAGCGACGGTGGGTTTGTGCCCATAGGTGACGTTGTTGCCGGTGATGTCTGGTGAGGACCTGTCTTACAACAGGCCTACAAGCCCTCAGTCTAGCCTCTCTCAGCCTATTGTGGACAGTCTGAGCACTGATGGAGGGATTGTGTGTTCCTGGTGTAACTTGGGCAGTTGTTGTTGCCATCCTGTACCTGTCCCGCAGGTGTGATGTTTGGATGTACCGATCCTGTGCAGGTGTTGTTACACGTGGTCTGCCACTGCGAGGACGAACAGCTGTCTGTCCTGTCTCCCTGTAGCGCTGTCTTAGGCGTCTCACAGTACGGACATTGCAATTTATTTCCCTGGCCACATCTGCAGTCCTCATGTCTCCTTGCAGCATGCCTAAGGCACGTTCACGCAGATGAACAGGGACCCTGGGCATCTTTCTTTTGGTGTTTTTCAGAGTCAGTAGAAAGGCCTCTTTAGTGTCCTAAGTTTTCATAACTGTGACCTTAATTGCCTACCGTCTGTAAGCTGTTAGTGTCTTAACGACCGTTCCACAGGTGCATGTTCATTAATTGTTTATGGTTCATTGAACAAGCATTGGAAACAGTGTTTAAACCCTTTACCATGAAGATCTGTGAAGTTATTTGGATTTTTACGAATTATCTTTTTTTGCTGAGTTTATATACATACATTTTGTCCATGAATGTGTAAAGCCTGTGTGTAGCAAACACGTGACCACATACTCAGCAGTACTACGTGTTGTAGATTTTGCCAAAGAGCAGAGCGTGATCCTAAACATCGATCCTCCTGTCAACGGCTGAGAGAGAGATGAGAGAGAGAATACCTCACATTCCTTCACATTGCTAGGGCAACTCTCATTGGCCCATTCTAGGCCCTGCGCTTGGTGGCAGTGACAGTGACATGGGCTTATGATTGAGGTGTCGGTCATACCGGTTTAGCAAGGCCCAGGCACCCTATTAACAGTCATAGCCTCGGGAAGTAGTTTGTGGGTGTGGTTACTAGGTGAAGAGTCACTGCCTATCTTGTATGCAGATACATTTACATTTTAGTTCTTTAGCAGACGCTCTTATCCAGAGCGACTTACAGTTAGTGAGTGCATACATTTTCATTCTGGCCCCAGTGGGAAACACACCCACAACCCTGGCGTTGCAAGCGCCATGCTCTACCAACTGAGCTACATGGGACATCATACAGATGTGATTGATGATAGGGTTGAAATGCTAATAACAAATAATAATAATAATAATAATAACACATTGGACTGTCTCCTCTATTTATTTATTTATTTTTGTTTATAGGGAAAAGTTTGGTGGTTTATTTTCCCCATAAACAACACCAAACAAACGCTATCTTTTTACAAAAGAAAAAAATATTATTCTGTGTGTTACTTAATTTTGCTAACGTGGTTTATTAGGCCTACTCTTGTAAACAATTGTCATTTAAAACACATTACTAGTGAATATAACCTGCTGTACAATTCATAAAATTATTAGGCCAATAGCCTAATAGGCTAATTGTACTGGCTAATTGATGCAAAGCCAATCAAATAATGTTTCAAGTTTACAAATTAGTGCATTATGGCACAACATTGATGACCTATTCAGTTCCTGTCATCATTCTCTGAAGCGTCAGGAGTTTGGAGTAGTGGGGGTGAACAACTAGTCCGCTTTGGCATCAGGGATTTTTTATAGATTTTTTAAACGAGGTCAAATCATGACGTCAGTGATCTTCATGTCGGAGCATTAGAAAAATGGCTGAGTTTCCATCTTGAAATTCCCGAGTTGGATGACCGTTCAAAAGATTTTTCCCAGTCGGAGCTCGTTTTTTTTCTCGAATTCCCTGTTATTTTGAACGCACTGAAGTCGGAGATTTCCGAGTTCTCAGTTGTTTTGAACGCTGCATATGGATCGGGCACACCTTTCTCACCTGCGACACTCGGATTTTGACGATTGAGTGACGTGGTGCTACGATATGACAAATGGGAGGAAACAAATTGGAAGTTTGCTAGAGATTTGGCATGTGAAAAGTCACTCCTTTCACGCTGGCCACTGACTTGGATTATCCACGGTTTTCAGGTGAGTTGTTTGTTATTTTATTGACAATGGGGAATAAATTAACATAATGCAAATAACTTCGATTGGTTGGAACGAATTAGTAGGATAATTGTTTGCTTTTTCTCGGCTACAGTAACGTTAGGTATGTTTGTTTTGAGTTTGATATTGCAGTAGGTTATGTTTGATCAATTACGGATCGAATTTCGAGTGTTTGTTTGTTTCATTTGCTTTAAATTACTTAGGTCTATGTTTTAAAGTAAAACAATTAATATTTTGTTGGAGATTTGACACCTGGAACTTCAAATGTGCCGCCATATGAGATTTATCAAATTTAAGCGACTGCTACCTTTATCTTTCTCAACATTTGAGGCCAAACTTTTCCTATGGCACAAAAGTCACAATAGTACTGTAATTAGGGCTACTGTTCTGAGCACCAATTGGCCCCCGTGTCGTGACGTTATTAGCCATCTGTGGCTTTGAAACGTTTGTGTGTTGACACGAGTGTGCCCAAATCCAGGTGCCAAACCAGTTTTTCCATCAATGTGCGTAATAGTCAGGATCTTGTGATCCAATGTTTGTTGTTCTTGCTATACATTGTTGCTTATTCTCGCGATACTCCTGAGATAGTGAAAATTAGGCTATGTTTATTTTCAAGACATCTCCATCACTGCTTTTCACTCACCTGTGTGTTTTCTGCATACCATCTTTATAGAAATGTATGTATCCAGGGCCGTCTTAATGCAGGGGTTTAACGGGGCTTAAGCCCCTGGACCCAGGCCCATGGGAGGGGAGGGGAGGGGGGGCAAGAGATAGCAAAACGAGTGTAATCTAATAAATGAAAGGTGTGTGTGTGTGGGGGGGTATATATATAGATAGATATCTAGATTTTTATTTTTTACTGCAATCACCAACCACAGGAGGATTCAGGAGCCCACTCTTAATGAGTGTACATAAACAGCCTGCTGCTGCCGCACTGCTACTCCTCAGATGAGAGGAGGTAGGGGCCCACGTGGGTAACTGGGGGGCCCTGCATTGATTGGGTAACTGATTATTACAAAATATACTTCATAACTCTTTAGACCCCAATAAAATTCTAGAATGCTGCTGTAGATTACTGAGGATTTTCAAGATAAAGCTCATTTTCTCACATTTCAAAAGGACATAGCTCAAAAACAAAGAACAAATTACAATTACAAGTTAACTTAGTTTAAAAGAGCACAACCTCTTCTTTAATATGACACCACATTCATGTCAATAGGAATAACACTCATTTTGTCTTTCATTGTGTAAAGACGCTCACTATCAAAAAACTAACACTAGTATTTAACATTTTCACGGGTATGTTCCAAATATCTCTAACGGTCGCCCCAGCCCATTTCACTGTTGCGGACAATTTATGTTTGAGGCTTTACTGAGCCGGACAAACTTCTCTCTGAGGAGAGCCCAAGCACTTTCCCAGTGTTTCCGCAGATCAAGTATGCAGACATTTGTGCCGTCTTGCGCAATCTTTTCCCCCTGGCACATTTCCTGTCTTGCGCTCGCATTGCCTTTGTTGTTTTCCTTACAAATAAAAACTTTGGACGTGTGTACGTTCCTATTACAGTAAGTGCCTTATTTTCTGTATATCGTGTTGTTTCTACTGTAGCTTAATGTATTTGCAGTTTTATTCACACGTTTTCAAGTACTGGTGACAATTCATGCATTCCGATTATTGCATAGATTGATGTGTGTAAAATACATTTTTGAAGGTTGTACTGATTATGATGAGCTAAGCTGTGTGGTGCCATGTTTGTTGACATTATACAATGCATTCTGGGTATCACGTAAACGTCCGTCAGACCAAAGATGTTATCACAAAATGAGGTGACTGAATGGTTCACTCATCTTTCAAGTAAACTTACCGGTAATGAATGAAGGGAAGTGAATGATCGTAGACAACACACCCCCTTCATCATGCATACTGCAAACAGACCAAACTCATCTTGTCTCCTCTTATCTTTGGTTGAAGCGGGGGGAAAAAAATAAAACATGGTGGCGCGCACAAACTACACACCTTCGGATTACTTTCAATTTTTAGAAAGTGTTTTACTCTATTTAGATCAATGGTGAGTTCCCCCGTGATGTGATGAATTGTAAATAGTAATTGCTATTAGCTCATTCATATGAGTGGTTTGTGTCAATCTTTCCTCAGTTAGCGCTAGGACTAATGTAACCTATGTTGTCGCTACTTCTGTGAATGTCTGAACAGTGCATCCAAAAATAAACTGGTCACATTCAGGACATAACTTTGTAAGGACGGTGTTTGTGCAGAATGTTTCTGTGAAAAAAGTGTGGCCAGCTCAAACGCTGACTGTTGCGTCAATCGAAGCTGGACATTCTAAGTAAGCGTTCTAATCACACCGGTTTGAGTGTACACTTCAGGGACCACTGTAGAATGATCACACCCATTTTGTTGGTACGTGTCAAAAGGGTTCAATTGCAGTAAATGTTACTAAATTACTCTCAAAATATACCAAGTATAATATATTATACTTCTAAATATTTAAAAAACATGAATAAATAAAAGGATCCAAAATGTTACGAGGACAATATTCAGAAAGTATTTCAAAACCCACACAAAGTAGGCTATTTGATCGACAACGATTCTTACTTCTGTAAAAATGCAAACAACTATTCAGAGACCATTTCAAAATGTAGATAACCCCTCTCAATAACATTTAGTACAGACTAAGCCTGACATAAAATGTAGAAATAGTAGGCTACTTTGACAACAATTCAGTGAATTGCCACGGGGGGCCAGTATGAAAAATGTATGCACTCACTAACTGTAAGTCGCTCTGGATAAGAGCGTCTGCTAAATGACTAAAATGTCAAAATGTGGGATGTGGTGGCGGACAGGTTGGTGTTAAACACCAGATTTAAAGAGTCTCCTACCACTTCTAAAAACCACTCCAAAACCCCTGTCACTGTCACTTTAGGCCCTGGCTGTGTGGTACAAGGGTGACTGGTGGGACTTGGCGCAGACGCACTCCATGGAAACGTAGGCTCCCCTCTCAGGTGTGCTCTTCCTCATCTTCCTCTCCATTTTCCTTTTCCTCTCCCTCCACTCTCCTCTCCTCCTTGCGCCACATCTCTATGCCTCATATCATCTCTAACTATTCCTCCCTGCCTTCTGTTGCTGACCCTTGACTCTCCACATCACTTCCTTCACTTTCACTGACCTAGAGGAACAGACGGAGAGGGAGGAGTGGAGCAACAAAGAGGATCCAACTGTAGTCAGGAACATCTCACGCTCTCCCTCTCTCTTTCATTCCTCTTGTTCTCAACCATACATACTCTCTAACTAATAATCCCATTTTAGGGGTTTCCATAATAGACTGAAATAGACTACATTTTCTTCATATCATGCTTCTTTAGACCTGTCTAAAATAAATTATGGATTTATTGTGAAGGTGTAGGCTATGTTATATGGATTTATTACACTTTTAAAAATGTAGATGTTTCAAAGGTCAGCATCAGTGGCTTGTAGGGTATGTGTGGAAGCCAGGAGATGCTAAATGTGTTTGTTAATTAACGGTCAATTACCGTGAGACCGACAGTTATTTGCTTGACAATCAACGGCTGAAGAAATTTTGTGACCGCCACAGACCTACATAACACAAACGTTGTATCCCTCATTTACTCAAGCGTTTCCTTTATTTTGTCGGTTGCCTATGGTCGGGAAGGCTGCAATTTGGATTATGGCCATAGACATATAATCCATAGAAGGGTTTTGGACCTCCAAGAGGTCACCTCTTACCATTGGCAATTTGAGTGTTTAAACTCATGGGTACATACGCTAGCAATGGCTGCCAGTCCTGACATGAATGGGAACTGCCATCAATGGATTATATTTCTATGGTTGGTTGAGGCTGTCTGTCTTTTGCATATTAAAAAATACAATTGCGGGAAAAACGTACAGTTTCAAAAGCAAATGCCTACCGCTGAAAAGAGAAGACTAATCTGTCTGTAGAACCAATATATTTTTTTCCCCCCTCAACTCCCAATGTTTGGCGAACAGCAGCGCTGTTTTTCAAAGTAGCTAATCTTGAGATAGGCTAATGCCAAGAGTAGCGCATCGGCCGTCACCGTGAGTAGTAGCCTATGGCTTCATCTTCATCATTAGGTGAGTCAGTGTGCCACTGGAAACTGTATTCAGTAGCCTATAAAAAAATAAAATATATATATATATGGATAGAAAGGTGTGTGTGTGTATGTATATATACAGTAGATAGATATATCTGTCCTCCTGATATTGTACAATCTGTGTCGCTTCATTGGCCTGAGCTATTGTTTTCTTTTTATTCAAGACCAGATTGATCTGTCAGTTGCCACTCATTTCGGTCATTTGTGTGGTATTAAAATAGATTAAGCTAATGTATTCTGTCATGTAAATGACACAGAATTGCATTTAAATGCATATTAAAAGGCCTCCCAAAAATGTTGACCCTTCTAACAAATGTTCCCCATGTGTGGAAATCCTAAAAACGCCTCTGGTCAACTGTAGCCTCTGCCACATTGCAAATGTCATAATGGATTTATTATAAAGGGTATTTTTCTTCAACAGTAAATTTACCACGCATAGATTGGCTTCTTTGTGCACGGATCTGTTTACAGAAAATGATGCTGTGCACGGATTTGTTTACAGAAAATGGTGGTGTGCCGGGATGGGGGCTATAAAAAAAGTATTAAGCCCCGGGGCCTATGATTTCTTAATCCAGCCCTGTATCTATCCTGTTACTCTCTCTGCACTGAAACAACTGATTTAGAACTTGAACTTCCATTGCCCATGTCCTAGTCTTAGTAACACTCTATGGTAACATTTGAATTGCACTCATATTTACTTTTAGAAATATGAACATGTTGGCTATTAACACATTTCTGGCTCTTTAGTGCATATTTAGTTCATTTTGATTAGGAAGGTTGTCAGTCACTCTGTTATTGCCCTAGTAGGTGATAAAGGTGACAGTCCACACTTCCATCAGAATATATGATATGAGTGATGCTGAATGTCTGTGGTTTACAGATGGCCAGCCAGGGTAAGCATTTAGGAGTGTTGCATCCCAGCCTTACTGAAGCTTAAATGCTTGGTTGCGCCAAACCCGAGTTGTAGACAAGGGAGTGAATATGGTATTCATGTGGGCCCATCAAATGTGATTTGTCCAATGCTACAATTATGTCCCACAGCCATATATATAAAGTTTTGCAGTATGTCAGCTATGTTGTAATTCTCTTGGAACAGGCTTAGAACTTGCAATCCCAACATGGCTTACATTGGAAATCCGCCAAAAATGCATCCCTCCTTAAAGAACCATGGATTTCTAAACCTTGAACTCAGTTGGCAGCTAGATCTATGGCTCTAGAGTTAGTTGCCTTGTCTAGAAGATGGAAAATCCCAGGTGTCCCGGTAGCAGCAGCAGTGTCACTGAGGCCGTAAGGGGCCCTGCCTGGGCTCCCATGTGTTGGTGCAGCATGCAGCTCAGGCACATTCCTGTCGGAGCACAGAAACCTGTCCGATCACCCTACGCCTCCGGCACCTGATGCAGTCTTTCTCTCTCTCTCTCTCTCGTGACTTTCTTGAACTCTTCTGGAAGTTTCTCCTTGGTGTTCTCATAATCTCCTTCAGAGATCATTCTGATGTTAGGCCTTCCTCTTCCAACCAAGACTCAGATGTTATGATTGTTACTCTGGCCTGCATCAGGGGTAAGCAACAGCAGTTTTCAATATAAGGGAAGGTGTTCCTAATGTTTGGTATATTCAGTGTAGAGTACAAAGAGCTGTTCAGAACATTTGATCCAGATCCAAATTAATCAAACCTCCAGAACAAGATCATGTTTTGTTGGTGTCGGGTATGTGTCAATGGCTGAAAATTCTCTCATTCAAACCACAAGATATGCAGATATCAAGAGCCCATTATCATTGCTAACAGGAAGCTCTAGTTTTTCCCCAAGTGTTATGACCACATTTTCAGTCCGACTATTTTTAAAGGCCTGAGAAACATTGTTGACATCTTACTCAAAAGGAGAAACTTTGACTCCTTATTTTCTGGTTGAACAACATATTCCACATCGTTATTGTATGCGTCAGTCACTGTAACATTCTTCATACTCCAGCCTAGTTATGACTTAGCATTAAGCTGACCTGTATCATGAAGTCATTTGGTCTGAGAGATTCCGGAATGCCATTGTTTGATGGGTGTATTTTAGTATATTGAAAAATTATTTCAAAGCCACCCAAGAGGGCTTGAGTGCAGTTTCAGTTGACTCACTGTAAACTGTGCTGAATTTGTCATGCCAAATTTGGTCTCTCAATTCAAAGCAGAATTATTGTAAATAATCAGCAACGGCAACTCATTATACTCCTTGTAGAATGAGAAAATATAGTCTGAAAGTTACCTGGACAGTTGTTTGTGTGCACCACCAATTGATGGAGCGACTGATGGAGCTGCTGAATCTAATCTGATGGATATTAGAGTTTTTCTGGGGGGTTTTGTACTCCGATGCCCCCTCAGTCAATTTCGTCAACAATAACTTAGATAGACCTACACAAGGCTGGAATGGGCTACAAGACCATCGCCAAGCAGCTTGGTGAGAAGGTGACAACAGTTGGTGCGATTATTCGCAAATGGAAGAAACACAAAATAACTGTCAATCTCCCTCGGCCTGGGGCTCCATGCAAGATCTCACCTCGTGGAGTTGCAATGATCATGAGAACGGTGAGGAATCAGCCCAGAACTACACGGGAGGATCTTGTCAATGATCTCAAGGCAGCTGGGACCATAGTCACCAAGAAAACAATTGGTAACACACTACGCTGTGAAGGACTGAAATCCTGCAGCGCCCGCAAGGTCCCCCTGCTCAAGAAAGCACATATACATGCCCGTCTGAAGTTTGCCAATGAACATCTGAATGATTCAGAGGAGAACTGGGTGAAAGTGTTGTGGTCAGATGAGACCAAAATTGAGCTCTTTGGCATCAACTCAATTCGCCGTGTTTGGAGGAGGAGGAATGCTGCCTATGACCCCAAGAACACCATCCCCACTGTCAAACATGGAGGTGGAAACATTATGCTTTGGGGGTGTTTTTCTGCTAAGGGGACAGGACAACTTCACCGCATCAAAGGGACGATGGACGGGACCATGTACCGTCAAATCTTGGGTGAGAACCTCCTTCCCTCAGCCAGGGTGTTGAGAATGGGTCGTGGATGGGTATTCCAGCATGACAATGACCCAAAACACACGGCCAAGGCAACAAAGGAGTGGCTCCAAGAATAAGCACATTAAGGTCCTGGAGTGGCCTAGCCAGTCTCCAGACCTTAATCCCATAGAAAATCTGTGGAGGGAGCTGAAGGTTCGAGTTGCCAAACGTCAGCCTCGAAACCTTAATGACTTGGAGAAGATCTGCAAAGACGAGTGGAACAAAATCCCTCCTGAGATGTGTGCAAACCTGGTGGCCAACTACAATAAACGTCTGACCTCTGATTGCCAACAAGGGTTTTGCCACCAAGTACGAAGTCATGTTTTGCAGAGGGGTCAGGTACTTGTTTCCCTCATTAAAATGCAAATCAATTCATAAGATTTTTTACATGCGTTTTTGTGGATTTTGTTGATATTCTGTCTCTCAGCATTAAAATTATAGACTGAATTTCTTTGTCAGTGGGCAAATGTACAAAATCAGCAGGGGATCAAATACAGAGAGAGAGATGTTTTTAAAATTTCTAACAGACAACTCTTGGTCGACTAACAACATTTTTTTTAGTTGGGTACAGCCCTAGTGTGAATATATGGATCATTCATTGAGTGTTGTTTAGTCTATTGACCTGGAAGCCCATGATGCCATGATTATGTACATTAACAGAATGGGGCGGCAGGTAGCTTAGTGGGTAAGAGCGTTGTGCCAGTAACCGAAAGGTCGCTGGTTCTAATCCCCGAGCCGACTAGGTGAACTGTCGATGTGCCCTTGAGCAAGGCACTTAACCCTAATTGCTCCTGTAAGTCGCTCTGGATAAGAGCGTCTGCTAAATGACTAAAATGTAAAATGTAAATGTAACATCCATGAAAAATACTCCACCTATTTTTCCTGACAAAAACTAATGACGATAACAAGAAGAGATGCCCTGGAAAAAAACAATTACAAATTACTTTTCATTTTTAGTTGACATGTAACAAAATGAGAATTCCATGTGAAACTAATGTACATTACATTTGACATTAAGTGCCTTTTCATCTGTTTTGTCCAATCATAAGCATGCATGGTTTAGCAGACTATTTCATGCAATCCTCTTATTACCTATTTGCCTATAATGTCTTTCTGTTGTGTGGGCTGCTTGATCAAAGCTGGCTCTCCCACACATACCTCCCGGGGGGTCACTTTATTCCTCTCTCTTTTGAACTGATGCGCAGCCAGGACACTAATTGTAACCTACTTCAATTAGAAACGACAATCATTTATTTGATCATCTTTCCTTTCCTATAGGCCATTTTTGCTCTTATCACATCAGAAGCTCTATTTTGCCATGTGTTATTCATCTGTTTTGCTGCAAATGCACGTTGTGCTTTCTTTTTCCCGATTGGAAAAACTAATGCTATTTTGCTGAATTTATGTTTGTGACTAAAATGACTGACTAAAACTATACTAAAATGTGGTTGTCACTCAAAATAACAACAATATGAAGTTGACACATGGTTGCTGTGGCAATCCTGTATGTATGGAATTGGGGTGTGTAATCTACTTTCCAGATAATGGTCCCTTTAGCATCCAACACGAGTATCCAAGAGAACAGTGACGCATCAATGTTGATATATATTCATATAATTTACGTGTTTAATTGATTTAAATATGTAAACAAGAAAATAAAGACCTTTTACTATTAGAAATGTAGACAGAGGAGAAAAGCCGACCCCTGATATAATTTGGGATGCTTTTAAGGCTTACATTAGGGGAATGATGATGTCATACTCGGCAAAAGTTCAATCTGAGTTAGTGATTTATTTTTAATTTTATATCTTAAAAAAAGCACATAAAAAAAAATCTTTACAAGGTAAAGAACAAAATACAATTTCAGAACTTAAGCAGGGTGATCTTTTACTTTTGAAGAGAGCCAACAACTACAGGTTAAACTCAAATAAAGCATACTATTTAATGGCAAATAAACCTGGTAAACGCCTTGCAGCACTCACAAAACGAATACACGCCAAACCAGTTATCATTTTATAAACTTTAATTAAAAACCACAACTCTATAAATAACAATTTTAAAAGCTACAATGAAAATCTATTGGAAAGTTTGGACTGATCCTACAGCCTTCTTGGACTCTAACCCTGAAGGAACTATCAGCAGATAAAGGAAAGTAGCGCCCCTATTTTTTACTCAAATGACAAGACGTCACTCGACTCAACGCTTCCGAGTTCCATGTATCAAACAGTTATTTTAGTTATATTAAAACCAGAAAAATCTGGAGAGTCCCCTACAGATTACAGACCCGTACATTTTAATAAATGGGGACGACATAATAACAGAACTCATAAGCAACAGCATGGCAGAAGTCTTACCAGACTTGAAACATTTGTATTTATTATGGATCCCCATTATCTACTGCCAAGGCAGCAGCTACTCTTCCTTGGGTCCAGCAAAATTAAGGCAATTACATACAATTAAAAAACATTACATTACTTTTTACAACACATTAAGTGTGTGCCCTCAGGCCACTACTCTACTAACGCAAATCTACAACACAAAATCTGTGTGTGTTTGTAGTGCAGGGTTTCCCAAACTCGGTCCTCAGGACCCCAAGGGGTGCATGTTTTTTGCCCTAGCACTACACAGCTGTTTTTCATTTCTTTATAAACAACTAATCATCAAGCTTTGATCATTTGAATCCGCTGTGTAGTGTTGGGGGAAAAAACCAAAACGTGCACCCCTTGGGGTCACGAGGACCAGGTTTGGGAAATGCTGGTATAGTGCATATGTTATCGTGTGCGTGTCTGTGCCTGTTTGTCTCCACAGTCCCCGCTGTTCCCTAAGGTGTATTTTGATCTGTTTTTTAAAATCTGATTTTACTGCTTGCATGAGTTACTTGATGTGGAATAGAGTTCCATGTAGTCATGTGCACCTCCCATAGTCTGTTCTGGACTTTGGGACTGTGAAGAGACCTCTGTTGGCATGTCTTGTGGGGTATCCAAAGTTAAATCTAGAATCGGCTTCCTATTTCACAACAAAGCCTCCTTCACTCATGCTGCCAAACATGCCCTCGTAACACTGACTATCCTACCGATCCTTGACTTCGGCGATGTCATTTACAAAATAGCCTCCAACACTCTACTCAGCAAATTGGATGTAGTCTATCACAGTGCCATCTGTTTTGTCTCCAAAGCCCCATACACTACCCACCACTGTGACCTGTACGCTCTTGTTGGCTGGTCCTCAATACATGTTCGTCGTCAAACCCACTGGCTCCAGGCCATCTATAAATCACTGCTAGGCAAATCCCCGCCTTATCTTAGCTCATTGGTCACCATAGCAGCACCCACCCGTAGTCTGCGCTCCAGCAGGTATATCTCACTGGTCATCCCCAAAGCCAACACCTCCTTTGGCCGCCATTCCTTCCAGTTCTCTGCTGCCAATGACTGGAACGAACTGCAAAAATCTCTGAAGCTGGAGACTCTTATCTCACTCAGAGCACCTTACCGATCACTGTACCTGTACACAGCCCATCTGAAATTAGCCCACCCAACTACCTCATCCCCATATTGTTATTTATTTTGCTCATTTGCACCCCAGTATCTCTATATGCACATCATCTCTTGCACATCTATCATTCCAGTGTTAATACTAAATTGTAATTATTATGCACTATGGCCTATTTATTGCCTTACCTCCATAACTTGCTACATTTGCACACACTGTATATATATTTTCTGTTGTATTTTTGACTTTTTATGTTTTGTTTACCCCATATGTAACTCGGTGTTGTTTTTATCGCACTGCTTTGCTTTATCTTGGCCAGGTCGCAGTTGTAAATGAGAACTTGTTCTCAACTGGCTTACCTGGTTAAATAAAGGTGAAATAAATAAAAAATGAATGTCGAGTGCAGCAGTGTAAAAACAAAGAGGGGGGGTGTCAATGCAAATAGTCCGGGTGGCCGTTTGATTAATTGTTCAGCAGTCTTATGGCTTGGGGGTAGAAGCTGTTAAGGAACCTTTTGGAACTAAACTTTGCGCTCCGGTACCGCTTCCCGTGCGGTAGCAGAGAGAACAGTCTGACTTGGGTGACTGGAGTCTTTGACCATTTTTTGGGCCTTCCTCTGACACCGCCTGGTATATATGTCCTGGATGGCAGGAAGCTTGGCCCCAGTGATGTACTGGGCCGTACGCACTACCCTCTGTGGCGCCTTACGGTCGGATGCCGAGCATTTGCCATACCAGTCGGTGATGCAACCGGTCAGGATGCTCTCGATGGTACAGCTAGGGGGAAAAGGTGTTGTCGTGCCCTCTTCATGGCTGTCTTGGTGTGTTTGGACCATGATAGTTTGTTGGTGATGTGGACACCAAGGAACTTGAAACTCTCTACCCGCTCCACTACAGCCCCGTCGATGTGAATGGGGGCGCGTTCGGCCCTCCTTTTCCTGTAGTCACTGTTGTGTTGGATGCTATCAAGGGACTGAAGACATTCTTCCATGGAATAGGTTAACTCTGGAATACTAGTAGATAGATCCAATCATTATGTAAGTTGGTCTTTTTTTTAAGTAAACGTTTCTTTTTTTTACTGTAGAGTTGTATCTGTTTGCTACTTTTCATAATCCCACATGCTGCTGGTTCGGTCTCTAATTTAAGCTTTTTTTTTTACAGGGAAATATAGTTTTGACCTTAATTAAAAACATGAGCGTGTTTTTTAAAATTGCTAGTAGTATCTGTGAATAATTTTGGATGTTGCATTGTCATATTCTTTGGTCAGTATTCCTGGACCTTGTCTACTACCAGTTTTTCTACCATGGTCTTTTATAAGGCCAAGCCAACCATAAAGTTGTGAGGGGGTTGGGGTGGATGATGTGAATGTTCTTCTCGTGCAGGGGCAGCAGTGTGTTCCTGACACTTGAATGTCAAGAATTGAAGGCTTCCTCCTTAAGTCTATATTTATCTGATTGCTCAGGGTTGAAAATGGGACAGTTAAAGCTTATGAAGCTGCCAAATGTTAAACCAGTAAAATGGCACCATGTTTTTTGATGTCTCCTCACATTACTGTTCCTTTGTCTCCACAGAGCTGTGTTTCCTCCAATGAGAGAGAACCTTTCTGAAAAGCAGACATACTTTTAGCGACGTTGTTCATCCAATCGTAATTATGGACCCTCGGGTGTGCCCACCCACACTCAACAGCAGCCAATCAGTGATGAGCAATCTGGACAAGTCTCCCGCTGGAGGATTCAAGGCCGGCCACTCACGGAATGGCAGCGCTGGGTCATCACGCAACTCCCGCCAGGTAGTTTCTGAGTCGTTCCTTTTTTATTAAAATGATCTTAAAGTGTGAGTTGGTGTGCCTGTCTTTTGTATCTGATGGGTCACCTCTCTACACCATAGTGTAACAAAAGATGTATATAAACATCACGAATATGTCTGGATGGATGCATGAAACCCACATTGTGAGTATGAAGTTCTTTATTGCCTGAACCCCCCCCCCCCCCCCCCCCCCCCCCCCCCCCGCCACTCCCACAGAACTCCAGGAACTGGGAGGTGTTGGAAGACCACATGGACATAGGTTCAGGGATCGGGTCAGGGCTGGACATGAGCATCCCTGGTATCTGTGAGGGTTTATTGATGAAGAGGAGGAAATACCCTATGAAGGGCTGGCACAAGGTAATGTGAAGGCTGTACTTGGCAAGCCAATTGAAGCGCAGTTGGCAAGCCAATTAGTTCTGTTTCACCATCACTTTTGACTTCCTGTGGTGTATTCACTAGTAACCAAACGGAAGTAATTGGCCGAAACTCGGCTGTAAGGGACTAATCAAGGGTTTCCCAAACTAATCTGAACCCCTCAAAAAATAAACTTGTTTTCATTGCAAAGTGTTTTTGTTGTTTTACGTTGCACAATGTTTTGCTACTGGTGTGCACTTATGAATACACCCCTGTCTAATGTGGTTCTGTCTCTTCTTTCAGAGGTACTTCCTGTTGGAAAAAGGGATCCTCAAGTACTCCAAGACACAGCAGGATGTATGTATTCACAATACACTTCCAAAAACACAAATCCAAGTAACGAGTGCAATCTTTCTGAAATCGGTCAGCGCCATATTGTAAAAGTAACAGGCTACGGAATGCTTGTTTATATACATATTTGACAATAAAGTGAGGGGGTTTCATCCATTGTAATGTTCTACTCGTCAGATCCAAAGAGGAAAGCTCCATGGATCCCTGGATGTTAGCCTAGCTGTCATGTCCATCAACAAGAAGTCCAAGCGCATCGATCTGGACGGTGGAGACTATTTATACCACCTCAAGGTACACTGAGTATACAAAACATTAAGAACACCTGCTCTTTCCATGACAGACTGACCAGGTGAATCCAGGTGACAGCTATGATCCCTTATTGATGTCAATTGTTAAAACCACTTCAATCAGTGTAGGTGAAGGGGAGGAGACAGGTTAAATAAGGATTTTTAAGCCTTGAGACAACTGACACATGGATTGTGTATGTGTGCCATTCAGAGGGTGACTAGCAAGACAAAAGATTTAAGTGCCTTTGAACAGGGTATGATAGTAGGTGCCAGGCGCACAGGTTTGTGTCAAGAACTGTAACGCTGCTGGGTTTTTCATGCTCAACGGTTTCCTTTTCACATCTGTTTCTTATCCATCCATATCAGTTTCACTGCCATTAAATCCATAAGAAGTAGCATATTTTATTTGTGTAAAAATGATTGATGTAAAATTCACTCTCCTGTTAGGCCAAGAGCAATGACTTGTTCTACATATGGCTGACCAAGCTGTGTGCCCATCGTGTCTTCAAGAAGAACGAGGCCCTGAGCGTCCACCACGGAGTCCTCCACGCCCTCACTATGGGCGACAGCACGTTGTTGCCAGCCATGGCAAGTCTAGCCCAGAGAAACCAAGCCGCAATGCCAGGCATGGTGAGTGAACAGAGAAACCAAGCCGCAATGCCAGGCATGGTGAGTCAACAGAGAAACCGGGGCATGACTCAATGTGGTCTGCTACTTGCAGTGCTACAACCAAATACATTCTGGTCACCAAAATAGATTGCTATATTCTGAATAGAACGAGGACTTTATACAAATGGGCTTGGACTGACCGTTGACTACTCTTCTTTCTCTTTCCCTCTGTCCCCAAATCATGTTGTTCCAGTACCCTCACTACGCCAGCTCTGCCTCTGTCTACCAGGCTGAGATGGACGTTCCGCCCACAGCAGCCCCAGGGGTCAATGGCAAGGTGGCTGCATGGCTGCAGCAGACCCACCAGTCTGATACTTGCTCCCAAGGTAAGGTACTGCCATGGTGAAGCTAGGGAATCAATGCTATCAATTTTCAGCTCGGCGTTAAATGAATATCCAATTACTTTCAGAGCCAAGCTTCCTATTCTTCTTAATAACCTTCTCTGACCCTTGACCCCCACAGAGCTAGCTCGTTCTCAGGTGGACTTGACTGAGTTGGCCCAGCTCATTCAGAGGCTCAATTGGCTGGAGACTGGCCAGCAACCCATCTCCAACAGTGATCTAGAGCGACGAATCAACATGCAGGTAAGGTCACCACCCTAACCACTACTCCACAACCGCACATGCTGTATATGGTCAGTTCTCTATGGAAAAAAAAAATAATGTCACACCTGTGATTCTGAGGTGAGCGAGACATTGGAAAATTAATTTAGTGGTTGCCTGTTCTTTATTCTGAACATGTATCTATTATACCTGTCTTTCAGAATCTGACACTTAATATCCCCAAGGTCAAGAAGGAGAGGAAGACTACGAACAAGATATTTGGTCACTCTCGCACCCTGTCCGGTGTCGACGCCCGCGGCATGGTAAGTTCTCATGTCCTATACGGTTGGTATCATAAGTCTTTTTTTTCTTCCCATTTTGTTGTGTGAAAAAGTGGGATTGAAATAGATTTAATTAGATTTTTTTTGTCATTGATGTACACAAATAATAAAATCAAACAATTTACAAATTAACTAAAATGTAAAGACTAAAATATAGTTGTTCCATAAGTATTCACCCGTTTTGTTTAGGCAAGCCTAAATTAATTCAGGAGTAAAACGTAGCTTAACAAATCACATAAATTACATGGACTCACTCTATGTGAATTAATAGGGGTTGAGATGATTTTTGAATGACTACCCCTTCCTCTGTCCCCAATACATGCAACATATGTAAGGTCCCTCAGTCAAGTACTGACTTTCAAGCACAGATTCAACTACAAAACCAGGGAGCTTTTTCGAAAGCCTCATAAAGAATGGCCGTGATTGGTAAATGGGTAACAATAACAAATCAGACATTGAATATAATTTATCTTTAAGCATGGTCCAGTTAATAATTCAGCTGTGGATGATGCGTTATACCACCTAGACACATCAAAGATGCAGTCGTCCTTCTCTCATTGAATAAATAATAACCTGATGGTCACACTATAGTATATTTATAGCTGACGAGATGCGTTTTTCTAAAGACGAGAATAAAACGTTAACTCAACAATAGAGATTGCGGAGATTCTACAAAGGAAGTAATGCTAGTAACCTACAATATATAAACTCATTTCCCGGCCGCGTCATGAAACATTGCGTGCACAGTTAGGCGTCAAAGGGGCTTGTTTAGATTGAAGTGAAGGACAACTTCCAACTTCAGATGCAAGTTAACAAACGTAATTAGTTGGTTATCGTCTACAACATGGCAGATGTCGTCGGAGGACTGATTATCTAGCGAGCTAGCAACAGGCATGGTAAAATATCACAAATAGAGCTAGATAAAGCCAGGAGAATAATGTACTTGTTGAGCATAATTATAACCATCAGTCTTGTGTTCATGGTCCTCACTCACTCACTCACTCACTCACTCACTCACTCACTCACTCACTCACTCACTCACTCACTCACTATTACGTTTGTCAAGGTCCCGACATCAATGTAAAGCTTTTCTTCTACAGGGCTTTTTGATGCTAGCGTGTGCGTGCATCACTCAAACGTGACCAAAAAAATGGCTCTACACATCCTTTCCCCTCTCCCTCCTCCCCCCTACTTTCCTCCCCCCTCTCCTCCCTCAGTTTACCTCCAGCCACCTGAGCACATCATCCAACCACCTGAGTGTGGGAGTCCCTTCGGTGCCGTCCATCCCAGACTATGTGTACTCTCAGCTCTCCAACCCTCTCATAACCTCCCCTGAAGCCAAGAAGATTCAGCAGGACATCTGTGCTGTGTCCCAAAGGGGTAAGCGAGGGGTGTTACAGGGTTTGGGGGCTCATTCGATGGGGTGTAAGGTTAAAAAAGTCCCACATAGGAATGTCATGTGTAGATCTGGTATAATGAGGGTGATTCTGCAACATAATCCCAGGTGGTGAGTGACTCCGCCAGGACAGCGGAGTCACTCACCACCTTCCGGAGACATTTGAAACCCCACCTCTTTAAGGAATACCTGGGATAGGATAAAGTATTCCTTCTAACCCCCCCCCCCCCCCCCCCCCCCCCCCCAAAATTGTAAAGTGGTTATCCCACTGGCTATAGGGTGAACGCACCAATTTGTGAGTCGCTCTGGCTAAGAGCGTCTGCTAAATGACGTTAATGTGCCCTTGAGCAAGGCACTTAACCCTAATTGCTCCTGTAAGTCGCTCTGGTTAAGAGCGTCTGCTAAATGACTAAAATGTAAAATGTAAATGTAATAAATTACCTATGTAGACCACTGCAATTTAGTAATAATTTACTTACTTTAGTTACTTAGGGATTTATGTTGGTATGGATGAATGAAACATGAAATCAAATGAAAATGACATTTGTCTGCTGTAATCTTCTCAGTTCATGCGTCTCTCAAGTCCATCCACGAGGTGCTTGCGCTGGAACGTGAGCGGATCCGACAGGCTTGGACCGGTCCAGACCTACGATTATCCACCTCCAATCAACTGGCCACCCTGTGCAGCACACTGTCTGAGGTAAGAGGCCTGCCCTGGACACACACACACTGAAACATACATCCTACTATAAACTGAGAACATAACCGATTGTTAATTTTTTACATTTTAGTCATTTAGCAGACACTCTTATCCAGAGTGACTTACAGTTAGTGAGTGCATGCATTTTCATACTGGCCCGCCGTGGGAAACGAACCCACAACCCTGGCGTTGCAAGCGACATGCTCTACCAACTGAGCTACAGGGGAATATAGTTAGCAGTAGCTAGCTATCGTTTACAGGAAGGGAGTTGTCTTACATTTGTACATTTTAGTCATTTAGCAGATGCACTTATCCAGAGCGACTTCCAGTTAGTGAGTGCATACATTTTTCATACTGTTAATGACTCCAAAGGAGAGAGCTACATTTCTTTGAGTTTTTATTTTGGAAGTAACAAGAAGAACAGGTAGAGACCTAGCGAACAATAGACAAGGCTGATTTTACATTTTTAGTCAACACTGTGGTCTCTGTTTTAAAACACACACAGCAGAGGTTTCTATGGGCCACACCTCTTTTCACTCTCGCTCTCTCCTTCCAAAATATATTCCTGTCTCAGCCTGCTGTTGTTCAAGTGTGTGAAACCAGCCAGAACTGGTTTGGGCTGTTTGGGGTTGGGACATCTAGGAACTAGGTCGTGCCCATCAGGGGCAGAACTGCTCCTCCCTGTTTCCCTGTTTTGAGCCTGCCTGGATGCAACAACAAAAGCCTTTTCAAACTTGTTCAAACAGAGGGAAATTGTTAGATTTCTCTTGGTGAAACAACTAAAACCTCCCACAAACGAATCTATTTGATCAGAGTTACTAGATGTTCTTGAACTAAACAAATGACTATGAAACGGAACTAGGCTTGAACGCTGCATCAATTGTCTTGTGCTGGATGGATCTGACAAAGCTGACCGAGTTCTGAGGAAATCCGAGAGGGAAAACTTCCACCAAATGTTCATACTGTACATTTTGTCCAACTTACTTGCATGTGGGCCAAGGTTGATACATGATGTGACAATGGGAGGTTTCAGAAATGGGAAATAACTTCAATATTGTGCTTGCTTTTCATACAATTCTCTACAGTATACTAATAAGTCACACTTTTGTGTATCCAGCTGGAGGTGCAGTCTTGCCAGACCAAAGTTCATTCCCTGTCCCTTTCCTCTGGTTCCACGGGGGGTTCCAAGCAGTCCTACAGCACTGTGCGTCAGAACCAGGTGTGTCTCAGCTGCCAACCCCCACTCAACAAGAGGCAGGCTGCTACTTGTTTCTGAATGTCTGTGCGTGTCTGCCTGTTTCTGTGTTTGTGCCTGTATGCATGGGATTCTATATGAAATGAGCACAGTTTTCATCCTTAACTCTCTTTTGTAAGACATTACTGTCATTACTTTTATCCATTTTAAAGCATTGTTCATTATGTATGCTTCCTGTTAACTATAATCTTCCTCCTTCGGTCTCTCTTCCTCTTCCCCCTCTCCTCAGAATGCTGAGAAGACGCCCTCTACAGGTCACTCTGTGCAGCGCACCCCCTCGCTGGCCGACTCCATGGCCGAGTACTATGACGCCAGAGATGTCATCGTCTGTGAGAACTCCTCAGAAAACGGAGAAGAGGAGTCTGATGAGTCCGGGCTGAGTGACATCACCACCACCAGTAACTCTGAGCCAGACGAGGTCCATGGTGAGCGGCCATTCTTTGGATATTACTGTTCAACTGTGGTCATAGAAGTAGAATGACTAGAACGGACGCACTAAAGATGTCTTCTATAATATTGTGTTTGAGCAGTCCTAATATACCTTGAGAATGCAGTTTGGTCTATGTGGTCAATTTGAGTTTTTGTCTTAAAATAAATAACAATATGCATTTGATTTGTTTTAAATTCAGCAGTATCTAGTAAAGCTGGGACGATAAACCGAAAATTATCGATTCCGAACCGACCATTTATCAAGGATGTTTTACTGATATCGACTATAACGATAAGTAGCCTTTACTGGAGGAATGTGTAGTTTGAAATGAAATAAGTCTGCTAAATGTGGGCTATTTTTAACAGGACAATTGATGGCCACATCATTCAAAGTAGTAGTTTTAAGGGTAATATAAAAAAGTAACTGGTGCATATTAATATTGTTAACTTGTCGTTCAATTTATCGTTATCGTGATAATTCAGTAATTATATCGTAATATGGATTTTTGTCCATATCGCCCAGCTCTATCTAGGTAGTTATACTTATAAACTCGGCTGACACCAACGTTGGGTGTATATACAGTGGGGGAAAAAGTATTTAGTCAGCCACCAATTGTGCATGTTCTCCCACTTAAAAAGATGAGAGAGGCCTGTAATTTTCATCATAGGTACACGTCAACTATGACAGACAAAATGAGGAAAGAAAATCACATTGTAGGATTTTTAATGAATTTATTTGCAAATTATGGTGAAAATAAGTATTTGGTCAATAACAAAAGTTTCTCAATACTTTGTTATATACCCTTTGTTGGTAATGACACAGGTCAAACGTTTTCTGTAAGTCTTCACAAGGTTTTCACACACTGTTGCTGGTATTTTGGCCCATTCCTCCATGCAGATCTCCTCTAGAGCAGTGATGTTTTGGGGCTGTCGCTGGGCAACACAGATTTTCAACTCCCTCCAAAGATTTTCTATGGGGTTGAGATCTGGAGACTGGCTATGCCACTCCAGGACCTTGAAATGCTTCTTACGAAGCCACTCCTTCGTTGCCCGGGCGGTGTGTTTGGGATCATTGTCATGCTGAAAGACCCAGCCACGTTTCATCTTCAATGCCCTTGCTGATGGAAGGAGGTTTTCACTCAAAATCTCACGATACATGGCCCCATTCATTCTTTCCTTTACACGGATCAGTCGTCCTGGTCCCTTTGCAGAAAAACAGCCCTAAAGCATGATGTTTCCACCCCATGCTTCACAGTAGGTATGGTGTTCTTTGGATGCAACTCAGCATTCTTTGTCCTCCAAACACGACGAGTTGAGTTTTTACCAAAAAGTTCTATTTTGTTTTCATCTGACCATATGACATTCTCCCAATCCTCTTCTGGATCATCCAAATGCACTCTAGCAAACTTCAGACGGGCCTGGACATGTACTGGCTTAAGCAGGGGGACACGTCTGGAACTGCAGGATTTGAGTCCCTGGCGGTGGTGTGTTACTGATGGTAGGCTTTGTTACTTTGGTCCCAGCTCTCTGCAGGTCATTCACTAGGTCCCCCTGTGTGGTTCTGGGATTTTTGCTCACCGTTTTTGTGATCATTTTGACCCCACGGTGTGAGATCTTGCATGGAGCCCCAGATCGAGGGAGATTATCAGTGGTCTTGTATGTCTTCCATTTCCTAATAATTGCTCCCACAGTTGATTTCTTCAAACACAGCTGCTTACCTATTGCCAATTCAGTCTTCCCAGCCTGGTGCAGGTCTACAATTTTTGTTTCTGGTGTCCTTTGACAGCTCTTTGGTCTTGGCCATAGTGGAGTTTGGAGTGTGACTGTTTGAGGTTGTGGACAGATGTATTTTATACTGATAACAAGTTCAAACAGGTGCCATTAATACAGGTAACGAGTGGAGGACAGAGGAGCCTCTTAAAGAAGAAGTTACAGGTCTGTGAGAGCCAGAAATCTTGCTTGTTTGTAGGTGACCAAATACTTATTTTCCACCATAATTTGCAAATAAATTCATTAAAAATCCTACAATGTGATTTTTGGGATTTTTTTTTCTTCTCAATTTGTCTGTCATAGTTGACGTGTACCTATGATGAAAATTACAGGCCTCTCATCTTTTTAAGTGGGAGAACTTGCACAATTGGTGTCTGACTAAATACTTTTTCCCCACTGTATGTAATCTGTGTACAAATGTCATTTTATTACGTTTTGTGAATATAGCTTCCACTTTGCCTGCAGAGGCAGTATCACCGGACCAACCGCAAACAAAAGGTATTTTGGGACAGGTCAAACTGAAGTATCTGTGGAGTGGTGGTGAATTGCGGCCATATTGGAAGTCCCAAATGGATCGTTTAATTAATTGATGCGCATAATTTATTTAAAAACGGTATATTTTTCAATGCTGTACATGCAACCATACTGATTGGACCCAGAAAACATCCCAATAGTCTACTCATTCTATTACTATGATTTTTATAATTACTCTCATTCTTGTTCCTCTTTGTCCTGCTGAGGTGTCTCTTGGGTTTTGTGGGACTGGTGCCACTTTAACAAATGTATTATTGTCTAATTTGTATAGATATTTTATTCTTTAAACTTCATACCCTCCACCTCAATCTAACATTAAACTATAATTTGGATGATTGAGAAATCGAGAGACTAATGTCATGTCTTTACTTAATTTAGCCTCCCCTTTCACCATCCTTTCCTTGACAGCTTTGGGCCTTCAGACATTTTAAAGGGACGCTTTGGCAATTTTTACATTTACATTTTAGTCATTTAGCAGACGCTCTTATCCAGAGCGACTTACAGTTAGTGAGTGCATACATTTTTCATACTGGCCCCCCCGTGGGAAACGAAACCACAACCCTGACGTTGCAAGCGCCATGCTCTACCAACTGAGCTACAGGCAATGAAGCCTTGAGTTGATTTGACAATTTTAAAATGCATAGAAAAACCACACCAGGCAACAAATGCATGTACCAAAAACTGCTGAGGATTATATGCATATTCAAAAGATATGCAAAGTCAAAAGATTTGTTTCCATTGTGTTCCTTTAATGGTAGCCAAGTGGCTGCAGGGCAAAACAAGAGACATTGGCACTCTGTGGTATACATTCAATCATACAAAATGTATATTTTTTACCTTAAGATAAACTCGGATACCATTTTTATGTCTCGGAGTCCAGTATGAAGTTAACTGCCAAAGTAAAGGAAACGTAATAGGGCGCTGGGCCACCACGAGCCGGTGCTTCAGTGCACCTTGGCATAGATTCTACAAGTGTCTGGAACCCTATTGGACGGATGCGACACCATTCTTCCACGATACATTCCATAATTTGGTGTTTTGTTGATTGTGGTATAAAACGCTGTCTCAGGTGCCGCTACAGAATCTACCATAAGTGTTCAATTCAACCTGGTCTCAGAGCATTTCGTATTATTCTGTATGTAAAACCAAGACACTCCATTTAGTATGATATGTTTCGTATGGTATGTATTCATTTGTGGAATCCATCACCCATTTCGTATGGTATGTTACGAATTTACAAAATGTATGAAGTTACGATTTCTATTTAGGTGGCTAACGTTATCTGGCTAATGTTAGCTTGCTGACTAATGTTAGCTAGGGGTTAGGGTTAAAGTTAAGTTTAGGAGTTAGGTGAAAGGGTTAGGAGAAGGGTTAGCTAACATGCTAAGTAGTTGCAAAGTAGCTAAAAAGTAGCAAGTAGTTAAAGTCGCTAAAATGATAAAGTTGTCTGTGATGAGATTTGAACTCGCAACCTTTTGAGTTGCTACACATTTGCATTATACGCCCACCCATCCAACCCCAACCACCACCCTACTTTTGTTTTTGCCTTAAGTAACCATCGGTCTTAGGTATGGTTACATAACATAACATACTAATTTCAGTGTCCCGGATGGTAGACCTCGTTTTTAATGCTCATCAAACCATTCAGTGACCACTCGTACCTTGTGGATGAGGGCATTGTCATCCTGGAAGAGGCCACTCCCATCAGGATAGAAATGCTTCCATAGGTTGAAGGTGATAACTTAGAATTGCTGTATATTTACTGGTTGTTACAGAATGGCTGTGTATTTATTGGTGTTTACCTTGCCCTCTAAGGTGTTGAGTGGACCCAAACCATGCCAGGAAAATGCACCCCACACCATAAGAGCCGCCAGAATCCTTCACCCTTCAAGTGTTTCCTTTATTTTGGCAGTTACCTGTAGTTTCGCCAGCCAATTCTAACTAGCGTTAGCGCAATGACAAAGTCTACATGAACAGCTAGCATGCTAGCTATTCCCATAGACTTCCAGGCATTGCGCTAACGCGATTTGGCAACTTCCTTCAAACTGAATGCAGAGACATAAAAATGGTATCCACGAGTTAATCTGACCCTGGAGAAAATCCTGAACTCTCCCTTTAAGGGATGAATCTTGTGAATCATGTGTGTTTTTTTTTTTATATTCAAGCTTTCAAGTTGGGATTTGGCCCTAAGTGCTCGGGTGTAATCGTAAAAAAAACTAACGTGAGATTCAATAGAAAATGTATAGAATTCCATCTAACCTTTGTCACATGCCCTCTCCCCCTGGCAGCCTCTGCCACCCTGAACTACCGCGCCAGCGTGTCCAGAGCCCCGGACATGGTTAGCACCGTGCCCACCAACACAGGCCGCCGCACCGTCCTGCCCGCCAACTGTGTCGACAACAGCCACATTGGCATCATGACCATCCTGTACAACAACATTGGCAAGGACCTGTCACGTGTGTCCATGCCCTGTGGGCTCAACGAACCTCTGAACCTGCTGCAGAGGGTGAGCGAAGAGCTGGAGTACTCTGAGCTTCTGGACATCGCCAACCGCACAGAGGACCCATTCGAGAGGATGGTAAGGCGGCCCGCCACATGCCTGACCTTAAAAAGAAGCAGCTCAAGTATAGGTTTGTGCTGCAATACCAGCATTGGTGCTGATTCAAGTGAATTGATACGCCTGTAGATTTGCATAGTTGAAATCAGAAGAACGGTCTTGGTCTCAAGGTCTGCTTTCTCAAATCAAATGTTATTGGTCACGTGCCGAATACAACCGGTGTAGACTTTATAGTGAAATGCTTACTTACGAGCCCATTCCCAACAATGTAGAGATGGATAGATAGCAGCAGCGTATGTGAAAGTGTGTGTGTGTGGTGTCAGTGTAGTGTGTGCATTAGAGCCAGTGCAAGAGAATCGGTGCAAAAAAAACTACAAACAATGAATGGGGTCAATGTAAGTTGCAGATTTACCATGTAAAATACTGTATATCATGGTTCTTACATATAGTAAGCCTTTTGTCGATTTTTGGGGTAGCAGTTTGCTTCCGGTGCCATTTGATATTGTTGATGGGTGCGATCTCACTCATCCGCTTTCCCATCCCTTATTTTTCATGAAGCTATACATTGGAGTTTTCTCTATCTCCGGCTATGCCTGGGCCACTTGGCGGAACCGCTACAAGCCCTTCAACCCCGTCCTGGGAGAGACATACGAGAGCCACTGCAAGGAACGTGGCTTCCGCTACGTCGCTGAGCAGGTAGGACTTGAATAATCCTGACCCGGAATCATCCTAGATACCATCTGCAAAGCAAGTAACCCCTAAAACTGCTCCAGGGTGACTTCCACTGAAGATTCAGTTATTTAACGGTTTCTTTCTGTTCCCAGGTCAGCCACCACCCGCCCTGCTCCGCCGTGCACGCCGAGTCTGAGAACTTCACATTCTGGCAAGACCAGCGATGGAAGAACAAGTTCTGGGGAAAGTCTTTGGAGATCATCTCCTCTGGTCCAGTGAATGTCAAGTTGCCTAAGTGAGTGTTATGCTAATTCCATCATGATTATTTTGCCAAATAAAGAAGGAATGTAACCCTACTTTCACATCGTCGTTTTGAATGTCTTGATCCGTTGTTCAAAGTACAAGCTCAAGGAAAGTGTTTTCATTGAGCTGATTTGAAAAGGCATTAGCTTGCCAAATGAGCTCTACTACAGTGAGGGGAAAAAAGTATTTGATCCCCTGCTGATTTTGTACGTTTGCCAACTGACAAAGAAATGATTAGTCTCTAATTTTAATGGTAGGTTTATTTGAACAGTGAGAGACAGAATAACAAAAAAATCCAGAAAAACGCATGTCAAAAATGTTATAAATTGATTTGCATTTTAATGAGGGAAATAAGCATTTGACCCCCTCTCAATCAGAAAGATTTCTGGCTCCCAGGTGTCTTTTATACAGGTAACGAGCTGAGATTAGGAGCACAGTCTTAAAGGGAGTGCTCCTAATCTCAGTTTGTTACCTGTGTAAAAGACACCTGTCCACAGAAGCAATCAATCAATCAGATTCCAAACTCTCCATCATGGCCAAGACCAAAGAGCTCTCCAAGGATGTCAGGGACAAGATTGTAGACCTACACAAGGCTGGAATGGGCTACAAGACCATCGCCAAGCAGCTTGGTGAGAAGGTGACAACAGTTGGTGCGATTTATTCGCAAATGGAAGACACACAAAAGAACTGTCAATCTCCCTCGGCCTGGGGCTCCATGCAATATCTCACCTCGTGGAGTTGCAATGATCATGAGAACGGTGAGGAATCAGCCCAGAACTACACGAGAGGATCTAGTCAATGATCTCAAGGCAGCTGGGACCATAGTCACCAAGAAAACAATTGGTAACATACTACGCCGGGAAGGACTGAAATCCTGCAGCGCCCGCAAGGTCCCCCTGATCAAGAAAGCACATATATACAGGGCCGTCTGAAGTTTGCCAATGAACATCTGAATGATTCAGATGAGAACTGGGTGTAAGTGTTGTGGTCTGATGAGACCAAAATTGAACTCTTTGGCATCAACTCAATTCGCCGTGTTTGGAGGAGGAGGAATGCTGCCTATGACCCCAAGAACACCATCCCCACCGTCAAACATGGAGGTGGAAACATTATGCTTTGGGGGTGTTTTTCTGCTAAGGGGTTCAGGACAACTTCACCGCATCAAAGGGACGATGGACGGGGCCATGTACCGTCAAATCATGGGTGAAAACCTCCTTCCCTCAGCCAGGGCATTGAAAATGGGTCGTGGATGGGTATTCCGGCATGACAATGACCCAAAACACACGGCCAAGGCAACAAAGGAGTGGCTCAAGAAGAAGCACATTAAGGTCCTGGAGTGGCCTAGCCAGTCTCCAGACCTTAATCCCATAGAATATCTGTGGAGGGAGCTGAAGGTTCGAGTTGCCAAACGTCAGCCTTGAAACCTTAATGACTTGGAGAAGATCTGCAAAGAGGAGTGGAACAAAATCCCTCCTGAGATGTGTGCAAACCTGGTGGCCAACTACAAGAAACGTCTGACCTCTGTGATTGCCAACAAGGGTTTTGCCACCAAGTACTAAGTCATGTTTTGCAGAGTGGTCAAATACTTATTTCTCTCATTAAAATGCAAATCAATTTATAACATTTTTGACGTGTTTTTCTGGATTTTTTGGTTGTTATTCTGTCTCTCACTGTTCAAATAAACCTACCATTAAAATTATAGACTGATCATGTCTTTGTCAGTGGGCAAACGTACAAAATCAGCAGGGGATCAAAAACTGTTTTCCCTCACTGTAGCTGTAACATGTTTGAAAGTATAATTTACTGTGTGCTATTCAATGAAAGGTTCATAGTATTGAAACTGACTCCATTGTCCATGAATTTCAAGAGTGCTAAACCCATGTATTTCTCTCTCCCTCCACCCTCTAGGTATGGAGATCACTATGAGTGGAACAAGGCGGTGACCTGCGTCCACAACGTCCTGAGTCCGCAGAGGTGGCTGGAGCACTACGGAGAGGTGACCATCAGAAACACCAAGAGTGACATCTGCACCTGCAAGATCTCCTTTGTCAAGGTGAGACCCCTACCCGGTACCCACAGAACATAAAACTCAATTGAAGGGTGACCCCATAATGGGACCCACATTGAATCAAATAAACGGTCAACTGTTTGAATGGGGTCTAGACATTTTAGAAATCTTCAAAGCTTTACATATGGAAGTACCTACTAAATTGCCATTGACACGTCCCCCTCTCTCTCTCTCCTCCAGTCCCGCTACTGGACCTCTGAGACCAGTAAGAACGAGGTGCAGGGACAGGTTCTGAACCGAGCGGGAGAGGTGGTCCACCGTTTCGGTGGGCTGTGGCACGAGGGCATCTTCTGTGACACCCTGCCTAACCCACAGTGCATCTGGAAGCCCAGTGAGTACTGCTATTACCTGAATAATCTCTTATCCGCTATGTACGATAATCCTAATCTCTAATCCGATCTCAATATTATAGTTTATCCTATAAAATGGTGTAATCAACACCGTTGTGCCTATTATATTTTCCCTAATCCATATTAGGTCTGTGAATTCTATCTTGTGATCCACTTTGCAAGATTATGGATGTTTTCCTCAATCCGTGAGTCTGTAATCCACTCTATAGTACCAGCACTATGGCCTCATACAGTACCCTGTTTCTCCCATCTCCAGACACTCAGCCTGATGACCACTTCCAGTACTACGGCTTTGGTCGCTACGCCAGGGAGCTCAATGAGCTTACTCCTGAACTGAAGAAGGTCCTACCTCCCACAGACACTCGCTATAGGCCAGACCAGAGGTGAGACCACCGTCCAGCCTGCTCAGTAATGCATACATAGAGGATGTTTAGCCATGTACACATAATTCGATTTGTCAAATGCATTGTAAGTAGGGCTAGGAGTATTTCTTGAACATGTGATGTAACCAGGAAAAACTCTGGGTCCTGTACAGTAGGTCATGTAGGTGGTATCATTCAGTAACATTAACTTCCTCAAATGCCAGAGCTGTGTTCTGCATTGAGTGTGATGCCACATCCAATGTAGTTGCGTGAGATGGAACTGTACACACAATTGATTGTGTTAACACATTTGAAGCTGTCATGCAGAGTGCAGCTGAATCTCTTATCTCTCCAGTATTCTTTCCCCATAGGATCCTGGAGGAGGGAGATGTAGCTGGGGCTGACAGAAAGAAGGAGGAAGTAGAGCAGAAACAGAGGGACCGACGAAAGGAGCTGGCCAAGAAGGGAGAGGAGCATGTGCCTCGTTTCTTCAGGTGAGTCTCACCAACCATCCCTTCCTGCCTCACGCAATCAAAGAGCATTTATTGTAGAAATGCCAAGGTAGTGGTCACCAACCCTGCTACTCAGGGTCTTTATGATTAGCAGATTAGCTGAATCGGGTGTGTTAGGACAGGGTTGGAATATAAGCCTGCACCTGTAGCTTTTTCAGGACTTGAGTTGGTGACCACTGACATGACATGTGTATTCATGCACAGTGTCTGTACTTCCTTGAAGGCCTCTATTGATGCCCTTTTTAAAGGTTACCTTGCACTAGAAAATAAATATACTCTTCCCTCCTTCAGGAAAGAGATGGATGCGGCAGGGAATGAGATCTGGCTGAGCAACGGAACCTACTGGAAGATCCGCGAGCGACCAGGCTTCGCCAACACTGAGAACTTGGATCTGTGGTGTTGAGTAGAGCCTCCTGTCATTTTGGCTTCATCATAAACTATTACAGCCCAATGACTCTACTGAACGCAGACACTAACGTTCCACTGAGAGGGAATAGGAGAGGTGGGAAGGGAGTTTTGGCTGCATGGATGAATCATTCCAGGGTGACTGTCTGCCATGGAGGGAGGACATGTCAACGTGGAGTAGATGAGGACTACTTTGAATATTTTCCTTCAAGTCTTTGATGTTCCCACATTGATGCTGATCCTCCACACCCCAGTAACCGCTCTGGTGTCCGCAAATGTGTAAACTGCTTTGAAAATAACCACATTGAAGTTGGTTCATGCATATTTAACTGCCAAGTTTACTGCATTAGTGGTCTGAGATCCAACATAGCGTTTTGAATAATGTTACCTTGCATGTTATAGAAATGCATGATGCTTTTGTCAATTTTAAGATGTGTATATATTTAAACACTTTTACTTATTGACTTTTTAGGTCTATATGCAAATGTATTTAAATAAATTAGTGATATCAAATGCTCACTTTATAAAGGGTAACTAACAGGGCAGGGGATTGTTTATAAGACTGCTGTGGATTAATTGGGTTTTATGGGTAAGAAGGGCTACCTCTTGCCCTCTCGATGGGTCTTACTGTGTTTTTGTATATTTAGTTGTCATGTCGAGTTGTACTGTACATCTTTGGACATTGGTATGAGTCACCGAATGCCTCACATCCTCCTCCTCCTCCCTCACCTGTTTTAAAGAGAACATGGATCTATTTAGCACTAGCCCTTTCACTGCTTCCCTTCTAGAGTGAGTTTATAGATGTTTAATGCTTTTGATCGTTATCTTTTCAACCTTGATTTAGGTTGATACTATGAAGTATTTTTATGAATGTTTCAACAGGGGGTTTTGAGGAAAAGAGAACCATTGTTACATTTCAGTGAAAAAACAGTTGGAGGGCTATAGTGGGAATCGTCCAAAAATGAATTGTTTTCTAGTCAATTTTCAAATAAATACTGAACAAAAAAATGATTGTTTTTCTTTGACACTGCAATGAGTATCACAGCTATTTTAAGCTGTTGTTTAACTGGAAGGATATATTTTACTATTGCCCGATGCAGGGAATTTAAAATGCCTATGGGTATACAACATGTCCCCTTATGAGTTTAAGTCCATAATGAATTGAATCGAAGTGTGGAACCCAGTCCAACCAGTTGCTTTTTAACAGACTAGTCATTGAAGACTGAGTTAAGCTAAAGGTTCAACCAGTTATATCATTTTTAAATTTAGTTTTTTATTATTTGCATTACAGAAAACCGAAAGATGACTATAAAGAGTAAACTAAGCTTCATGATTCTACGGAAGGAAAAAAAATATTCAGAAAAGGAAATCTTTAGTGTTGAAATGCAATGTGAACAGATGGGTTCATGTCCACTTTGAAATGTCATTCATGTATCCCAGTACTGTTCTGTCTCATTGGTGGAGTGTCTTGGTGTTCCTCCAGAAGCGATCCAGCAGTTTTATTGTGGTCGATTGCAGTGTTACTTTCTATGGTATCTATACTAATGGCATTGTCTTTCGACGGGTGGCGTCACTACTGCGCGACGCTTGTCCCTCAACCGACTGATGGTAGATCTGTCTTTGGATCATCTTGATTGTTGTGCAAATTTGAGAATTGGCTGAGTTGAATCAGCTGATGTTCTGGTAATGTTGTGTATCTGTCCAATTCATATCCGTTGGGATTTAAATGTGTTGCTGTGAATTGACAACCTGTAGGCATGTATCAGGGATAACTGCATATAAAGCTTCAGTATTCTGAGATTCACAAATCATCCATGGAGAACAGCCTGGAATCACTGTACAGCTCCTACAAACCAGAACATCTTCGGCCTGTTATTACCCTAGTTTTAATCACTGGTACAATATAAATCCCTGAATGTCAATATACAAAGGAGTTTCTTATGAGGTACCTATAGTGGTCCATCCTATCCCTGTTTTAAGGTCCTTGACACACTGCCATAGCTACAAATAGTTGAACTGAGCTATTATCACCGTCCACTTTGTCATCCTCGACTTCATTTCATTTCATTTTACAAAGACACGTGAGATACTATAATTCATCAATTTAAAGATTGTTCTTCAATCTTGATGAAAACCATTCTTCAAATTCCATTAGAACTCAATTCTAAAAGAAGTGCTGTGTACCTCAGTTATGAATATGCCCTTAAAGTCTGGATGAAGGGTTCATTCTGGTTTGATGGAGAGTACATTTATGATCAAGCGTGTAGTTGGGGTGTGACCCATTATTGATGGTTTTAAAAACAGTGAGGTAACCATGTCAAAGACCAAACCTATATAAAAATATGGCAGTATATTAAAAATGTATGCACTCTTAACTGTAAGTCGCTCTGGATAAGAGCGTCTGCTAAATGACTAAAATGTAAATACCTGATAACATGGGAGAGATGGGGAGCATTCAGAAACAGCACTGTCCCTGGTTATAGCCCTAAACTAACATTTTCATACAGAGGTAAGGAAACTTTCCAGTTTAGAAAACGACTAGGGGCTTGACAGTATAACCTCTACATTTAGATGGAATTATTCTGTGGATGCAGTCTGTTACCCTAGAGTGCCATATTGCAAAGGGGATACGCAATGGTGATGCTGTCATTTTGTATTGAGGGTGAGCCCATTGTAAATCCCATATTTTTCAGCAGGTGGATAGTCATGACTCAAAGCAGAAGCAGACTGGAGTAGGACGAAGTCGCCTCTGGACACTAAGGTCAGTGTTGTGTTTTCCTAGTAATGGTTTAGGTTCGAATTTGGCAGGGTAAGTTGATCTGTGTCTGGGTGGGAACGGTTAGATCTTGCTGTTCTCCAGGTGCGTGTCGATGTGTTTGATGAGGGCGTCGTCAGGGTAACCAGTGGGGAAGGTCAGCTGACACAGCGGGCAGCTCCGGGCGTCGTTCTCCTCCGTCTCCATCCACAACTGCAGGCAGCCAATCACAAAACAGCACCCGTTAGGATGTGTAAACACTCAACTCGAAGGTAAACACATTGTAAATGTACTCATTGTAATGACTAAAGAGCCTGTTTTCTATTTGCATATCATGTAAGGAGGCTCTGATTATACACTACTGAGCTCTGAACTCTAGCAGCAACAACTCACATTGATGGAGGGCCAGGACTGGGCATGGTCTGCGTTCAGGTACCCTGGCAGGTGGCAGGTGAGGTTAGCCGGGCCCTTTGGGGCCAAGAAGGAGGGGCAGGGAGGGGGTTCCCGTGAGCTTACCCCCATGGCCCCCAGTGTCCTGGGAGGACTGGAGACCGGGGATGGGCACCTCCACTCCTCCTCATCGTCAGACGACTGGGGCGGGGTGACCAGTGGGGTGGGGGCCGGGGGATCCTCCAAATGACAGAAGTGGCGCCCCTTGGTGGATAAAAATGTTTATTTTAATGTTTTAAAATGTTACTCCCTAATAAAACTGTCATCCAAACAGGTCGTGGTGGTGGGTTTAAAAATGTATAAAATAAGGTTATATTATAAGATATTAAAATAAATATATACAAATGTGGTGTGTACCTCTGCAGCTAGAGGGAAGCCCAGCCCCAGGGCATGGTGGTGGGGACTACTGCTCAGGCTGTTTCCTCCTCCTCCTCCTCCTCCTCCACCTCCACCTCCACCTCCACCTCCTACAGCTCCACGGGCCGAGGCCGGACGGGGGAGCCCCACCAGGGAAACCCTGGGCGGGCGGGAGTAGGCCCCAGACTCCTCCATGTTCCTGGGCTTGGGCAGGGTGGAGACCGGGTCACGGAGCAGCCTAGGCGGGGGCCTCTGGTGGGCAGATGAGTCGGCTACCTCCGAGTAGCTGCGGCGCCCCTGGAAGCGGGCACGTAGCCGTTGGCTGGTTGGCCGGCAGGAGTAGGATGCTGGGCCGGTGGGTGAGTAAGAGAGGCCAGTGGGGGAGTAGGAAGCGGGGCCAGAAGGGGGTGAGGAAGGTGAGAGGGGAGGAGAAGGAGAGGGGTGAGGGTGGAGGCGGTCTGGGGAGGGGCGTTGGGAGGCCGGGGAGCGACGCTGGGGGGCTGGGGAGTGTCTTAGGACTGGAGGAGAGAGAATGAGATGGTTATTATAGCCATTGGTGCCTCTGTAGCCCAGCGATAGAGTATGGCGCTTACAACAAGGATAGTGGGTTCAATTCCCGGGACCACCAGTACGTAAAATGTATGCACCCATGACTAAGTTGCTTTGGATAAAAGCATCCGCTAAATGGCAGTTATTGCATACTGCAATTCTACTTCATTCAACATCAATATGGAGCACAATCTTTAATATTCACATGTGTGTTCTACTGACCCATCTGCTCGTGGGATGCCTTCCTGAGGATCTCAGTCTGTTTGACAGCCAGACCTCTCACACGACCCAGCTCCTCTGTCAGCTCAGTGTAGGCCAACGCCAGGTTCACCCTGCGAAGGAGGGACAATCGTTGATCATCTTTCAATGGTAGGGTTTCGTCCAAAATGGCACCCTATTTCATATATAGGGCACTACACCCAATGGGCACTGGTCAAAAGTAGTGCACTAAATAGGGAATAGTGTGCCATTTGGGACATACACTTGGTTATTCTACTGACATAGCTACATTGCAGGAGTATTAGATGGGCAGCTGTCACTCACTGTTCATCTCCTGCCTTCTTGATCCACTCCACATCACAGTGCTCACAGGGTGTGGTCACCTCCTGCTGGACAGAGACAGACGTGTGTGTCAGTGGAGGCTGCTGAGGGGAGGACGGCTCATAATGGCTGAAACAGAGCAAATGGAATGCCATCAAACACATGGAAACCATCTGTTTGATACCATTCCACTGAATCCGCTCCAGCCATTACCACAAGCCCATCCTCCCAATGAAGGTCCCACCAACCTCCTGTGGTGTGTCATTATCTAACCTGTCTCTGTACTTCCTGCTGCAGCTCTCTGATCTCTGTCTGCAGCCTCTGTAGCTCCTCCTTCATCTCCTTCTCTCTCTGACATGCCCCCTGGGCCTGCTGCCGCGCCCCTTCTAGCTCCGCCTCCAACCGCTGCAGCTTCAGGTCGGACACGGCGTCCAGACTACGAGAGCTCTGCAGGGTCGGACCCCGCCCATTCCGCTCTGTAGTAGGCATCCAGGTACAGTGAGAAACATACACAGAAACACACGCCCACACTCACTCAAACATACATACACACACACACACTCACCGCGAGGCACGTCCAGACTGGTGTGTAGCTGTAGGTAATGAATGTTCTTGCTGTGCAGCTGAGCACTGAGTTTCTGCAGGGACCCCTCCCTCTGCCTCAGAGCTGACTCCAGACCACAGATACGCCCCATGTGCTGCTCTGCTAGTGTCGTCTGATGGAGAGCACACACACGTGAATGCATAGTATATACACACACACTGATGTAGGGTATATATAAACACATGTGCGCGTATGCAGATAGCGGTATAATCTCTCTCACACACACACACACACCTCTGAGGCACATTGTTGATGTTAAACTGATGGTCAAAATACTGTTTGATTCTATTTTTGATGGAAACCAAAGGGTTTGGATTTGATGTAAAGGATTCTATTTCATTATAATGCTTTAGCACATAATAATGTCACCTCCCCATCGCTCTACCAGTACAATTCATGGTGTCCAGAAGGAGGCACTGTTTCCTACTGTTTCTCACCATCTTGTCCAGGTCTCTCTGAACATTACTCTTCTCCATGTGGATCTTCTCATAGGCCTGAATCACATCCTCCAGTCTCTCCTCTCGCTCTTTACTCTTCTGGAGCTGAGAGGGAGGGAAAGGTGTAGGAGAAAGGAAAATGTGTTGGATGTGCAGTTCCTCCCACCCCTCTCCCTCTCTCCCATATACCTATTTTCTCTTCTCCTCTCCTCCCTCTCCCCTCTCCTCTCCTCTCCTCTCCTCTCCTCTCCCCTCTCTTCTTCACTCCTCCCTCTCCCCTCTCTTCTTCACTCCACCCTCTCCCCTCTCTTCTCCTCTCCTCCCTCTCCTCTCCCACCCCTCTCTTCTTCGCTCCACCCTCTCCCCTCTCTTCTCCTCTCCTCCCTCTCCCCGCTCTTCTCCTCTCCTCCCTCTCTTCTCTTCTTCTCCCTCTCCCACCTCTTCTCCTCCCTCTCCACTCCTCCCACTCCCCTCTCCTCCCCTCCTCTCCCCTCTCCCCTCTCTTCTCCTCCCTCTCCCCTATCCTCCCTCTCCTTCTCTCCTCCCTCTCCCCTCTCTTCTTCTCTCCTCCCTCTCCCCTCTCCTCCCTCTCTTCTCCTCCCTCTCCCCTCTCTTCTTCACTCCTCCCTCTCCCCTCTCTTCTTCACTCCACCCTCTCCCCTCTCTTCTCCTCTCCTCCCTCTCCCCTCTCCTCTCCCACCCCTCTCTTCTTCGCTCCACCCTCTCCCCTCTCTTCTCCTCTCCTCCCTCTCCCTTCTCTTCTCCTCCCTCTCCTCTCCTCCCTCTCCCCTCTCTTCTCCTCCCTCTCCCCTCTCTTCTCCTCCCTCTCCCCTCTCTTCTCCTCTCTTCTCCTATTCTCCCTCTCCCCTCCTATTCTCCCTCTCCCCTCCTATTCTCCCTCTCCCCTCCTCTCCTCCCTCTCCCCTCCTCTCCTCCCTCTCCCCGCTCTTCTCCTCTCCTCCCTCTCTTCTCTTCTTCTCCCTCTCCCACCTCTTCTCGTCTCCTCCCTCTCCTCTCCTCTCCTCCCTCTCCACTCCTCCCACTCCCCTCTCCTCCCTCTCCCCTCTCCCCTATCCTCCCTCTCCTTCTCTCCTCCCTCTCCCCCCCTCTCTTCTTCTCTCCTCCCTCTCCCCTCTCCTCTTCTCTCCTCCCTCTCTTCTCCTCCCTCTCTTCTCCTCCCGCTCCCCTCTCTTCTCTTCTCCTCTCCTCCCTCTCTTCTCCCCTCCTCCCTCTCTTCTCTCCCTCTCTTCTTCTCTCCTCCCTCTCCCCCTCTCCCCCTCTCTTCTCTTCTCCCCTCTCTTCTTCTCTCCTCCCTCTCCCCTCTCTTCTCCTCTCCTACCTCTCCCCCCTTTCCCCATCCTCTCCCCCTCCCCTCTTCTCTCCTCCCTCTCCCCTCTCTTCTCCTCCCTCTCCCCTCCCCTCCCTATCCCCTCTCCTCCTCCCCTCTCTTCTTCTCTCCTCCCTCTCCCCATCCTCTCCCCCTCTTCTCCCCGCTCTTCTCTTCTCCTCTCCTCCCTCTCCCCTTCTCCTCTCTTCTCCTCCCTCTCCCCTCTTCTTCTCTCCTCCCTCTCCTCCCTCGCTTCTTCTCTCCTCCCTCTCCCCTCTCTTCTCCTCCCTCTCCCCTCGCTTCTTCTCTCCTCCCTCTCTTCTCCTCTCCCCTCTCCTCTCCTCCCCTCTCCTCCCTCTCCCCTCTCCTCCCTCTCCTCTCCTTCCTCTCCCCTCTCTTCTCTTCTCCCCTTCTCTCCTCCCTATCCTCTGTTCTCCTCTCCTCTCTCTCCCCTCTCCCCTCTCTTCCCCTCTCCTCCCATCTCTTCTTCTCTCCTCCCTCTTCTCCTGCCCTCTCATCCCTCTCCCCTTCTCTCCTCCCTATCCTGTGTTCTCCTCTCCTCTCTCTTCTCCCCTCCCCCTCTCTTCTCCTCTCCTCCCTCTCTTCTTCTCTCCTCCCTCTCCCCTCTCTTCTTCCTCTCCCTCTCTCCTCCCTCTCCCCTCTCTTCTTCCTCTCCCTCCCTCCTCCCTCTCCCCTCTCTTCCCCTCTCTTCTCCTCCCCTCCCTCCTCCCTCTCCCCTCTCTTCTCCTCTCTCTCCCCTCTCTTCTCCTCTCCCCTCCCCTCTCCCCGCTCTTCTCCTCTCCCCTCTCTTCTCGACCGCTCTCTCTTCTCCTCTCTTCTTCTCTCCTCCCTCTCTTCTCCTCTCTCTCCCCTATTTTCTCCTCCCTCTCCCCTCTCTTCTTCTCTCCTCCCTCTCCCCTCTCCTCCCTCTCCCCTCTTCTCCTCTCCTCCCTATCCCCTCTCCTCCCTCTCCTCTCCTATCTTCTCCTCTCCTTCCTCTCCTCTCCCCTTCTCTCCTCCCTATCCTCTGTTCTCCTCTCCGCTCTCTCCCCTCTCTTCTCTCCTCCCTCTCCCCCCCTCTCCTCCCTCTCCCATCTCTTCTTCCTCTTTTCTCCTGCCCCCTCCTCCCTCTCCCCTCTCTTCTTCTCTCCTCCCTCTCCCCTCGCTTCTTCTCTCCTCCCTCTTCTCCTCCCCTCCCTCTCCCCTCCTCTCTCTCCTCCCCTCTCTTCTTCTCTCCTCCCTCTCCCCTATCTTCTCCTCTCCTCTCTCTCTTCTCCCCTTCTCTCCTCCCTATGCTCTCTTCTCTTCTCTCTCCCCTCTCTCCTTCTCTCCCCTTCTCTCCTCTCCCCGCTCTTCTCCTCTCCCCTCTCTTCTCCTCTCCTCCCTCCCCTCTTTTCTCCTCCCTCTCTTCTTCTCTCCTCCCTCTCTCCTCTTCTCCTCCCTCTCCCCTTCTCTCCTCCCTCTCTTCTCCTCTTCTCCCTCTCTTCTCCTCCCTCTCCCCTCTCTTCTCCTCCCTCTCCCCTCTCTTCTCCTCCCTCTCCCCTCTCCTCCCTCTCCCCCTCTCTTCTCCCTATCCTCTCCCCCTCTCTTCTCCTCTCTCTCCCCTCTCTTCTCCCCCCTCTCCCCTCCTCCCTCTCCCCTCCTCCCCTCCCTCCTCCCTCTCCCCTCCTCCCTCTCCCCTCCTCCCTCCTCCCTCTCCCCTCCTCTCCCCGCTCTTCTCCTCTCCCCTCTCTTCTCCTCCCTCTCCCCTCTCTTCTCCCCTCCTCCCTCTCTTCTCTTCTCCCCTCCTCCTCCCTCTCCCATCTCTTCTTCTCTCCTCCCTCTCACCTCTTCTTTTCTCCTCCCTCTCACCTCTTCTTTTCTCCTCCCTCTCCCCTCTCTTCTTTTCTCCTACCTACCTCTCCTCCCTCTCCCCCTCTTGTCCTCTCTCTCCCCTCTCTTCTCTTCCCTCTCCCCTCTCTTCTCTTCCCTCTCCCCTCTCTTCTTCTCTCCTCCCTCCCCCCTCTCTTCTTCTCTCCCCCCTCTCTTCTCTCCCCCCTCTCTTCTTCTCTCCTATATTCTCCTCTCCCCCCTCTCCTCTCCTCTCCCCTCTCCCCTATCCTCTCTTCTCCTCTCTCTTCTCCTCACCTCCCTCTCCTCTCCCCTCTCTTCTTTTCTTCTCTCCTCCCTCTCCCCTCTCTTCTTCTCTCCTCCCTCTCGTCTCCTCTCCTCCCTCTCCCCTCTCTTCCCTCTCCCCTCCTCTCTCTCCACTCTCCTCTGTCTCTTTCCTCTCCCCTCCCCTCTCTTACCTCCTGTGTGAGTGAGTTGACTCTCTGTTGCAGGTTGGTGGTCTCCGACTGCAGTAGGCTGGTCTCCTTGGGTTCACAGGAGCAGCACTGTAGAGTCCTCTCCTCCTCAAACTCACTGATCATAGGGAACTGAGGGAGAGGAGGATGGGAGCAGTACAAAGAGGGCGAGAGAAGGATAGAGGAGGGAAATGAGATGAGTAGGTGAGAAAGAAATACAGTAGATCAAAGGAAGACAGTGAGAATAGGACAAGGAGTGTCACAGCACAAAAGATAGGAGATGAAAATAAGAGTACACCAGTGCATCGAGGTCAGATTATTACACCAGTGCATCGAGGTCAGATTATTATTAGAGGTTAGAAAATAACCTTCCTCTACATAACCTTTTCCACTGTACTCTGGTGAGTTTCAACTGAAGAATGGCCTCATTCAGGTATGCCTGAATGTTTCAATACTTTGAAAATCAAACCTTCCTTCCTCCTCTCCTGGAAGTAATCACTGATCTAACTCAATTACATAGGTGAAAGCACAGGTTCCATAGAATAGCTTTTAACAATTCAGTCTTGTAAATCAGTGATACCTTTAAAGGGATAGTTCATGATTTTGGCAATGAAGCTCTATCTACTTCCCCAGAGTCCGATGAACTTGTGGATACCATTTTTATGTATCTGCATGCAGTTTGAAGAAAGTTGCTATCTAGCATTTGCACAATTGCTAACTAGCATTAGCACAATGACTGGAAGTCTATGGAAATAACTAGCACTTCCAGTCTTTGTGCTAGGCTAGTTAGCATTTTCATTTCTTTCTTTCATACTGGACTCAGATACATAAATTGGTATCCAGAGTTAATCTGACTCTGGGGAAGTAGATAAAGGGCCAAAATCCTGAACTATCCCTTTAAGGGGGGATGCCTTTAAAAAATATTCAAAAAGGGACATTGGATGACTGATGTAGACCTACAACATCAGTGGTGTATACTCTCTGACCAATCAATGTCTGTGTAACCAAATGAAACACTATTCCCTATATAGTGCACTACTTTTGGCCAGACCCCATAGGAGTTCCCTTTAAAGTAGTACACTATAAAGGGAATAGGGAGCCATTTGGGATGTAGCCTCTGTCATGAATGGATCAGTCAACCTACCTTGACCTCATAGTTCTTCAGCTTCCTCTTGATGCTGCTGTTCTCTCGCTCCAGGCTGGCCAATCGTGTCTTGATGTCATGGTAGGCGGCGGCCAGGGCGAAGTGGGAGGGGTACATGTCATCTTGGATGGGGGAGGCCGACCAGTTGACCCCCGACCCCAAGCTGCAGCCATCATCCCTCAGCCCCTCGCCCCCGCCCAGGAGGCCTAGCTCGCCCCCGAAGAGAGACTCCATCCCTCAGGCAGGTCAGTGGCTACCTAAGGGGACACACAGGAAGAAGAAGGGTAAGTAATTAGAGCCAGTCATTCTGTAATAGTAATGTTATGAACTGCAGTACCCACAGTCAAAGCAGAACAATCTTTGTCTGTGTCCCAAATGGGTGCCATTTGGGAACTGTTTTTGATTTTTTAATCAGAAAATGCTCTCTTTCCAATTAATGTGGGATTGAGACATATAGCTGGATCTACACAACAGATTGCGTTGACACATTTAAAGTATCAAAGTATCTTATAAAACTGGGATTATGGAGTGAAGAACAATCACTTCAACAACAACGTCAAACAACACTGTGACTAACGTTAGTTGACTTGTAAACAGACCTCAGCACCCTCTAGCATAGAATGCTAGGATAACCGGAAGGATATCACTTCATAACAGCATAGAGGCAACAGGGCAGCTGCGCCACCCATAAGGCCTCTTCCAGTTCAGTGAACACACACACTACTGTCCCCAGGCCTTCTGAGAAAACAGAAGGCTGTGGTTGTTCCGGCGCTACCCTCCCTCTCTGCCAGCCACTCTCCTTCTCGCAGCAGGGGGCGCTAACGAGGCTCAAATGGCAGAGCGACGGGCCCTGGCGCGGCCCTGGCGTGAGTGAGAGCCATGGTCGACGGGGCATATAGAGGGGGCGTGTGCTAACCCTGCCCAGCAGAGTCTGTCCGCAGTCTATGCTAGGCTAGACATTGCCCGCTCCATCTGCCACTGGCTAAATCTGATTGGCTGTTGCCATGGTTGCTATACCATCCCACATCCCGAAACATAAAAAACTACTTATTTCTTCTAGTGCTCCTCCTCCCCACTCGGTTGGGTAATCTGGAATAGATATAGATGCGTCATTGGGTGCTGTAGCCTAGATGTGACAGTTGGTTTGGCCTACATGTACAGACAGCCAACGCTTGTGTATGTAGAAGGTTTCCCAGTCCATAACAAATTAAGGTGTCCAACACTGTAGAAATAATATATTCAATATAAAAGTATCCATACCACTCCATATAGAACATTTATGCATCTTCCCCTGAACTATAATACCCATCCCCTCTCCAGAAACAGACACAACACATATACATTATGCATACATCCATACATATAATCATGCTGAAATCCCCTGGCCTGCAAAGGCTGAATCATAGTCTGTTGTTACGCTCAGCTTGGCTCATATATTTACAATTACAGGAGACCCGAGAGAGCGGTGTTCTTTTAATGTTGTTTGTTCTACCAGCTGCATCTCTAATTTCTGATTCAACATCTCCATACCAGAGACATGAATAGATATGGAAACAGCCCAATGAAAGAAAGGCTCTCAAGCTTAGACCTCACACAGGTACCATAGTTTAAACGTTTCTGAGTCCCCACATGGTCAACATCCCTCCTCTAACATCAGTATACCCCAAAAAGAAAGAGACCACTAGAAACCAATCTGGGACCTTGTTATACAAAGTCTTACCCAGCACAATTGCCCCTTCTCGGATGAATAATACTAAAAGTTGTATTGGGTCGCATTGAAACTATGTTAACAGACATAAACCAGTTGCTTCCCCACCCAACCACCCTTGTTCCTGGAGTTCTGAACTGCAGCTGCCACAATGGTCTAGGTGGGCGGTGCTGTTGCGTCCTGTAACGCCCACGCAACTCACCCATTGGAGACATGCCACTTTTCGAGTTTAAGGGGCAATCTGCAATTGCAACATGCATTTTTGAACTAATTAATCAATGATATACACTCAGTGTACAAAACATTAGGAACACCTGCTCTTTCCATGACATAGACTGACCAAGTGAAAGCTATGATCCCTTATTGATGTCACTTGTTAAATCCACTTCAATCAGTGTAGATGAAGGGGAAGAACAGGTTAAAGAAGGATCTTTAAGCCATGAGACAAGAGACATGGATTGTGTGTGTGCCATTCAGAGGGTGAATGGGCAAAACAAAAGGTTTTAAGTGCCTTTGAACGGGGTATGGTAGTAGGTGCCAGGCGCACTGGTTTGAGTGTGTCAAGAACTGCAACGCTGCTGTGTTTTTCACACCCAACAGTTTCCCGTGTGTATCAAGAATGGTCCACCACCCAAAGGACATCCAGCCAATTGTTGGAAGCATTGGAGTCAACATGGGCCAGCATCCCTGTTGAATGCTTTCGACACCTTGTAGAGCATGCCCCAATGAATTGAGGCTGTTCTGAGGGCAAAAAGGGGTGCAACTCAATATTAGGAAGGTGTTCCTAATGTTTTGTACACTCAGTGTATACCCATTGATTCTTTAAGAAAATAACTTATAAATGCCTCATGAGCTTAGTTCAACTGTCGTACCCCATTAGCACCCAAAATATAAGCTTGTTTTAAGCCAATTTTACAATATAAATGTAAACAAATACTGTATAGCCCCAAAACATGGTTAAAACTATACATTTGCTATCACGGATGGTCAGTTTTGAGTGGTTACATTTCACCAGCCCCATCTTTCAGCTTTTTCCCAAAACAGAGGCGGGGTGTCCGCTTTGTTATTGTTTCAACAGAGGATTGGCCCCTATAACACAACGTATATGCAACCAAGCCGAAAACGCTCCCTGCCGACCCACCGCTGTTTCAGTCTCTATCACGTATTCATCGCCGTAGGGAGGAGAGCTGGGTGGGTGCAAGACTGATGACAACTGGCGTAATGAGTTGGTTAGATCTACTGTACACCAGAGCATTACAATAACATCTGTTATGAATGGGGTTTTGTTGGTTGTTCAGGTTTTTCAACTGAGGCAGGAGCAAAGAGTTGTTTATAATACAGAATATCAAAACACTTGACAGTCAGGGATGCCCAAACTTTACTGTGGACCCATCCATCATGTATGTGCTTACATTTGTGGCTCTATGCATGTGAAACTATTTAAATATCCACCTCTAACAATTTTCCTATTTTCTAAGTCTCCTTTGGTTGCATGTGGTTTGTGTTTCTACCTCGACTGTATCCTAGCCTAAAGACAGTTTATACTTCTGCCGAGAAGGGTCAAGCATCGTTCCTTTAGTCACACCTACACACACACCCACACATGCATCAACTCACTGACACACACAGCACACACAGTACAAACACAGTACACACATGCATTTACTAACACCTACACACACACCCACACATGAATCAACTCACTGACTCACACACACCTCTGTTGAGAAAGCAGAGGACAAAGTAGCAACAGTGGAACAGGAGCTGCTAGCGAGCCCATTCACCCCAGGGCCAATCAGAACAAGCCCATATGTCAACATCACATGGCTAATTCATATTTTAATGTTCCGGATATCAGCCAGAATGGATGCCCCGAGCAAACACTAGCTCAATGTACTGTAGCGATTCAATATGCTTCTACGCTTTGGTTCAGTGTTAGTTTAGCACGATGATTCTGTAAGCTAGTTACTGCAGTGGTTTGGCATTATAGTATGCTTCGGTGCTGCATTTGTTTGTTATATGTAAGTAAGTAGACTTGCACGAGCGAGCCAGAACGGCTCATAGGAGCAGGACCCTATCTCCTGTTTCTGTAGCGTGAGGCAGCTTGATGGACAAGTAAACCCCCTGGACAGGGCGCTAGTGTATTGCAGGGCCTTACCCCCAATCTATCTCCTTAATGCTGAGTGCCAAGCAGAGACGCAGAGATCGGGTCCTATTTTTACATTCTTTCAATCTCAGGGTGGACACTCTAACCACAAGTCGATCTTCAGGTAGGGCTGCACGTAATCCCCAGAAGAACATTGAACTCTGCTCTAGTAAATTGGTTATATCCTTGCTGCTTATAATCTTGCACTTTATAGATGGATGGCTGCATACAGCATAATGGCCACTTCAGTGTATGTAGAATTTTACCAAAGGTTGACACTTAAAAAAGGTACATGACTGGCACTGGACACTTTAAAGCTGGAATCCTTAATTGAAACAATAACAAAGCAGTTACCCCACCTCTGATTTTGTAAAAAGCTGATGGATGGGCCTGGAGGAATGTAACCACTATCAAATACATACACAGAGCTATGGATGCAAGTACTGACCATCCATGATATCAGAATGATAGTTTTAACCAAGTTTTGAGGTTATAGAGTGTTTGTTTACATTTACATTGTTTACAAACATTGGAGTAAAACAAGCTTATATTTGGGGATCTGATGGGGTATGACAGTTGAACTAAGCTCATGAGGCATTTATATGTTATATTCTTCAAGAATCAATGGGTATATATCATTAATTTATAAGTCAAAAAACGGATGTATCAACTAGCTTTAAAGGTAATTTCCGATTGAGCCGACTTCTGCAGCATTTACCATGAATGCAGTCTCCGCCAACGCAGAAACATAGCCTTTACATTTCTATTGCGCTGTAGCGCAGGACTTCAGCGCTACGGATTGAATCGAGACTTAGAACGGTGCATGGTCCTTGCAAAGACAAACCAATGGAAGGAAAACAATATGTCTTAAGAAAGGAATGTATTGCCTTATTTGAATATCATTTGAGGGAGGGATGAGAGGACAAAGAGATGAAGCAAAAAAAGGAAAGGGGGAGAGAGAGGAAGAGGATGGAGGGATAGAGGGGGTCCTTGAGGATTGGCACCAGCCTATATGTGAGGGGACAACTGATGCCAGTACTCGGGGGAGGGGTCACACACGCACACGGTCAACAGCTTAAATAGATGTTGCCTATGCACTTTGTGAGTGGGAGATGGGTAACGTAGTTCTGACAGGACAGAAAAACTGAGCGAGGGAGAGAGAGGGAAAGAGAGAGATGATAGTTGGACAGAGAGAGAGAGAGAGAGACAGAAAGATTGAGAGAGAAAGAAAGAGAGGGGGTGGAGAGAGAGCGAGAGAGAGTCATATCCCAGAATTGTCCCAGTGGGGTGCAGCGAGCCAGCGACCTACTCCACAGTAGCCCTGTTCAGAAAAGCATCTATACGTCAGATACACTCACGCACGCACACACACACACTGGTGACGTACCGAAAGCCACCAATGGGAAAGGGTGGGAAGGGGAAAACAGTTTGACTTGAGTCCTAACCTTTCCCATCAACCTTCACATTACACCAAGGCCCAATTGAATGCCGTGCTCCAAACCAAATAAACCCAATACACTCACACAGCCAAAAGGCACAACAAATAATGTAGTATTTGGACATTGTTTCACATTAGGGTGTAATTGGTGGTGGGTGAGGTGACTCACCTTCACATAACATACGTTGCATTCCAAATGGCACCCTTTTCACTATATAGTGCACTACTTTTGACCAGAGCACCCCCTTAACCTCTCTTACAGTAGACCTGGTGGAACATGTTACATAATAGACTACATTATAATCATTATCAATGTCAACGGCCCACAAGCATGCTTCATCAAGCCTCAAGTGCTGTACAGGCCTATCTGTACGGTCTTCGCCAGTAATGGATTTGACTTACACACTGAAAAGCAATGGGTGAAAATGCATTCAGAAAGCTGTAGGTTTGAAAGATCAATGAGGAATGTTCAATATCCCTATGTGCACATGTTTAAATCATCATTGTGGCATTGTTGCTGCTGGAATGGAAGGTTTTAATGGTCTGAGAACAGAAGGTTCCAAAGCCTACTTGATTCCAGGTGGGACAGTAAGTGATGTTAGACCTTAAGCAAGACACCAGACATTTAACCTTGAACGTTTCCATAAACAGCTGTATCAAAATACATAATTGAAATCCATCGAATAAATGAATAGGCCTACAAAAATCAAGCCATGACTTTTAGTCAAACCTGATTTCTTACTAAAATAGACTTAAGACGATTAGCATAACCTTTACTAGTATCATAACTGAGTAAAACTTTCATACCGACACGTCACTCTCCAATTCACCAGTACCCCCAGATAGTGTAGTTACCGGTAGGCTATGCCCCAAAGCCGAATGTCAAGCATCTGGAGATGCTATTCGCTGCGGGTTCGGTAGCTATTCCTCTCGCTAACAGCCTCTGACTGTTTCGCTGGGTGGATTAATGGACAGTCAATTACTCACCGTGGCCGGTGAACCGCGCTTTAGTGCCATGCACAGAAGGATCGATTCCTCTGATTTAACGGATTCTGTCTGTTTGTGTCCACAAATGCACGTCCAGTTGTATTTGTTAATGGCACATATACGATGGTTATGCTCTGTCATAGTAGAGACATTTCAATGTAAAAACAGGACAACTTAGGTCATTGAAAGACCTACGCATGGTGTTTACAAAACTGAACAAAAATGTCAAGCATCATGTTTGATCAAGGACATTTTCATTTTAATAAACTTCCGTTGACCTACCTGTGCATAATGCATTTAGTGCCTGTTATCATATAGTGGTGGTTCATAGACATAGTTACCAAGGTAACTTCGTTTTTAGCATGTAGGCTACGTTTGTATTTCTAAATAAATGTATAAGTGAGACAACCATTTTGGACTGAAGCTTTGTCAACATGAGCATTCAGCACCACTAGCAAGTGAACAACGCAAGTTTGTCTACGTCGCTAAACCAGTCCGGAACTGTCCAATGTACCGTAGTGCTGATCTCTCAAAGCCACATGCATCAACATTAGGACAATAATATAGTTATATAAAGACAGTTACCAAAACACAACAATCAATCACGTGCATGAATATCTCCGTTAGCAACAACCACGTCGTATGCTATTCGTGGTTGTGTAGACTACCTTTTTCCTGTGATTACTCACAATCGAGCATCTATATCGTTGCTGTCCTTGCCGCAAGACACCAGGGCTCGTTGCCATTCTCACTTTGTAGTGCAATCAGTAGCTACCCTAGTCTACAACATGGCTGTATACAGCGACGCTGCTCTCTCCATCTCGCCTGACGAAAACATATCTAGCTCTTTCTTTCATAAAAAATAAATAAATAAAACGTTGCCGTGAGCGTTACTTAACACCTGTTTAATTAAAAAAAGTATATACAAAGGTACAACAATAAACACTGTCAAACAAATACCACGATATACTTACGTTTCCTCGTGAGATGCTGTGAAAAACCCATAACGAGAAAGGGGGTCAAAACGCCATCGTTCATTTGCAGTTTACATCGACAATGGTTGGATTGTGAATGCTTGTGACGCCCTCCACCAACCCCTCTTTACACTCCCATTCTGTGATGAACTGAGCAGTTTTGACCAATGGAAGACGGTGAAATGGGTTGGAGGGGCGTTCAGATATGGCCAAGGAGTAACACATCAGAAGATCACCGACATTTGAGAGTTTATGGTCAAGAATATAACAAGATGATAGGAAACAATAAGCACGACATATCATATAGGTAGTGTTCAATTGTCACATTCTTCGCCGCATGGATCTCTTTGCGTCCCTGGTTGCATAACTGCCTGCATCAGAAAAACTATATATAATATATATATATATATATATATATATATTCTGACACAAAGTGCTGACGTCGAAGCTTGATTAGATTGTTGTATAAATAGATTGATGATTAATTTTATCTCAATTATGGCAAAGACATTTTTTTGAATGCTGTCCCCATTGAGTGATGGAGTTTGCTTCTTTTTATGAGAATAAATTCTCTCTGATCCAGATATGCAGTTATGAGGTCTTGAAATGAAAGGTGTTCTAGACCTTCTTTATGTGTCAATTGTCCTCCTATTGCTCAGTTGGTAGAGCATGGCGCTTGCAACGCCATGGTTGTGGGTTCGATTCCCACGGGGGGCCAGTATGGAAAATGTATGCACTCACTAACTGTAAATGGCTAAAATGTCAACTGTTGGAAAAATAGATATGGACTTTTGTAGAAAATGTATTACATGCTACAGTGTCCCTAATGTATCTGCTCACAGGGCATAAACCAATTGGAACTTCTAACAGAATGCAATCATTGCAGATGGTGGCATTTGTTGACTGCACAGTGTCGCCATGGTTTGTTGACTAGTTTCCCTTCCACCTCTGACTCCATTCAGGCCATAGATCACCTTGACTTAATCTCTCAATTCAATTTCAATTCAATTCAATTTCAATTTAAGGGCTTTATTGGCATGGGAAACGTATGTTAACATTGCCAAAGCAAGTGAAGTAGATAGTAAACAAAAGTGAAATAAACAATAAATATTAACAGTAAACATTACACTCAGAAGTTCCAAAAGAATAAAGACATTTCAAATGTCATATTATGTATATATACAGTGTTGTAACAATGTGCAAATAGTTAAAGTACAAATGGGAAAATAAATGAACATAAATATGGGTTGTATTTACAATGGTGTTTGTTCTTCACTGGTTGCCCTTTTCTTGTGGCAACAGGTCACAAATCTTGCAGCTGTGATGGCACACTGTGGTTTTTCACCCAGTAGATAGGGGAGTTTATCAAAATTGGATTTGTTTTCGAATTCTTTGTGGATCGCTGTAATCTGAGGGAAATATGTGTCTCTAATATGGTCATACATTTGGCAGGAGGTTAGGAAGTGCAGCTCAGTTTCCACCTCATTTTGTGGGCAGTGTGCACATAGCCTGTCTTCTCTTGAGAGCCAGGTCTGCCTACGGCGGCCTTTCTCAATAGCAAGGCTATGCTCACTGAGTCTGTACATAGTCAAAGCTTTCCTTAAGTTTGGGTCAGTCACAGTGGTCAAGTATTCTGCCACTGTGTACTCTCTGTTTAGGGCCAAATAGCATACTAGTTTGCTCTGTTTTTTTGTTTGTTCTTTCCAATGTGTCAAGTAATTCTCTTTTTGTTTTCTCATGATTTGGTTGGGTCTAGTTGTGTTGTTGTTGTTGTTGTCCTGGGGCTGTGTGGGGTCTGTTTGTGTTTGTGAACAGAGCCCCAGGACAAGCTTACTTAGGGGACTCTTCTCCAAGTTCATCTCTCTGTAGGTGATGGCTTTGTTATGGAAGGTTTGGGAATCGCTTCCTTTTAAGTGGTTATAGAATTTAACGGCTCTCTCTCTCTCTCTCTCTCTCTCTCTCTCTCTCTCTCTCTGTCTCTCTGTCTCTCCCAAGCGCCAGCACTACAAAGTTTCAGCCGCTCAGTGCTATATGTCCTGCATGCGAAATATAATATAGCCAGCAGATGGCGACCTTGTTTTATCCACTGAACAAAAACATAAACGCAACATGTAAAGTATTGGTCCCATGTTTCATGAGCTGAAATAAAAGATCCCAGAAATGTTCCATATGCACAAAAAGCTTATTTCTCTCTAATTGTGTGCACAAATGTGTTTACATCTCTGTTAGTGAGCATTTCTCCTTTGCCAAGATAGTCCATCCACTTGACAGGTGTGGCATATCAAGAAGCTGTTTAAACGACATGATCATTACACAGGTGCACCTTGTGCTGGGGACAATAAAAGGCCACTCTAAAATGTGCAGTTTTGTCACAACACAATGCCACAGATGTCTCATGCTTTGAGGGAGCGTGCAATTGGCATGCTGACTGCAGGAATGTCCACCAGAGCTGTTGCCAGAGAATTGAATGTTCATTTCTCTACCATAATGTCGTTTTAGAGAATTTTGCAGTACAACCAACTGGCCTCACAACCGCAGACCATGTTTATGGCGTCGTGTGGGTGAGCGGTTTGCTGATGTCAATGTTGTGAACAGTGCTCCATGGTGGTGATGGGGTTATGGTATGGGCAGGCATAAACTATGGACAATGAACACAATTGCATTTTATCAATGGCAATTTGAATGCACAAAAATACCACGAAGGCCCATTGTGAAGCCCATTTTTTAAAAGGTGTCTGTGACCAACAGATGCATATCTGTATTCCCAGTCATGTGAAATCCAGAGATTTATTTCAATTGACTGATTTCCTCCTATGACCTGTAACTCTGTAAAATCTTTGAAATTGTTTCATGTTGCGTTTATATTTTTGTTCAGTATAATTCACAGACCTGTCATCAATGATGTTGATAGTACCCTTGCATATGTTGTACATAATCTGAATACTGTATAGTCCAGTGTTAAGGTCATTGTTTAGCTGGTTAGGCTAGTACTGGAGAGATTGTCTCACAAGCACAGACGCTCAAAGCGGAGAACCTCAATAACGCAGGAACTTGAGGCTAAGCTGATCCTAAATCAGTTCTTACATGCAGAAGGTCACTAGAGCAGAGTTCAACATTCATATGGGGTTTACATGTAGGCCTAACAGAAGATCAACTTAGTGGCCTTATGATTAGAGAGTTTGCCCTTAGAGTCGAAGGTTTGGAGTTGGATCCCCTGCCGAGCCATACCAAAGATTGTTAAAACAGGACCCGATGCGTCTCTGCTTTGCACTAAGCATTAAGGAGATAGATTGGGGGTAAGGCTAGTGTCCTGTCCAGGGGGTGTACTTGTACAGGCTCCTGCTGCTATGAGGCATTCCGGCTCGCACAAACCTGCTACCTACTTACTACTAGAAGATCAAAACCCCATGAAGAGCAAAACTAATGACACACATATAGAAGTAGCATGTAAATTACATGTATGTTAACTTAATACACTTACTCCACCGCAGTCTGTTAATGTCATGTTAAAAACAGGAAACGCAATTGATATAGCAGACACTAGGTTCCTCTCCACATGATAGAGCACGGTATGTCAATTCTATGTTTGGCCAACTGTTAAAAACGGTTATAAATGCCACCTCACCTTAATGTTTCACCCAGATCTGCCCTCTCCTGCAGTTGAGCCTGTGCCACACACACAGACCTCACCTTACGCTTTACAAGCATGTCTCTCACACCATCTAATTCCATCGTAATCAAGAAGGTCTCATCCACTAATATGAAACCATAGCCTATCTCACAGTCATACAATCTATTTACAAGATATGGGTATTTAGACTGTCAGTGTCTAAATTTAGTCTCAGCTTCCTCCATCTAGGACATATGGAATATTACTAGTCTGAGCTGTTGAGTCTATAGTCATTAGCTAGGCCTACAGTCACTGTGGAGGCAGGATATATATGTGATTTCAGATTGTCTATACAGAAGAGGGTAATGTGGGCACTCCCAAATAATCAGGTGCTAGTAAATATACCATACAATCCTGACACATAAATAACACGTTGAATACAGTGTCTATAGACTCTATTCACCTCAGTTTCACAGTTTCCACAGTGTTGCTTTGAGTCTGCAATTCTAAAGATGTTTTTGATTTTCTACAGAAATAAATCAATAATGGTAAATCAATATGTAATGACTTTGCCATTTTAAAAAACAGATGTTTACTAGGTACCAGGTAAACATGTTTACCAGGTAAACATACGTTGATTGATATATTGATTGATGATGTTTATTGTCCTCAAGAGGAAATTCTTTCCACAGCTCACCACAAGCCTACATACACAACAAGAAATAACATCCCTGACTCCTTCCATGTAAACATGTGTAACGGTACCCTGTCACTGCTTGGGTTTCACTGGGTGCTGAATGCTTGGCATCCCAATGTCTATTACCATGGTACTCCCCACTTGACCACAACTAGTCTTTTCCACGTCAACAAACTATATTGGGCTGGGTAGGGGGGAGAGGGGGTTGTTTTTACTGGGTGAGAGGTCGAGGGAGAGGGGCTTTCTAAGAAGAGAGATCAGGATACTGGGCCAATCTTTCCCAAGCAAGATGTGATTAATAAGTGTGCACCATTTACAGTCTATTAATACATGGCTATTCATATTGTATTAATATATGAATAGAGGTTATTAATACCTGTTTCTGTTCGTCACCTAATTTGACGATTAAACGTGTTGAAATGTGTGCTCTAGAGTGCTGAGTGATGCACTGTGAGAAGGAGATTTCGTAGGAACAGACGTTTGGACAAATTGGGCAAGACCTGTCTCATCTCATTTGACATTATTTCCAGTTAACCCTGGTCCAGTACAAAACTGTTTCTATAGCAAGAGGATAAGGGTGGTGTTCAATGATGAAGGACCAGGAAGATGATTTTCATGTGGATTTTTTAAAACATTCATGACTAATAAAGTAATCTAATCTAACGGTGGTCATCAATCGTCCATAGTATTAGCTATTACTACTCAAAACAGTTAACATAATAATACAGAATACATATATAAATGTTATGTCTTTAAAAAGTGGTTGAAATAACCATCTACAAAATGTTATTTCGATACTGTATATAGCATAGAATGTCTAATGTCCATGCACATAATCATTGCTTCTCCTGAATGCTGTGTGGTCTGTGGTGTAATGCATAGTGATCTAATCAGTCTAATGCTAGCTAAATGCTAGTTAATACACCCAACCTTGTTTACCAATCGACTGTTCACTCAGATCTAATGTTTTTGTCATTTTCCCCGCAGGCCACAGGGAAAGCAACAGGTTGGTGCATTGCTTATTGGCCTGGAAAAGTGAGTATTCATTGACTGGCAGTGGGCCATTGTGCTATGTGCTTGTAAAGCAATTCAGTCTGAGGACATTCTGAGGACATTAGGCAGCTAGTGCTCTCCATACTGATATATACTGTATTACGTAATCAACATATTCCTATCGCTCTCTCTTGTTTGGGCCCACAACATTTCTAACCTATTGAGCAAAATTGTGTAGATTGCACTGTATATGAACTTCCTTTTTTCCCACTTTAGTGTATATATGACAACACTGGTGAACTTTAGATGGTTAGGACACTATTGTAGGCCAGGCTATATGGTTAGCACACTAGTAGACTATACAGCTAATACTGTCAAAGCAGCGGGGCAGTATTTTTTTTATTATTTATTTCACCTATATTTAACCAGGTAAGCCAGTTGAGAACAAGTTCTCATTTACAACTGCGACCTGGCCAAGATAAAGCAAAGCAGTGCGATAAAAACAACACAGAGTTACATATGGGATAAAACAAAACATAAAGTCAAAAAAATACAACAGAAAATATATATACAGTGTGTGCAAATGTAGCAAGTTATGGAGGTAAGGCAATACATAGGCTATAGTGCAAAATAATTACAATTAGTATTAACACTGGAATGCTAGATGTGCAAGAGATTATGTGCAAATAGAGATACTGGGGTGCAAAAGAGCAAAATAAATAACAATATAGGGATGAGGTAGTTGGATGGGCTAATTACAGATGGGCTGTGTACAGGTGCAGTGATCGGTAAGGTGCTCTGACAGCTGATGCTTAAAGTTAGTGAGGGAGATAAGAGTCTCCAGCTTCAGAGATTTTTGCAATTCGTTCCAGTCATTGGCAGCAGAGAACTGGAAGGAATGGCGGCCAAAGGAGGTGTTGGCTTTGGGGATGACCAGTGAGATATACCTGTTGGAGCGCAGACTACGGGTGGGTGCTGCTATGGTGACCAATGAGCTAAGATAAGGCGGGGATTTGCCTAGCAGTGATTTATAGATGGCCTGGAGCCAGTGGGTTTGACGACGAACATGTATTGAGGACCAGCCAACAAGAGCGTACAGGTCACAGTGGTGGGTAGTGTATGGGGCTTTGGAGACAAAACGGATGGCACTGTGATAGACTACATCCAATTTGCTGAGTAGAGTGTTGGAGGCTATTTTGTAAATGACATCGCCGAAGTCAAGGATCGGTAGGATAGTCAGTTTTACGAGGGCATGTTTGGCAGCATGAGTGAAGGAGGCTTTGTTGTGAAATAGGAAGCCGATTCTAGATTTAACTTTGGATTGGAGATTCTTAATGTGAGTCTGGAAGGAGAGTTTACAGTCTAACCAGACACCTAGGTATACTATGACCTGCACAGGGTGCACTGACCCCACCAATACCAGGATGGAATCCAACTGATTGTTATATAATCCTGAGCATCGCCCCTCATGTCTACTGGTCAGATTACCTGGATCACTGTCCTGTGTTTATATTCACTACCACAACAACTAATCATTCTAAATTACACATCCCTTTAACCCAGACTCTCCTTGTCTCTCGGTCTCGTCACGTCCCTTCACAAGCTAGCCAATGAGTAAACATAGCTATGTAGCTTCATCAAAAGACAAGTGCTGGTCAACTGGATTAACTGTGTCCTGATGTCTACATGCCGTATTAGGATTGATCATCACCATCTCCTTGGACGATCATGCCCACACCCTGTCTGATAAGAGGGTAGAATCCCCAGACTCCCTGTCTTTCTCTATCTCTCTATCTCTTACTTGCACTAACTCTCTCTCTCTCTCTCTCTCTCTCTCTCTCTCTCTCTCGCTCACTCACACACTATAGTGGAATTTGGCTGGTGATAATTAATTAAAAAAATTTAAAAAAAGATTAATTATTTATTACACTTCTATAGCGCTTTTCATAGAATCTCAAAGCGCTTCAAGAGCAAAAAAACAAACAAGCAATATATCATGATGGGTCAACCATTAGAGGCCAAGCCTTTGAAAGCTGCATCCTCCGAAGATCGAGAGGGTCAGTTCATGGCTTGAGCGGAGGGCGCTAGACAGAGGATGGTAGATGATGGTGATCAAGTCTGCTTGTAGAGGGCAAGTCTGGGAACCATCCTGTCTTATAGCCACTAGACTTCTCCTCTTCCACTCTGTGTAGCACCCACTTGGGTGATGCCTCAGCAGCTCTGGGCGCCAGAAAGCTCGCCACACAAATGTTCTGAATAGTAGCCAGTAGTCCTCATTATGAGCCCTCTGCCTCTGGTATAAGCAGCCCACTCTAACCAATATAATCCTGTCCCTCACTGCTGCTGTTGTCATTGATCATAGATCCAAGCCTGTTCTCTCTCTCTCTCTATCTCACTCTCCCTATCTATTCTCTCTATCTACAGTGCATTCGGAAAGTATTCAGACCCCGTGACTTTTTCCACATTTTGTTACGTTAAAGCCTTATTCTAAAATAGATTCAATCATTTTTTCCCCTCATCAATCTACACACAACACCCCATAATGACAAAGCAAAAACAGGTTTTTATATTTTTTGGCTAATTAATTAAATATAGAGAACTGAAATATCACATTTACATAAGTATTCAGACCCTTTACTCAGTACTTTGTTGAAGCATCTTTGGCTGCGATTACAGCCTCGAGTCTTCTTGGGTATAACGCTACAAGCTTGGAACACCTGTATTTGGGGAGTATCTCCAATTTCTTCTCTGCAGATCCTCTCAAGCTCTGTCAGGTTGGATGGGGAGCGTCGCTGTACAGCTATTTTGAGGTCTCTCCAGAGATGTTCGATCGGGTTCAGGTCCGGGCTCTGGCTGGGCCACTCAAGGACATTCAGAGACTTGTCCCGAAGCCACTCCTGCATTGTCTTGGCTGTGTGCTTAGGGTCGTTGTCCTGTTGGAAAGTTAACCTTCGCTCCAGTCTGAGGTCCTGAGCGCTCTGGAGCCGGTTTTCATCAAGGATCTCTCTGTACTTTACTCTGTTCATCTTTCCCTCAATCCTGATTAGTCTCCCAGTCCCTGCCGCTGAAAACATCCCCACAGCATGATGCTGCCACCAACGTGCTTCACCGTAGGGATGGTGCCAGGTTTCCTCCAGATGTGACGCTTGGCATTCAGGCCAAAGAGTTCAATCTTGGTTTCATCAGACCAGAGAATCTTGTTTCTCATGGCCTGGGAGTTTTAGGTGACTTTTGGCAAACTCCAAGTGGACTGTCATGTCTGTCTGGCCAGTCTACCATAAATGCCTGAATGGTGGAGTACTGCAGAGATGGTTGTCCTTCTGGAAGGTTCTCCCATCTCCACAGAGGAACTCTGGAGCTCTGTCAGAGTGACCATCGGGTTCTTGGTCAACTCCCTGACCAAGGCTCTTTTTATTTTTATTTTTATTTATTTTTTTGTCATTTAGCAGACGCTCTTATCCAGAGCGACTTACAGTCATACCGGCCCCCCATGGGAATCGAACCCACAACCCTGGCATTGCAAACGCCATCCCTGCCGGCCAAACCCTCCCCTACCTTGGACGACGCTGGGCCAATTGTGCTTCTCCCCGACGCTCTTAACCACTAAGCTACCTGCCGCCCCCATGACATGCACTGTCAACTGTGGGACCTTATATAGACAGGTGTGTGCCTTGTCCAATCAATTGACTTTACCACAGGTGGACTCCAATCAAGTTTTAGAAACATCTCAAGGATGATCAATGGAAACAGGATGCACCGGAGCTCAATTTCGAGTCTCATAGCAAAGGGTCTGAATACTTATGTAAATAAGGTATTTCTGGTTTGTATTTTTAATAAATGTGCAAAGAATTCTAAAAACCTGTTTTTGCTTTGTCATTATGGGGTATTGTGTGTAGATTGATTAGGATATATATAAAAAATAATGTAGTATAAGGTTGAAAAAGTCAAGGGGTCTTAATACTTTCAGAATGCACTGTATGTTCTGTACTGTACCTCACCTTGTTGATGGAAACACATGCTCTGTCATTTCTATATTGTGTTCTTAACCTTGTTATGGAAACACAGTGCCATGCCCGCTCCATAAACTCTCACCTTGTTGAGAATGAACACCATAAAAGGATTATGGTGGCGTGTTTACTACTATAGCATACAACGGCACCACTTGATTTTACAGTTTTAGATGATATTTGCCTGGTATTGTCTAAGGGAATATATGTTATATTTCTAGATGGTAACAAGCAGAAAAAGAAAAGGAAAAAATAATCGTTATGTACTTAATTTCTTTTGCAAATCACTCAATTTCCTTAGGATTTTTTTACATAGCCTAGTTCAGCAAACATGTAAGCTTCATGGTCTTGACATTTTTTTACCCCTCCCTGACTGGAATGGAGGTGTGAATGGAGGGTGTGTGAAGTTCAGTGCTCCTTGACCAAGTATTGATACCATTACTGTAAACATGTAAAGTATTTTTGTCTGTAATGTCTATTTCAGTGTGTCGGACCCCATGAAAACTAGTTGTTGCTAATAGGGATCCAAATCAAATCCAAATCAAACAAGTTACCCTGTTTTGATGGGTTGATGCCATGGTGACCATGCTTCCAAATAAAATTAACACAGGAATGTGAAAATATTGAAATAAGCTATCAATTATAATGCAATGACCTGTGCTCTGCATTCACAGTAACATTCAAATGGAGCCCTTGTTTTCTGGACAGCAGTAGGCTACCATCCCTGAACGTCACCTTTTTGAGGTTGTCATCAGCATAACAGAGATTATTTCCAGACAGGCGACAGACGTAGGCTACCAGTAGATGAATTGTCTGTGAACAGAGGTTATGTAAATTAGAAGTGGCAGACAATCTGTCAACACCATCATCATGTCCCTGTTGGGTTGTTGACAGGGCGTTGTGGGGTGGGTTTTTCAAGCACGGCGCACCCACCGCCCACTCTCATTGGCCAGTCCTGCGCATAACGCAATGCTATTGGCTGGAGAAGTCTACTTCATGACAACTCCGACTATCGCAATCTTCAGAAAATCAACATTGGTACCTAAACACTCGAGACAGACCTAAACTGACAGGAGCTACACATCTTGTATTGTGAACGGACATTTCTATTTTTCTTTAATATCGGAGGACTTTTATTTGCCTTGCACAATGAAGTTTGTCAGATTCCTCATGAAGAACGCTGCTTTGGCCAACGTGCCAAATCATATTGACCATTTCTCCAAATTCTCACCATCACCTTTGTCTATGAAGCAATTCTTGGATTTCGGTGAGTAGAATACAAACTCAACAGCATCATTTTGAATACCAATGTTATAATGTTGCTCTGCAAAGATTTCGAGCGACACAATGTTTCAATATTAATTTCAGTATCGTGCACACTGATAAAGAGGGACGTCATTGTATATTTTGCTGGCTTGCAGAATAACACTTGGTAGCAAATGTAAAGAAAATGGTCATTAAACCATAAACGACATAGGGGTGTAATCTAAATCTAAACTACAACACTGAATATGGTAATTAGATATCATTTTTCAATATGTTTACACTGACTTGTCTCATGTGCAAACAATACTACCTACGGATGAAGGCTGGTTCAAGTTTGACCACAAGCAGCAGACACATGTTTACTGAACATGTTTACATAAGGAGCGTGGTTGTTCCATCTAGCCAATCATAATGTTTAAATGTAGGCTACAACGTTACCATTGTTTTCAGTAACAATATGAGATACTGAAGGAATAGGCAGAAGCCTGTCTGCATAGGCCATAGTTTGGCATGCACCGATGATGATGAGGATAAATAATAATTATAATAATTATAGCTATTATTATTACACAATTGCTTTGATATATCCTCAAACACTTTTGCTCTAGCCTATCTAACTTTGACACCCACCATCTCCAGGTTCTACAAATGCCTGCGAGAAGACATCCTTCGCCTTCCTCAGACAAGAACTCCCTGTCCGGTTGTCCAACATCATGAAAGAGCTCAACCTCTTGCCGAACCGGTTGTTGACCACACCATCCGTGCAGCTCGTGCAACGCTGGTAAGAGCCAGCTAGAGCAATCAGGAACCTATCCGGAAATGTTTCACAAAACTCGCTTTGTGTGAGAAAACGTAAACCTTTAACGCGACAGTAGCCTATAATGTCGCCCTATAATGTACTATAATCAGGATATATCGTGCCACAGTGTCAGCACAAAAGTGTTTATTGTTTTCAGCATAGTGTACATACCTGCGGTTTGACTGAGCAACATTGTTATGGCCATTTGGCCAATGCACAGGACAGGCCAGCATAGCTCTAGTGTCGCAGCTGTGCGCCACTCACTCGCGCTGTGAACTTTGTCCCAGTTCCCTCCCCTCGTTGTTTTCGACGAACGGCTGTCTTGCCATGAACAGTTGAAACGGGGGTAAACTGTACAATTGCACTTGTGTAATAGCCAATGAAAGTATATTGCACTTTTGGTTTTGATTAAGGAATTCACAAAATACCTTTACAGAAAACAATTAACGGCAGAAATCTGATGTTTTAGAATGTGCATTGGAATGCCTTAACTCAATTTGATCATGTTATTTTATTGCACTTCTTTGTTATAACATGATTTGACTCTGTATGGTATTCTTTGGTGTATTTTCTTGGTATGACTGAATTTTATGATCAGAAGTGTCAACTGATCAACACAACGAGCACATCGAGCGCGTGCGCAGCTCTGTAGCATGTTGATGATATGGGCTCAATTATTAAACGTATATCTCCAGTTTGCGCGCCCCCGCTATAAACGGGAAGATGTTTTTCTTGCCATCGCTGCGGGAGAACATAGCGTTCCAAAAGTATCTGTGTACTGCTGTGTAATTGTAACGTTCTGCCTCTGCTGGAGTCGGATGACTTTAAATTAACTTTGCTTGGAATAGGGTATATAATAAATAATAATATGCCATTTAGCAGACGCTTTTATCCAAAGCGACTTACAGTCATGCGTGCATAATTTTTTTTTGTGTATGGGTGGTCCCGGGGATCGAACCCACTACCTTGGCGTTACAAACGCCGTGCTCTACCAGCTGAGCTACAGAGGAAACCTGAGAAAGACTTTCTAACAAAGAAAAACATTAAAAACAAACTTCCCAGATTCCTGAGGTGAACAATTTGATTTAGTGTCCATAGTTAGATCACCATTACAATGCACATGTACACATAGCTGTAATTACACATCTAGTCAATGGGATTGATCATCTAATAATCTAACAGCTCTAGTAAACAGGTATTATAATTTATTATGTCAACTTGAACTGCCATCATCAAGATGATAACTGGCATATGATAGATAGTAGGTTCCCATTATATAAAGAAGACAGTGCACTGCCCTGATATGTAATCTTGTTTTCCCTGTAGGGGGGTAAAGGGAGTGGCTGGAGCTGGGGGTGGAATGTTCTTGGCATACTGCCCTCTAATTGGTGGAGGAGAGGGGCTGGGACCGCTGGGTTCCCATCTCTTGTTGTGTGGAGGTTGGATAGGGGTAGCTAGAATGGGAAGGGTGATTTTATTTTTTACCTGGACAGACAAACAGGAGTGAGCCACACCCAAAGTGAGAATAACATGTAATGAATCTGATGTTCAAAATGGATGGTTGACAACAAGCCTTCATAGGAATCGATATAAATGGAATATAGATTAAACAAAGCACTACATTGTTATGTTCTCTTATTCATGGATGCCTGTAGCAGTTACACATCGAGTAAAATGTAAACAAACATCTTAAGGTTACCCTAGGTTCCCTTTGCTAATAGACTGATTTAAACCAAATAAGGCTCATGTGCTTTCTTGCAGATTACTATTGGCTTGTTATTGTTGAATGATAATGAGTTTCGCCATCTTATTGATTAGCATGCAGCTCCTGTCCTAATGTGGACTGGCAGGCTGGAAGGAAAGCCTTGTGCAGAGCTTTGCAGAAATGAAGGCTCACGTCAAATTGGTTTAGTTGAACAGAAGAGGCTCACAGTGCTGTCCTAAGCAGCGAATGAGAATGTCAGTGGAGTAGATATACTGCTACATGGACATATTGAGACACACACACAATGTGCCCAGCAATGCGAGATGGATGAGGGGTGTCCTGGTATCAGAGCAATGCAGGGACAGGGATGCAGGAATGGCACCTAGCTGGTCCAAAAGCCAACTGGAAAATGACCAGTGCAAAAGTACCTTCCATATCTACTAACAGTCTCTATTGACAGAGCCTGAGCTTTACTATTTACTATTGAGAATCAATGTTTTTTTTTTTTTATCTCAGTATGTAAACAAATGTTAACAAGATGCCTGTTTGATTGTAACGTGGCAATAGTAAGGTCACTAAATGAACTCTTCCTTCCCTCTCTTCTAGGTACATCCAAAGCCTTATGGAGATCTTGGACTTCCTTGACAAGAGCCCAGAGGACCACAGTGTCTTGCAATCGTAAGTTTGCACCAGCTTTGGCTAACTCCTCCAAATTGTGGTCCTGTGTGGCTCAGTTGGTGGAGCATGGTGTTTGGAATGCCAAGGGTTGTGGGTTTGATTCCCGCTGGGGCTACCGTACGTGAAATGTATGCACGACTGTAAGTCGCTTTGGATAAAAGCGTCTTCTAAATGGCATATATTAATCATCCAATACTAACTCTGAAAAACTAGCAGGCTATTGACATGTTTGGGGGGAGATTGACAGCCCCCTTTCTCTCATTCTCTCCAGGTTTGTTGAGTCCCTGGAGACCATTAGGAACAGGCACAATGATGTGGTACCCACTATGGCGCAGGGCGTCATCGAGTACAAAGACAACTTCGGCCAGGACCCGGTCACTAGCCAGAACATCCAGTACTTCCTGGACCGATTCTACATGAGCCGTATCTCCATCCGCATGCTCATCAACCAGCACAGTAAGTCCCGCCTCTGAGGTCACAGGCATTCCTCATTGATCAGTTCAAAATAAGCTTGTCAGTTAAAGCTATCTGTTTATTTTCAAACATAGTTTAGGGGAAGTGCTTTTGGGACTTGCCAACCTCTCACCAATTCCAGAGGAGCAATTCTTAGAAAATAGCTGTTCCTGATGGTTGACAGGGATTCACCTAAATCAGTTTGGCCTTGACCAATCCAATTCAATTCCCCTTAACTGAACCTGCAACTCAAGCAGAATGCAATGCAACAATTTGGCCCTGGCATTGAGCAAGCCGTTTGAAGCTGAGAGTAATGCTTACACTGTTATTCTTGACACACATCCAAGTACTGTTCTAATTGTGCTGGCAACCAGTTATACAAGAGTTGGCATGGAAAGACTGACATAGGTACTTGCACATGCTGAGGTAGACTTTTTTGACAGTCTCAGCCCGGAGGCCTGACTATAGGACAGGAAAATAGGGTTGTTAAGAGAATAAAGATCTCACTTTACTTGTTTTGCATCTAGAATGTTCCGACTATAGTAGGATAAGTAGTGTCCATGCTGTGCTATGGGTACAGTATTTTGTGTTGTCAGCTCTTGTGAAACCAATAAAAAACAGGTTCAAACTGCTCTTAGGGTTTGGACTACTTTTTTTTCCCCCCACCCACCTCAGCACTATTTGTCCAAGGCCATTCAAACAGAACTGGGCCTTGCCGGTCCTCTCCTGCCCAGTCTTGGCTTTTTCAATCATTCACCAAAACATTTTGGACTTGGTCCACCACACGTAACATTCTAACTCTCCCCCATTTTCCTCTCCTCCTCCCCTTGTCCCCTTTTTCTCTGCAGCTCTTGTTTTCAACGGGAACACCAACCCAGCCCACCCCAACACCATCGGGTGCATTGACTCCCTGTGTGATGTCACTGAAGTGATTCGAGGTAAGAGAACCAGTCTTTGGGGCTTACTCATTCAATTGGTCTGAGGTGAAAATGAGGTGGTAGGGGGATAGAAATACCCAGTTTGATGTGCTTATTCTGTTTACTTGAAGCTGATAACTCACAAAGAGGGGCTCTACCTCCGCTATCATCAAATCAAATCAAATCATGTTTGTTTGCAGAGTGAGAGCTGGAAACAGCTAATTACATTTATTTCTTTCCTTCTTGTCTCTTTCTCTCCAGATGCGTTTGAGAGTGCCAAGATGCTCTGTGAGCAGTACTACCTCGGGGCCCCTGAGCTGGAGCTAAGGGAGATGAACGGTAAGCAGAGCAGGCCTCTACACACACTCTCACCCTTAATGTGAATTTGAAAAAAATAACTAACACATTATCTTAAAAGCTAAATAGCATCACATGCAGTACATTAGTAGCTATTAATAGGGAACTAAACGGATGCAATTATGTGGACTTCAGAGTCTGTTATCATTTCCTTTTCAGCCAACAATGTCAGAGAGCCAATCCAGATCTCTTATATCCCCTCCCATCTCTACCACATGCTGTTTGAGCTCTTCAAGGTGAGTCCATATAATAATATCTTAAAACTCAAAGTGTATGATAGGGAGGACATTGGCTGCATGACTTTAGTACAGTAATATCAAAGTATGATGGTGTGTGGTCAGATTTGATGTGTTGCCAAATACCTGAACGTTCTCTTTTGATGTCACCCAGAATGCCATGAGAGCTACAATTGAGACCCATGAAGTCAGCCACAACCTCCCACCCATCAGAGTCATGGTGGCCCTTGGTGGAGAGGACCTGTCAATCAAGGTGAGTGACAGGGCAGACTACCAATCACAGTGCTCATATAGCCTTGCAGGAATTAGAATTGCGATAATGAGAGAATTGGGGCAAAGTGTAGAACTGTTGGAAACTTGGTGAACCAAAATCTAAAACTGAACGTTTCTAATACAGTTAAACTCCTTGAAACAACAAACCCAAAATAGAACCAACACATAAGCCTATGTAACCTCTAACCTTAAACACAATCCTGTTATTCATTGAAACTCCCTCATTGCATAACCACTACAAATCCTTAGCTGAAACAACCCAACGGTTTGTAAGAGAAAGATGATGCTGGCTGTAATGTTGTGCCATATCCTACCTCTATTGTGCCCTCTGCCTAGTTCACCCCCTAGTACAGCCTTGATTGAGTTATCCAAGGCTTCATTCTTATCAGTGATTAATAGAGCCACTGAGCCATGCTCTCATTAACAGGTATCTAAAGCCATATTTAGTAAGGGATTAACTAAAGCTGCTTTTGGTTGATATCGTTAACCTTTCCCCCAATTAGAATCTTAGTAGTGGTGAATGTGAAACTATGGCTGTCTCAATGAATTGAGCTAAATCCCCTCATAATCCACCTCCACCACCAGGTCCATCTCCTCACCTCTGCACTAGATGCCTTGATTATCCCTAATGACCTCAGCATTTTCTTCTCTCCGGCCCAATGTTCTAATCCCAGGTTTATATCATAGGAATTTTTTCATGTGTTCTTGCCCAATATGTAGAGTGTTAATCAGTGATAGCCCAACTTAAATAGACCCAGATTGAAAAATACAACATTTGAGATAAACTGGTTTGAGCTGAAGTTTAATCTCTCTCTCTCTCTCTCTCTCTCTCTCTCTCTTCTCTCTCTCTCTCTCTCTCTCTCTCTCTCTCTCTCTCTCTCTCTCTCTCTCTCTCTCTCTCTCTCTCTCTCTCTCTCTCTCTCTCTCTCTCTCTCTCTCTCTCTCTCTCTCTCTCTCTCTCTCTCTCTCTCTCTCTCTCTCTCTCTCTCTCTCTCTCTCTCTCTCTCTCTCTCTCTCTCTCTCTCTCTCTCTCTCTCTCTCTCTCTCTCTCTCTCTCTCTCTCTCTCTCTCTCTCTCTCTCTCTCTCTCTCTCTCTCTCTCTCTCTCTCTCTCTCTCTCTCTCTCTCTTTTTAGGTGATGGATAGGGGTGGTGGTGTCCCCTTAAGAAAGATCGAGACGCTCTTCAGCTACATGTACTCCACAGCTCCCAGACCGGACTTCGGTGACAATCACCGGGCCCCACTGGTAAGTGATACACACACATCTACTTATATAACCTCACAGAACCTGAAACCGCACAGTAGCCATACTTACAACTAGATAACCTTGTTTTCTTTAGCAGTTTTCTGTACCTTGAGGCCAAATATCCTATTTTTAACAGTGCTAATAGTTCCAACTAGGTCAATGTATTTTCATTAGCCATAACATTTCCCTATTGTGTGTCCCTCCAGGCTGGTTTTGGCTATGGGCTTCCCATTTCGCGCCTCTACGCGCGTTACTTCCAGGGAGACCTGCAGTTATACTCAATGGAGGGTCATGGTACCGACGCTGTCACATTCACATGAAGGTAAGAGGCAACTATCTAGTACCTCCTTATACACCTCAGATACTAATAACCTGTCAAGTTGTCACATCCCTAGACATGCTAATCGCTAACTCTATCTTCTATCCCCCACTCTCTCCCTCAGGCATTGTCCACAGATTCAGTGGAGAGGCTTCCTGTGTTCAACAAGACAGCTCTGAAACACTACAAAGTCAACCTGGAGGCAGATGACTGGTGTGTTCCCAGTAAGGAACCACTAGACCTGGCTATATACAGAGTCGCCAAGTGAACTTTGACCTTTCAATTACCTTAAGCCCTAAGGAGAGAGAAAAAGGGCCAAATCTAAATGGGACCTAATGCTGACGTGGTGGTGGGGGAAAGACGTCGCAACCATCCTGGAGGAAGTCAAGAAGGGAAGAAGCCTCTGATTGCACAGCTTTAAAGCCCCTAGTGGTTTCCTGTTTCAGGAAATGGGAAACCCACTCACTTCCTGTCCCCACTAAAGTTGTGTTCCTAGAAGGGGGGTTCAGGGAGAGAGGACTGAACCAGTGCCTTAGAAAGGCCATCTTCCAAATTGCAAGTGATTGTAGATCTAAAACTACCTGCTCCCCAAATTGCTACACAATATTATGAGTGTTTGATCAGTATGTTCCATCCCACACCAAGACCCTTAGCAGGAGCCTCCTGCCCCACTTAGAACAGTTGGATTTGGGGTTGACAGTAAAGGAGGGGAGCCTAAAGGTGAAGGAGCGGAGGTGTGAAAAATAGATCCTGGCAAAGATAGATGGTCAGAGAAGGAGAAAAATGAAGGCGCAAATGGGAGATCTTGTCATTCCAGTAGAACATGGGATCGACAATTTCAGAGTTTTGAAGGTTTAGATGAAGTACGTAGTCATGATGGTATTCACTGTGAAGAATAGCCACTTAATTTGAGGATCGTTTCAGTGGAGGTCGTATCATTTCAAATCCTTATCAGAGTATGGAGGACACACAAAGGGGGTGTTACTTAGCAGTTATCAGTGTTGTAAAGCATGGTGACAGCCAGAGTCTGGTTAGCCTTGTTGGCACCTCCCTTTGTTAGTCAGAGCAGCTATGTCCGGTTATAACCTGTTATGAAGGTTGAAGTTGTAGCATCATAAGTATTCGACTGTATCACATAGTATGTCAAACGTGTATGCCAAGTGGCCCACATTTCAAACATTAAACATTCTAATGTCCTTCTAATGTCCCTGATAAGTGCCTATGCATGCAGACAACAGATTGTTCACAAATATTAGCCAATTAGTCATTGTTTGTCTGGTATAAAAATCCTTTATTGTATATGGACCTACTTTTGTGTGGATTGGTCAGTGAGGAAAATGTATACGCAACATTGTTTTCTTTCCATTAGCTTCAACAAAATGTCCGAAACGTGAGCAAGTACAGACAGCCGAATGTATAGTTTGTAATTGTGTGGGATGGAATTCCTTGCATGTGTGAATAGCTTGATGTAGCATGTAGAAGAAAATGTGGAGATGCATTTCCTAAGATGGACGACTGCATAATAGAAGTTTGTTAGTGACAGTTTGTCCAGCTTTGCAATAGTATGAACACTATTGGTCCAGGTGTGCGCATACCTAGTTATAGTTCACCCAGTCAACTGAGTATCTTCTAATCAAGCCAGAAGGCTAGTTTGGTTTGTATTATACTTGAATTGAACAAAATGTACATTTCGAATGTCTTATTTTTATGAAGGAAGTGATTATGTAAAATACATCATGTCAAATAATGAAGTTATTTGTCTTTGTTGTCTTGATTAAAAAACGAACACATGAATGAACAACTGTGGCAGTAGTTTGATACTGTAAGGTCAAAGGTCAGTCATAACTATTCGCTGCTCTGGCACCCCAATGGTGGAACAAGCTCCCCTACGACGCCAGGACAGCGGAGTCACTGACCACCTTCCGGAGACACTTGAAACCCTACCTCTTTAAGGAATACCTGGAATAGTATAAAAGTAATCATTATACCCCCCCCTTCCCCCAGCCCCCCATAAAAAAAGATATATATATATATATATATATAAATAAAAATACAAAGTGGTTGTCCCACTGGCTATCATAAGTTGAATGCACCAATTTGTAAGTCGCTCTGGATAAGAGTGTCTGCTAAATGACGTAAATGTAAATGTAAATAATTGCTAAATAAGCAGCCTTCTGGACAGCGTAAGCATTTATGACTGAGTTAAGGTCAACGCTGCAACTTGCTGTGCTGATCCAGAGTCAGTCTCAGCATTTCAGCTCTACAGTCTGCTCTTCCTAGAACAGTTAAACATATACATACTATCAGAGAACATAGGGGCGGGATGGAGAGAGCCTGCTGCAGGAAGCAATCAATCTCGACCCGTCAGGCGGCGCCCTTGTAACCAATCAGAGAGGAGAGCACGGCCCAGCTTTATGTAACTGTCTCTTCAAGTGAGAAAAACAAGTGTAGGAGCCAGGAGCCAGCCATGCATTGAGATATAGACCTGAGTTATGTCAAGTACTGTTTCTCTGATGCGGCCACTGCCTTCAAAGGCACCTCATGAGTGTTGAATTAGGGTCTTTGTAGGACTCACTACAAATCTACAGAATTTGAATTTTGTGCCTTCAGTTGTTGCTAATACACTGTACAGTTATATGTACAGTATGTACAGTACAAAATGAAATCGCCATTCCATATTTTTTTAAATGTTTCCCGTTGCTTTTTTTTATTTCGACAACAGGTAACTTGGGATGGTTTCATAATGTGTTTCTTCTGCAGATGTGTATTCCATCACTGTCAAACTGATTTTCCCTTCTTGGAAAGGGTATATTCCTGGAAAGTGTGTTTGGGAGTGCCTGCGTCTGTGTCTGTGTGTGAGTGTGAGTGCGAGTCTGCGCACTGAGTCAAACTGCTGCGCTCCTCTCATTTTAGAACATTTTGTACAGCAGCTGTTTGTGGATGTGGTTGGTTAGGCCTATATGTTATATGAAGCGGTGAACATAATGTCTGCGCCAGCCATGACGCCCGATCAGAGAAGTGATGATTAACCTCTGCAGTCTTAGAAAGAAAAGGTACTATCTAGAACCTAAAAGGGTTCTTTGGCTGTCCCCATAGGAGAACCCTTGTTGGTTCCAGTTTAGACCCCTTTTGGTTCCAAGTAAAAACCATTTTGGGTTCCATGTAGAACCCTTTCCACAGAGGGTTCTACATGGGGACAGCCAAAGAACCCTTTTGGAACCCTTTTCTCTAAGTGTGGGGAACTATCTTCTCCCACAGATGGTCATCAGAGTAAGATTGATGAGTAGACATTCAATTCTGATTACATTCACTTTTTTATGCTTTTACAGCACAATAGTTCTACATTTTCTAATGACAATGATAAAAGAAATCCAAACAAAAAATATGGGTCAATACAACTTAGTGTAAAAAAAACAGTTGTACATAGAAACCTATACTCATGCATAGTATAACTAGGCTAATGTGTTCTAACATAGCTAAAAACAACAATACACAACCTAATCATCTTCCTCACTGTATTTATGACCAGTGGTGGAAAAAGTACCCAATTGTCATACTTGAGTAAAAGTAAAGATACCTTAATAGAAAATTACTCAAGTAAATGTGAAAATCACCCAGTAAAATACTACTTGAGTAAAAGTACGAAATTATTTAGTTTTAAATATACTTAAGTATCAAAAGTAAATGTAAATGCCAAAATATTCTTAAGTATCAAAAGTAAAAGTAAAAGTATAAATTATTTCAAATTCCCTATATTAAGCAAACCAGACGGCACCATTTTCTTGTTTTTTAAATTTACAGATAGCCAGGGGAACACTCCAACACTCAGACATATTTTACAAACAAAGCATTTGTGTTTAGTGATTCCGCCAGATCAGAGGCATTAGGGATGACCAGGGATGTTCTCTTGATAAATGTGTGAATTTGACAATTTTCATGTCCTGCTAAGCATTCAAAATGTAATGAGTACTTGTGGGTGTCAGGGAAAAATGGGTGGAGTAAAAAGTACATTATTTTCTTCAGGAATGTATTGAAGTAAAAGTAAAAGTTGTCAAAAATATAAATAGTAAAGTAAAGTACAGATACCACATAAAACTACTTAAGTAGTACTTTAAAGTATTTTTGCTTAAGTACTTTACACCACAGTTTACGACCTGCTATAGGAAAATGAAAGAGGTAGCACACTAGAGAGGTGGGGTGCATAGAGGACATTCTGGAGACTTTGCCCACCATGCAGGTTGTGTGTGGGGACTTTGGCAGCATTAGGTCTTTATGACTACAAACATCCACCCGTATCCATGTCTGGTACACTGACACACCTCAGTGAGATAAGAGCCGTGTGGGCAGACTGGAAACGAGGGAAAAATTAACAGACGGGTAGAGGTAGAGGAACTCTGACGCACAGACAGACAGGTTACATAAAGCCCTGGTGAATCTAGTGTGGGCAGACTGGTGGGGGTGAAGGTTGGATATGCGAAGCACCCGTGTCTTTGCCAATGGTTGAAAGCACCACTGTGTTAATGTTATTTCCCCTGGCTCCTGTTCATCAAGATGACAGTACTGTACGAATGGACCAAGCACCTGTCTAGAGAATGACTGAGTGGCGGGTGTCCCAAAGTAGTGAACCATATCTGGACAGTAAAGGCCCCACATTTACATAGATAAGCCGTATTCCATGCAGGTTGAGTTTCATAAGGTTATTTAAATGGGTTGATAACATCTTGACTAACTTCTGATGACAAAACGCCAAAATGACATATATGACCTTTCAGCTGTATGCCATGTAAAATCTAATTGAATGCTTTATATGAATATACAAACCATACTGCAGTAGGACTCTAAAGAGAGGACATAGCCGCGGGAAGTAGAGGGTGCTGCACCAACTGATAATTTTTTTTAAATATACAGTGCATTCGGAAAGTATTCAGATCCCATGACTTTTTCCACATTTTGTTTACGATACTGCCTTATTCTAAAATTGATTAAATTAAAAATGTTCCTCATCTACACATAATACCCCATAATGACAAAGCAAAAACAGGTTTTTAGAAATTTTTGCAAATGTATTAAACATATAAAACAGAAATACCTTCTTTACATAAGTATTCAGACCCTTTGCTTTGAAACTCGAAATTGAGCTCAGGTGCATCATGTTTCCATTGATCATCCTTGTGATGTTTCTACAACTTGATTGGAGTCCACCTGTGGTAAATTCAACTATTTAGACATGATTTGGAAAGGCACACACCTGTCTATATAAGGTCCCACAGTTGACAGTGTGTCAAAGCAAAAACCAAGCCATGAGGTCGAAGGAATTATCCGTAGAGCTCCGAGAAAGGATTGGGTCGAGGCACAGATCTGGGGAAGGGTACCAAAAAATGTCTGCAGCATTGAAGGTCCCCAAGAACACAGTGGTCTTCATCATTCTTAAATGGAAGAAATGTAGAACCACCAAGTCTCATCCTAGAGCTGGCCACCCGGCCAAACTGAGCCATCGGGGGAGAAGGGCCTTGGTCAGGGAGATGAACAAGAACCCTATGGTCACTCTGATTGAGCTCCAGAGTTCCTCTGTGGAGATGAGATAACCTTCCAGAAGGACAACCATCTCTGCAGCACTCCACCAATCAGGCCTTTATGGTAGATTGGCCAGACGGAACCACTCCTCAGGAAAAGGCACATGACAGACCGCTTAGAGTTTGCCAAAAGGCACCAAAAGGACTGGTGGTGGCAGCATCATGCTGTGGGGATATTTTTCAGCAGCAGGGACTGGGAGACTAGTCAGAATCGAGGGAAAGATGAACGGAGCAAAGTACAGAGAGATCCTTGATGAAAACCTGCTCCAGAGCGCTTAGGACCTCAGACTGGGGCGAAGGTTCACTTTCCAACAGGACAACGACCCTAAGCACACAGCCAAGACAACGCAGGAGTGGCTTCTGGACAAGTCTCTGAATGTCCTTGAGTTGCCCAGCCAGAGCCCGGACTTGAACCCGATCTAACATCTCTGGAGAGACCTGAAAATAGCTGTGCAGCAACGCTCCCCATCCAACCTGACAGAGCTTGAGAGGATCTGCAGAGAAGAATGGGAGAAACTCCCCAAATACAGGTGTGCCAAGCTTGTAGCGTCATACCCAAGAAGACTCGAGGCTGTAATCGCTGCCAAAGGTAAATGTGATATTTCAGGTCTTTATTTTTAATAAATTAACAAGAATGTCTAAAAACCAGTTTTTGCTTTGTCATTATGGGGTATTGTGTGTAGATTAATGAGGGGGAAAAAACAATTCAATCAATTTTAGAATAAGGCCTTCCTGCGACACCTGGTGTTGTAGGTCAAATCAAATCAAATCAAATTTTATTGGTCACATGCGCCGAATACAACAGGTGCAGACATTACAGTGAAATGCTTACTTACAGCCCTTAACCAACAGTGCATTTATTTTAAACAAAAAAAGTAAGAATAAAACAACAACAAAAAAAGTGTTGAGAAAAAAAGAGCAGAAGTAAAATAAAGTGACAGTAGGGAGGCTATATATACAGGGGGGTACCGTTGCAGAGTCAATGTGCGGGGGCACCGGCTAGTTGAGGTAGTTGAGGTAATATGTACATGTGGGTAGAGTTAAAGTGACTATGCATAAATACTTAACAGAGTAGCAGCAGCGTAAAAAGGATGGGGTGGGGGGGCAGTGCAAATAGTCTGGGTAGCCATGATTAGCTGTTCAGGAGTCTTATGGCTTGGGGGTAGAAGCTGTTGAGAAGTCTTTTGGACCTAGACTTGGCACTCCGGTACCGCTTGCCATGCGGTAGCAGAGAGAACAGTCTATGACTAGGGTGGCTGGAGTCTTTGACAATTTTGAGGGCCTTCCTCTGACACCGCCTGGTATAGAGGTCCTGGATGGCAGGAAGCTTTGCCCCAGTGATGTACTGGGCCGTACACACTACCCTCTGTAGTGCCTTGCGGTCGGAGGCCAAGCAGTTGCCATACCAGGCGGTGATGCAACCAGTCAGGATGCTCTCGATGGTGCAGCTGTAGAATTTTTTGAGGATCTGATGACCCATGCCAAATCTTTTTAGTCTCCTGAGGGGGAATAGGCTTTGTCGTGCCCTCTTCACGACTGTCTTGGTGTGTTTGGACCATGATAGTTCGTTGGTGATGTGGACACCAAGGAACTTGAAGCTCTCAACCTGTTCCACTACAGCCCCGTCGATGAGAATGGGGGCGTGCTCAGTCCTCTTTTTTTTCCTGTAGTCCAGAATCATCTCCTTTGTCTTGGTCACGTTGAGGGAGAGGTTGTTGTCCTGGCACCACACGGCCAGATCTCTGACCTCCTCCCTATAGGCTGTCTCATCGTTGTCGGTGATCAGGCCTACCACTGTTGTGTCGTCGGCAAACTTAATGATGGTGTTGGAGTCGTGCCTGGCCATGCAGTCATGGGTGAACAGAGAGTACAGGAGGGGACTGAGCACGCACCCCTGAGGGGCCCCCGTGTTGAGGATCAGTGTGGCAGATGTGTTGTTACCTACCCTTACCCTGGAGGACAGGCAGTGAGCACTCAATGGTGCGTTTGGCTGAGCGTACCACCCTCTGTACAGTCTTGCGGTCAGCGGTGGTGGAGTTGCCGTACCTGGCCGTGATGCAGCCAGGTACGGCAACTCAGTATGCTCTCGATGGTGCTCCTGTAGAACACCGTGAGGGCCCTTGGGGACAGGCCAAACTTCTTCAGCCTCCTGAGGTTGAAGAGTTGCTGCCGTGCCTTCTTCACCATGGTGTCCGGCCCGCTTGATGAGAATGAGGGCATGCCCAACCTGGTTCATCCTGAAGTCCACAATCAGCTCCTTTGTTTTGCTGACGTTGAGGTAGAGGTTGTTTACCTGGCACCACACAGTCAGAATGCCTACCTCCTCCCTGTAGGCCGTCTCGTCGTTGTTGGTAATCAGGCCTACTACTGTCGTCAACGAACTTGATGATGGAGTTGCAACTGTGTGAGGCCACGCAGTCGTGGGTATACAGGGAGTACAGGAGGGGACTAAGGACGCACCCTTGTGGAGCCCCCGTGTTGCGGATCATTGTGGAGGAGGTAATGAACTCCCTTGAACCTGTTGGTGTTGATAAGTAAGCCAACAGTAGAGCAAGCTAACCTTTCTTAGTTAAACCTAGCCAGATGGGTTTAAACTGTACATGCTTGTTGTTGGGTTTAAACTGTACATGCTTGTTGTTGGCTTTAAACTGTTCATGCTTGTTGTTCTTGTATTGACTTTGATAAGTAAGCCAATTACTCTTCTTACCCTAGTTTGACCAAGTGGAATTGCTTTAAACTTCAATATTTTATATTGTTTTATGTATGTACTGATTAGATTTATATGGTTTTACATCTTGAATATATACCTTGAAATCCTTTTTACGATTGTGTTATTCAAAAGTTATGCCAATTGATGCTGCAATGGTACATCTACCTCTCCCTTTTCAGGGTGATCGGGCACCTTATCTCTATCAAAAGATAACAGCTATGTCAGAGGGGAGGATGAATCCCTTTTTGTCTGCAAAGAGATTGTGTAGCGTCATTGCTAGGTGCAGTCCTCCGACCTACTAACCGTAATAGAGCCCAAATTGATTAAGGGATTGATTGGAGGAATCTTTGCATTAGACTAGAACAACATTTAATGATTATCCAATGGTATTCAATGCAAGCTCAGTGAAAGAAAGGAGGGCTGTTTAGGTGATATCTGTTGAGTGTAATGGCATGTCTCACCTGCCTATTATTTAGCTTTAAAGTGATGATTTTAAATAAAGGCTAACACTTCCCTTTGGGCCCTGTGCTAAAAAGGATAGCTGTTTTTTAAGAGATTAGTCTGGTTAATTACACTGGCTGTCACAGTTTTACATATCAATTAAATGAGAAGTATCTATTAAAGTATCTATTCCTGCTTGATGTTGTCACTGTCATATTATTGTATGCAGCCATTTCATCTGGGAATTTGCTGACATAGAATATTTAAGTAACACTTAGGGTGGATTCAAAGATAGAGTGCCATTAATATCACTTCCTTGACAGGTTGACAGGAAAAGCAAAGGGTTTCCAGGAATACAGCATTGTGTCCCATACTTGCCTCTTGACATAAGAAAATCTCCGGAAACTACCAGATCTGTGCTGTCAATAAGGGGACATTCTATGAGATATCTTTCCATTGCTACTGGGAGGACGTAGTGCACTGAATAGATGTTCCCTGATTCTTTCTACCACTCTCCATAAGGCTTGTTGTGAAGTGTTTATAGCAATGCGCTACCAACTTGCCAAGGGGATTTTTCGGAAGGCCCCATGAGGTGTGCCAACGGTGTGCTCACGCTGCCCGAAATACAAAGCTTGTGTCCCTTTCACCCAGTGGGCTGGGACACTGATGACTTCAAAGAAGCACGTCACTTTGTCACTATGCCGACAGCTACCCTGTAACAGAATACCAGTACCAGACCACTCCACGTGGAGTCATGTGCAGGATGTGTTGTGTGCTAAAAGTGGCATCTGAGCCTTGTAGCCTATCGTAGTTAGCCAGGCAAAGAAAACACACAAGATTTAGATTCAGATCAACTTTATTATTCCACCAGGGGGAAATTAATTTGGTAATGTGCTTATACCAACAGTTAGCTTGCTCTAAGTAAGCCAACAGTAGAGCAAGCTAACCCTTCTTAGTTAAACCTAGCCAGATGGGTTTAAACTGTACATGCCTGTTGTTGGGTTTAAACTGTACATGCTTGTTGTTGGCTTTAAACTGTTCATGCTTGTTGTTCTTGTATTGACTTTGATAAGTAAGCCAATTACTCTTCTTACCCTAGTTTGACCAAGTGGAATTGCTTTAAACTTCAATATTTTATATTGTTTTATGTATGTACTGATTAGATTTATATGGTTTTACATCTTGAATATATACCTTGAAATCCTTTTTACGATTGTGTTATTCAAAAGTTATGCCAATTGATGCTGCAATGGTACGTCTACCTCTCCCTTTTCAGGGTGATCGGGCACCTTATCTCTATCAAAAGATAACAGCTATGTCAGAGGGAAGGATGAATCCCTTTTTGTCTGCAAAGAGATTGTGTAGCGTCATTGCTAGGTGCAGTCCTCCGACCTACTAACCGTAATAGAGCCCAAATTGATAAAGGGATTGATTGGAGGAATCTTTGCATTAGACTAGAACAACATTTAATGATTATCCAATGGTATTCAATGCAAGCTCAGTGAAAGAAAGGAGGGCTGTTTAGGTGATATCTGTTGAGTGTAATGGCATGTCTCACCTGCCTATTATTTAGCTTTAAAGTGATGATTTTAAATAAAGGCTAACACTTCCCTTTGGGCCCTGTGCTAAAAAGGATAGCTGTTTTTTAAGAGATTAGTCTGGTTAATTACACTGGCTGTCACAGTTTTACATATCAATTAAATGAAAAGTATCTATTAAAGTATCTATTCCTGCTTGATGTTGTCACTGTCATGTTATTGTATGCAGCCATTTCATCTGGGAATTTGCTGACATAGAATATTTAAGTATTTTTATTTATTTTTATTTCACCTTTATTTAACCAGGTAAACCAGTTGAGAACAAGTTCTCATTTACAACTGCGACCTGGCCAAGATAAAGCAAAGCAGTGCGATAAAAACAACAACACAGAGTTACATATGGGGTAAAACAAAACAAAGTCAAAAATACAACAGAAATACATATAATATACAGTGTGCAAATTTAGCAAGTTATGGAGGTAAGGCAATAAAATAGGCTATAGTGCAAAATAATTACAAGTTAGTATTAACACTGGAATGATGTGCAAGAGATGATGTGCAAATAGAGATACTGGGGTACAAATGAGCAAAATAAATAACAATATAGGGATGAGGTAGTTGGGCGGGTGTCACGCCCTGGCTCTGGGGACTATGTTATGTTGAGCCAGGGTGTGTAAGTCTATGTTTAATTTTCTATGTTGGGCTGAGTGACTCCCAATCAGAGGCAACGAGTGTCAGCTGGGTGTCTCTGATTGGGAGCCATATTTAACTGTTTGTCTTGCACTTTGTGTTTTGTGGTTTCTTGTTCCTTTTGGTTTGGTATCGAAGGACTTCACGTTTCGTTCTTTGTTTTGATCGTGTGATCTAGTAAATAAATATAAATATGTTCACCCGCAACGCTGCGCCTTGGTCCTCTCTGTTCGACGATCGTGACAGAAGAAACCACCTTAACCAGACCAAGCAGCGTGTTCAGGAGCCATCGCTGGCAGATCTCCGTGGCAACCTCGACTGGATCAAGCAGCGGGACGAGGAGAGAGGATGGACGTGGGAGGAGATGATTGCGAGTCTGGCAAGAGGGAGGAGAGACCCCCAGGAAATTTTTAGGGGGGGGCTCACGACGTCGGGCCAGCAGGTGTACGGGTTAGAGCGGTGCAAAGCGTTGGCAGAGAAGGCCGCCAGGTTAGGGGGGCCACTGGGCACAGAGGAGAGGGAAAGTGTGGAGGCACGGCGAGAGGTACTGGGGTGTGTTACCAGTCCGGTCCGGCCCGTTCCTGATCCCTGCGTGGGGCCAGTGGTGTGTGTCCCCAGTACGGTCCGGCCTGTTCCTGCCATTCCCACCAAGTCAGTGGTGCGCGTCGTCAGCCCAGCCCGGCCTGTTCCTGCCATTCCCACCAGGTCAGTGGTGCGCGTCGTCAGCCCGGCCCGGCCTGTTCCTGCCATTCCCACCAAGTCAGTGGTGCGCGTCGTCAGCCCGGCCCGGCCTGTTCCTGCCATTCCCACCAAGTCAGTGGTGCGCGTCGACAGCCCAGCCCGGCCTGTTCCTGCCATTCCCACCAAGTCAGTGGTGCGTGTCGACAGCCCAGCCCGGCCTGTTCCTGCTCCACGCACAAAGCCTACGGTGTGCGTCGACAGCCCAGCCCAGCCCGTTCCTGCTCTCCGCACCAAGTCTGTGGTGCGCGTCGCCAGCCCAGTCCGGCCCATCCAAGCTTCCCGCACCAAGCCAGTGGTGTGCGTCGTCAGTCCGGCACGGCCCGTTCCTGCTCTCCGCACCAAGTCTGTGGTGCGCGTCGCCAGCCCAGTCCGGCCCATCCAAGCTTCCCGCACCAAGCCAGTGGTGTGCGTCGTCAGCCCTGTCCGGCCCGTTCCTGCTCTCCGCACCAAGTCTGTGGTGCGCGTCGCCAGCCCGGTCCGGCCCGTCCAAGCTCCCCGCACCGGGTCAGGGGTGTGCGTCGTCAGTCCAGCACAACCCGTGCCTGGGTCATGTCCGGAGCCGGATCCGCCGCCGAGGCGGAGTGCCCACCCGGTCCCTCCCCTGTTGTGGTTGTTTGGCGCGGCCGGAGTCCGCGCCTTTGGGGGGGGGGTACTGTCACGCCCTGGCTCTGGGGACTATGTTATGTTGAGCCAGGGTGTGTAAGTCTATGTTTAATTTTCTATGTTGGGCTGAGTGACTCCCAATCAGAGGCAACGAGTGTCAGCTGGGTGTCTCTGATTGGGAGCCATATTTAACTGTTTGTCTTGCACTTTGTGTTTTGTGGTTTCTTGTTCCTTTTGGTTTGGTATCGAAGGACTTCACGTTTCGTTCTTTGTTTTGATCGTGTGATCTAGTAAATAAATATAAATATGTTCACCCGCAACGCTGCGCCTTGGTCCTCTCTGTTCGACGATCGTGACAGCGGGCTAATTTCAGATGGGCTGTGTACAGGTGCAGTGATCGGTAAGGTGCTCTGACAACTGATGCTTAAAGTTAGTGAGGGAGATAAGTGTCTCCAGCTTCAGAGATTTTTGCAATTTGTTCCAGTCATTGGCAGCAGAGAACTGGAAGGAATTGCGGCCAAAGGAGGTGTTGGCTTTGGGGATGACCAGTGAGATATACCCGCTGGAGCGCAGACTACGGGTGGGTGTTGCTATGGTGACCAATGAGCTAAGATAAGGCAGGGATTTGCCTAGCAGTGATTTATAGATGGCCTGGAGCCAGTGGGTTTGGCGACGAATATGTAGTGAGGACCAGCCAACAAGAGCGTACAGGTCACAGTGGTGGGTATTATATGGGGCTTTGGAGACAAAACGGATGGCACTGTGATAGACAACATCCAATTTGCTGAGTAGAGTGTTGGAGGCTATTTTGTAAATGACATCGCCGAAGTCAAGGATCGGTAGGATAGTCAGTTTTACGAGGGCATGTTTGGCAGCATGAGTGAAGGAGGCTTTGTTGCGAAATAGGAAACCGATTCTAGATTTAACTTTGGATTGGAGATTCTTAATGTGAGTCTGGAAGGAGAGTTTACAGTCTAACCAGACACCTAGATATTTGTAGTTGTCCACATACTCTAGGTCAGACCCGTCTAGAGTAGTGATTCTAGTCGGGTGGGCGGGTGCAAGCAGCGTTCGGTTGAAGAGCATGCATTTAGTTTTACTAGTGTTTAAGAGCAGTTGGAGGCTACTGAAGGAGTGTTGTATGGAATTGAAGCTCGTTTGGAGGTTTGTTAACACAGTGTCCAATGAAGGGCCAGATGTATACAAAATGGTGTCGTCTGCGTAGAGGTGGATCTGAGAGTCACCAGCAGCAAGAGCGACGTCATTGATATACACAGAGAAAAGAGTTGGCCCAAGAATTGAACCCTGTGGCACCCCCATAGAGACTGCCATAGGTCCAGACAACAGGCCCTCCGATTTGACACATTGAACTCTATCTGAGAAGTAGTTGGTGAACCAGGCGAGGCAGTCATTTGAGAAACCAAGGCTATTTAGTCTGCCAATAAGAATGCGGTGGTTGACAGAGTCGAAAGCCTTGGCCAGGTCAATGAAAACGGCTGCACAGTACTGTCTATTATCGATCGCGGTTATAATATCGTTTAGGACCTTGAGCGTGGCTGAAGTGCACCCACTGAAGTGTAACACTTAGGGTGGATTTAGGGTGGATTCAAAGGAAACTACCAGATCTGTGCTGTCAATAAGGGGACATTCTATGAGGTATCTTTCCATTGCTACTGGGAGGACGTAGTGCACTGAATAGATGTTCCCTGATTCTTTCTACCACTCTCCATAAGGCTTGTCGTGAAGTGATAATAGCAATGCGCTACCAACTTGCCAAGGGGATTTTTCGGAAGGCCCCATGAGGTGTGCCAACGGTGTGCTCACGCTGCCCGAAACACAAAGCTTGTGACCCTTTCACCCAGTGGGCTGAGACACTGATGACTTCAAAGAAGCACGTCACTTTGTCACTATGCCGACAGCTACCCTGTAACAGAATACCAGTACCAGACCACTCCACGTGGAGTCATGTGCAGGATGTGTTGTGTGCTAAAAGTGGCATCTGAGCCTTGTAGCCTATCGTAGTTAGCCAGGCAAAGAAAACACACAAGATTTAGATTCAGATCAACTTTATTATTCCACCAGGGGGAAATTAATTTGGTAATGTGCTTATACCAACAGGGATAGGAAAAACAATGTACTACATGTCTACTCTTCATATGACATCATTGCATACAGTGAGGGAAAAAAGTATTTGATCCCCTGCTGATTTTGTAAGTTTGCCCACTGACAAAGACATGATCAGTCTATAATTTTAATGGTAGGTTTATTTGAACAGAGAGACAGAATAACAACAACAAAATCCAGATGTTATATATTGATTTGCATTTTAATGAGGGAAATAAGTATTTGACCCCTCTGCAAAACATGACTTAGTACTTGGTGGCAAAACCCTTGTTGGCAATCACAGAGGTCAGACGTTTCTTGTAGTTGGCCACCAGGTTTGCACACATCTCAGGAGGGATTTTGTCGCACTGCTCTTTGCAGATCTTCTCCAAGTCATTAAGGTTTCGAGGCTGACGTTTGGCAACTCGAACGTTCAGCTCCCTCCAAAGATTTTCTATGGGATTAAGGTCTGGAAACTGGCTAAGCCACTCCAGGACCTTAATGTTCTTCTTCTTGAGCCACTCCTTTGTTGCCTTGGCCGTGTGTTTTGGTCATTGTCACGCTGGAATACCCATCCACAACCCATTTTCAATGCCCTGGCTGAGGGAAGGAGGTTCTCACCCAAGATTTGACGGTACATGGCCCCGTCCATCGTCCCTTTGATGCGGTGAAGTTGTTCTGTCCCCTTAGCAGAAAAACACCCCCAAAGCATAATGTTTCCACCTCCATGTTTGATGGTGGGGATGGTGTTCTTGGGGTCATAGGCAGAATTCCTCCTCCTCCAAACATGGCGAGTTGAGTTGATGCCAAAGAGCTCGATTTTGGTCTCATCTGACCACAACACTTTCATCCAGTTCTCCTCTGAATCATTCAGATGTTCATTGGCAAACTTCAGACGGGCCTGTATATGTGCTTTCTTGAGCAGGGGGTCATTGCGGGCGCTGCAGGATTTCAGTCCTTCACGGCATAGTGTGTTACCAATTGTTTTCTTGGTGACTATGGTCCCAGCTGCCTTGAGATCATTGACAAGATCCTCCCGTGTAGTTCTGGGCTGATTCCTCACCGTTCTCATGATCATTGCAACTCCACGAGGTGAGATCTTGCATGGAGTCCCAAGCCGAGGGAGATTGACAGTTCTTTTGTGTTTCTTCCATTTGCAAATAATCACACCAACTGTTGTCACCTTCTCACCAAGCTGCTTGGCGATGGTCTTGTAGTCCATTCCAGCCTTGTGTAGGTCTGCAATCTTGTCCCTGACATCCCTGGAGAGCTCTTTGGTCTTGGGCATTGTGGAGAGTTTGGAATCTGATTGATTGATTGCTTCTGTGGACAGGTGTCTTTATACAGGTAACAAACTGAGATTAGGAGCACTCCCTTTAAGAGTGTGCTCCTAATCTCAGCTCGTTACCTGTATAAAAGACACCTGGGAGCCAGAAATATTTCTGATTGAGAGGGGGTCAAATAATTATTTCCCTCAATAAAATGAAAATCAATTTATAACATTTTTGACATGCGTTTTTCTGGATTTTTTGGTTGTTATTCTGTCTCTCACTGTTCAAATAAACCTACCATTAAAATTATAGACTGATAATTTCTTTGTCAGTGGGCAAACGTACAAAATCAGCAGGGGATCAAATACTTTTTTCCCTCACTGTAATTGTTCTTTTGCCTTCTCAACATGTTGCAGGGAGAGACAGGAGCAGGTTGTTAGTAGGTGGGAACAGTCAGTGCTGTTGACTTGTTTTGGGTGTTAATAAGAATTCTGATTTCAGATAGATTTTAATTACATTTTCACCATTCATGGGAATGGAGTATGAACAGCACCCATAATTAAATCCAATACCTTCAACACATACGCTTCATACTGTACATTGTACTTTCAATCAGGTCCTATGGGTAATTTATTACTAAGTACGTGTTTTAATGTTTCTAGTGATTTACACTTAATTGACAGCAAACGTAAATCTGAGCATAAGTATTGTAAGCATTGATTATCAAAAGTGTTTATTATTAAAGTTGTTACTCAAAGTTAATCAACTCATCCCTGGTCATGCAAAGGGTAAATCATGTTTAGTCTTACCTTTACAGTAAGAGGGAAAGAGTAAAGTGGAAGTACTACACGCAATTGTTGACCTCTCACCTTTCACAATACTTTGTACTGTATTAGAGAGGTTTCCATTGACCCACTGTCACCTAGTGGTGAGAAAATGTAGATATTATTTTCACCTGCAATGCATGGACCCTGACAATTATGAGGGGGTGGCCCCCTCGTGTGGCTGTGATCTATAATTGCAGAAACATTTTCTCATTGGCACTAAACAATACTATCCAGGGGCCATGGCTAAGGCATTATATTAAGAAACAGTAGTGAGGATATGGTGATATTATGGGGACATTATGGGAATATTAGATATTAGGAGGACATTATACTGATATTAAGGGGAGGTTATTCCCAAGGTAAAACGCCCCACGAGCACTCATATATGCAGTCTTAACTTAAGACACATGTTGTTGAGTCCATGTCTAAGATATTGGAAAGAATAACAATGAAATGGAATGCAATAAAATGACCTTTAATTAAAGAGTCAAGTGAATTACATGGTCTTGTTGGAGAACTGTTTGAAGGTGTTCCACAGGCCTTAGTTGATGGCTGAAAACATCCTCACAAAGCGGAAGCATTTGTGTGGTTTCTTCTGTGGTTGAGAGATACATGTAGGTGGAGGATCCTCCTCTATTGGAGACATGGCAGCTTGATGAACGATGCAGGGTGCTAAAGACAGAACAGTGAGATTGACATGAACATGATCTTGTGTTAATCAACATTTTTTCATTTCAACTTTTCTAATTACTGTATTGACTATCCATATTGAGGCATTGGATATACACAATGAAGTGCAGTCAGGATAGGCAGGGTAGACAGTGCATACCCTGTAATAATTCAATTCAATTCAATTCAAATGTCAATGATTCTGGTGGTTTTTATGCTCAAAATCAAAACATTTGCTAAAACTGCATCAAAGACCTCAGGAAAGGCGCCAGGGTATGCATGCTCATCCATTCAAATCATTGACGCGCGCGACCGTCCCTGACTCCAGTCACTGGCTATGGACACGGTCAGCATAAGCTTCGCTGGTTTGCCTAGCATCATTTGTTGCATTGAGATGATTTCATATTTTGCGCATGCGTATTGCCTAAACATAGTGTGTGGGTAAACTCTGCACATTTGGACGTGTCTATAAATACTGAACAAAAATATCAAGCAACATGTAAAGTGTTGGTCCCATGTTTCATGAGCTGAAATAAAAGATCCCAGAAATGTTCCATGTCCACAAAAACCTTATTTCTCTCAAATTTTGTGCACAAATTAGTTTACATCCCTTTTAGTGAGCATTTCTCCTTTGTCAACATAATCCATCCACCTGACAGGTGTGGCATATCAAGAAGCTTATTAAACAGCATGATCATTACACAGGTGCACCTTGCAATAAAAGGCCACTAAAGTGTGCAGTTTTGTCACACAACACACTGCCACAGATGTCTCAAGTTTTGAGAGAGCGTGCAATTGACATGCTGAGTGCAGGAATGTCCACCAGAGCTGTTGCCACATAATTGAAAGTTCATTTCGCTACCATAAGCCGCCTCCAACATCGTTTTAGAGAATTTAGCAGTAAGTCAAACAGGCATCACAACCACAGACCACGTGTAACCATGCCAGCCCAAGGCCTCATTCTGATTGGCTGGCCCTGGTTCCCCAGTGGAGAGGCCTATGCCCTCCCAGGCCCACCCATTGCTGCGCCCCTGCCCAGTCATGTGAAATCCATAGATTAGGGCCTAGTGAATTTATTTCAATTGACCGATTTCATTAGATGAACTGTAACTCAGTAAAATCTTTGAAATTGTTGCAGTTTGCGTTTATATTTTGTTCAGTATAATTTGGGTCTCGCATCCCTTGAACTGAATGAAACTAGCTAGCTAGCAAAAACAACCTGACAAATGGACTGCACCTCAAACAATATTCCAAGTTGGATTTCCAAGGAAAACTTGGTATAATTCAGAGAGGGAGACCAACAACTGCCCTTCCTGACCATCAGAGGAAGGGACAGGAAATCATCCGATCGGGACAACGACACGCTGCTGATGGCCTCCGGACATGATACCTGACTGTCAAATGCTTCGACCGGCTTTCTGCTGATGGTCTATGGGGAGGTTTTCAGAGAAAATGATGTACTCTTTCGTGTTCTGCAGAATAACATAATGGACATGGGGTTCTGCTGTGTACATATCAACAACACAATAACATCTGTGGACGCCCTGAGACAAGAGTTTGACACATTCTATGATTGGTTTGAGGAGAAATGCACCACACTCGGACTGACAGACACAGCAACCCAGAGGAGACAGCTGATGAGAGGAATGTTATACAATATTTTGGACAATCTCCAATGTTCAAATGAAAGCCAGGTTTGATTATTTTGTCATCCTTGGCCCTCATGTCAATTCGAGACAGAGACTTTTCAAACTCAAAAGGAATAAAGAAGACTTCTACAACGTTGTCACCGAGAGGTTCACCCTGAACGACAGATTAATGGACTTCATTTACAAGTAAAGGTAGGCCTAAATGCAATTTCATTAGAACCTTATTTATTATATAGAGTGCATTCGGAAAATATTCAGACCCCTTGACTTTTTCCACATTTTGTTATGTTACAGCCTTATTCTAAAATGGATTTAATCATTTTTCCCCTCATCAATCTACACACAACACCCCATAATGACAAAGCAAAAACGTTTTTTTTGAAAGTTTTGCAAATGTTTTACGCTACAAGCTTGGCACACCTGTATTTGGGGAATTTATCACATTCTTCTCTGCAGATCCTCTAAAGCTTTGTGAGGTTGGATGGGGTGTGTCGCTGCACAGCTGCATAGCTATTTTCAGGTCTCTCCAGAGATGTTCGATCGGGCTCAAGTCCGGGCTCTGGCTGGGCCACTCAAGGACATTCAGAGTCTTGTCTCGAAGCCATTCCTGCGTTGTCTTGGCTGTGTGCTTAGGGTCGTTGTCCTCTATGAAGGTGAATCTTCGCCCCAGTCTGAGGTTCTGAGCTCTCTGGAGCAGGTTTTCATCAAGGATCTCTCTGTACTTTGCTCCGTTCATCTTTCCTTCAATCCTGGCTAGTCACCCAGTCCCTGCCGCTGAAAAACATCCCCACAGCATGATGCTGTCAGCACCATGCTTCACCGTAGGGATGGTGCCAGGTTTCCTCCAGACGTGACGTTTGGCATTCAGGCCAAGGAGTTCAATCTTGGTTTCATCAGACCAGAGTATCTTGTTTCTCATGGCCTGAGAGTCCTTTAGGTGCCTTTTGGCAAACTCCAAGCGACTGTCATGTGCCTTTTACTGAGGAGTGGCTTCCGTCTGGCCACTCTACCATAAAGGCCACTCTACCATAAAGGCCAGATTGGTGGAGTGCTGCAGAGATGGTTGTTCTTCTGGAAGGTTCTCCCATCTCCACGGAGGAACCCTGGAGCTCTGTCAGAGTGACCATAGGGTTCTTGGTCACCTCCCTGACCAAGGCCCTTCTCACCCGACTGCTCAGTTTGGCCGGGGCGGCCAACTCTAGGAAGAGTCTAGGTGGTTCCAAACTTCTTCCATTTAAGAATGATGGAGGCCACTGTGTTCTTGGGGACCTTCAATGCTGCAGACATGTTTTGCCATTATGGGGTATTGCGTGTAGATTGATGAGGGAAAAAAATAATTTCATCAATTTGATAATAAGGCGGTAACATAACAAAATGTGGAAAAAGGGAAATACTTTCCGAATGCACTATACACTGAGTATACCAAACATTAGGAACACCTTCCTAATATTGAGTTGTAAATCCATTTTGAAATGCTATGGAGTTTGCGTCGCAAACTCCCTCCAGAGCTGTTGTCTGGATTCTCTGACTGGATAGTAGGGTTGGGCGTTATGCAAATGTTCATATTTTCATTCTGTCCTTCTCTCATCCCGGCCTTTACGGTATTACCGGCTTAGTACACAAGGGGGTGCTAAAAACACAAAAGAATCCCATTCGGCGTCTATTGCCAGAATGCTAACAAAATTAGCTCAAGTAATAGCATATTTCCATGGAGGCTGCTAGCTAAATATGCTAATGAGCGCAAACAAAAATAAACTAATTGCAAAGACAGGCAATCCAACTCATAAAGTTATACATATATAGGTAGGAGCTACCGAATGTCATTTTTGGTGAGTTTGGACATTTACAAGTGAATGTGAACGAGAGACATTGTGCAAATGTATAAAGTTTTGACTCATGCTTGTCTGAAGGAAGAACAGTACTGGCTCTGGTGCAGCATGTGTATACGCTGTGTCTGTGTGGAGTCTGGAGTCGCTAGGGCAAGGGGCCAGTCTGCTCTGCTCGGAGAAGAGGTGAGGAGGAGCAGACAGGCCAAGAACGGAGACAAGAAAAAACACAAGGAAATCAAGATAGCAGTGGCAGCTGTACAGTTTTCTCAAACACGGCAGAAAGCTAACACCAAAGCTAACGCGTCTCCTTATAAATTCAGCCACTTACTTAGATAACTAGCAAGTTAAACTTAGGGGTTGCGTTAACACAGAATTATGCATTTCTCACGCAGAAAAAAATTAAAAAATGCTCGGCATCAGACACATTTTGTCAGCAGACAGCGCTCTGACTGATGTGTAGCTACTTTTCTCTGGTACTTTTCGGTGTAGCCTACTTTTCTCCGGTAAAATGCAAGATTAACTTTAAGCAAAACATTAGGAAATGTAGCTGGCTACATTCTTTCTATGGCAAACATTATAGATATTATGGCCATGCATCGTTTTTGCAAAAACTACCTTGCTTTTTCATTGTAAGCTCATATACTTATATGGCTGCCAGCCAAATAACATTGCACTTCTGTTGTCATCTGATTAAAATTAAGCTATTTTCTGCTGAATGTGTTGCACTAATGCATTTTCTGTGATGTAAAACTATAGTTGCATGTCCCTGATGCAAATGAATACAGTTGACTTTCAATATAAAATGCTACCCGTCAATACACAGTTTGAGTCGACTGCTCCCACTTTCTCTTGTTGTGCTATTTACAAGCAAACACGTGACTGGCACAACTGTTCTGGGGAACTACCGTAAGCTTCCTAATGTAAAATAATGTGACAGGTGAAATGAAGACCTCAATCTGCTTTTTGAGCGGCCTGACCAAATTCACATAGAAATGTGAGTTATAGATCTGTGATTCTCATTGAAAGCAAGTCTAAAAAGCAGTAGATCTGTTCTATGTGCAATATTTCAATGTTTAACCTTCTTAAGTTTCGTTTTTGCATATTTTACTTTCAGTTTTATCCACCAGCTTCAAACAGATGAAAATACAATATTTTCGGTTATGGAAAATATATTTCACAGCGGTTTTGATGGTACAACGATTCTCTACACTATACTTGCTTGTTTTGTCGCATTAAACTGAAATTAGGCTAAATATTTAAATATTTGCAGCCAGGAAATGGTGGAGCGATTTGTGCATATTGCACCTTTAAAAAGTATCTACAAATATAAACATTTATGGAAAAACTTCAAATAAATAGTTTCAACGTTATTGAAAAACCATCCCGTGGCTATTCAAATACCCTGGTATGCGGTATATACTGTATTACATTTAACATTTTAGTCATTTAGCAGACGCTCTTATCCAGAGCGACTTACAGTTAGTAAATACATATTTTTTTATACTGGCCCACCGTGTGAATCGAACCCACAACCCTGGCGTTGCAAACGCCATGCTCTATCAACTGAGCTACATCCCTGCCGGCCATTCCCTCCCCTACCCTGGACAACGCTGGGCAAATTGTGCGCCGCCCATGAGTCTTCCGGTCGCGGCCGGCTGCGACAGAGCCTGGATTCGAACCAGGATCTCTAGTGGCACAGTTAGCACTGCGATGCAGTGCCTTAGACCACTGCCACTCAGGAGCCACTGCCAAAGCCTACTGGATAGTTTCTTGATGCTTGGGATTGGAAGACCTGATGAAGATTTAAGGGCTTTGGTGCTGGTTACGCTTTCCCGTGGACCCACATCGGATGACGACTCACAAGCAGAAAGGGAAATGTAGTGAAGTCATCCAGTTGGGAGATGACACTATCCAGATACTGGATGGCACTGGGGACTGATGATGCATCTCGACAGGGGAGCATTCTTCCTCTGGGTCTTCAGATTTATAGGAAGTCAGGATCATGCTGAGAACTTCCTTGGTGCAGGCGTCAATCTCTACATCCTCCACTGGGCTGACCTCTGACAACTGGACCTCACTCTGGTAGATCTAGGTTCTGGTAGATCATGGATGGATGTTGCAACCATTTCAGCGGATTGCAAATTATCCTGTGGCTGTTCAGGGATGACAGATTTGCTCACACCTTTACCATGAGATAAGAGAAGCTAACTTAAAAATAAATAAATATGTCAGCCTTCAACCGGAGACAAACTTCAGAGTATACATTTTTCCTAGAAGACTTCAGACCAGGTTAGGGGGCATTGGGTGGATTTACATTGACCTCTTAAGTGCATTGAATGGATTCTACAAAATCCTGTATAATCCACAGCGGCTGTAGAATGAACACACTGCAGAGAGGTAGGGGCTGATGGGGAAGCCGCAGAGTCACGCACATTTGTTAAGCTAGTAGCAGAACTTGACGGCTTAAAGGAATGAAGAGAGCCAGAGTATTGTAATGTTTTGGCGCACCACAGAGTCAGAGCCTACATTATTACTGATGTCTTCTGCTGCAGATCAATCAATCAATCAATTTTATTTTATATAGCCCTTCTTACATCAGCTAATATCTCGAAGTGCTGTACAGAAACCCAGCCTAAAACCCCAAACAGCTAGTAATGCAGGTGTAGAAGCACGGTGGCTAGGAAAAACTCCCTAGAAAGGCAAAACCTAGGAAGAAACCTAGAGAGGAACCAGGCTATGAGGGGTGGCCAGTCCTCTTCTGGCTGTGCCGGGTGGAGATTATAACAGAACCATGCCAAGATGTTCAAAAATGTTCATAAGTGACAAGCATGGTCAAATAATAATCAGGAATAAATCTCAGTTGGCTTTTCATAGCCGATCATTAGAGTTTAAAACAGCAGGTCTGGGACAGGTAGGGGTTCCATAACCGCAGGCAGAACAGTTTAAACTGGAATAGCAGCAAGGCCAGGCGGACTGGGGATAGCAAGGAGTCACCACGGCCGGTAGTCCCGACGTATGGTCCTAGGGCTCAGGTCTCTCAGTTGGCTTTTCATAGCCGATCATTTAGAGTTGAAAACAGCAGGTCTGGGACAGGTAGGGGTTTCGTAGCCGCAGGCAGAACAGTTGAAACTGGAATAGCAGCAAGGCCAGGCGGACTGGGGGCAGCAGGGTGTCATCATGCCCGGTAGTCCTGACGTATGGTCCTAGGGCTCAGGTTCTCAGAGAGAAAGAGAGAACGAGAGAATTAGAGAGAGCATACTTAAATTCACACAGGACACTGGATAAGACAGGAGAAGTACTCCAGGTATAACCAACTAACCCCAGCCCCCCGACACATAAACTACTGCAGCATAAATACTGGAGGCTGAGACAGGAGCGGTCCGGAGACACTGTGGCCCCATCCGAAGAAACCCCCGGACAGGGCCAAACAGGAAGGATATAACCCCACCCACTCCGCCAAAGCACAGCCCCCGCACCACTAGAGGGATATCCCCAACCACCAACTTACAATCCTGAGACAAGGCCGAGTATAGCCCACAGAGGTCTCCACCACATCACAAACCAAGGGGGGGGGGGCGCCAACCCAGACAGGAAGATCACGTCAGTAACTCAACCCACTCAAGTGACGCACCCCTCCCAGGGACGGCATGAAAGAGCACCAGCAGGCCAGTGACTCAGCCCCTGCAACAGGGTTAGAGGCAGAGAACCCCAGTGGAGAGGGGAACCGGCCCGGCAGAGACAGCAAGGGCTGTTCGTTGCTCCAGCCTTTCCGTTCACCTTCACACTCCTGGGCCAGACTACACTCAATCATATGACCTACTGAAGAGATAAGTCTTCAGTAAAGACTTAAAGGTTGAGACCGAGTCTGCGTCTCTCACATGGGTAGGCAGACTGTTCCATAAAAATTGAGATCTATAGGAGAAAGCCCTGCCTCCCGCTGTTTGCTTAGAAATTCTAGGGACAATTAGGAGGCCTGCGTCTTGTGACCGTAGCGTACGTATTGGTATGTACGGCAGGACCAACTCGGAAAGATAGGTAGGAGCAAGCCCATGTAACGCTTTATAGGTTAACAGTAAAACCTTGAAATCAGCCCTTGCCTTAACAGGAAGCCAGTGTAGGGAAGCTAGCACTGGAGTAATATGATCAAATTTCTTGGTTCTAGTCAGGATTCTAGCAGCCGTATTTAGCACTAACTGAAGTTTATTTAGTGCTTTATCCGGGTAGCCGGAAAATAGAGCATTGCAGTAGTCTAATCTAGAAGTAACAAATGCATGGATTAATTTTTCTGCATCATTTTTGGACAGAAAATTTCTGATTTTTGCAATGTTACGTAGATGGAAAAAAGCTGTCCTTGAAACAGTCTTGATATGTTCGTCAAAAGAGAGATCAGGGTCAAGAGTAACGCCTAGGTCCTTCACAGTTTTATTTGAGACGACTTTACAACCATCAAGATGAATTGTCAGATTTAACAGAAGATCTCTTTGTTTCTTGGGACCTAGAACAAGCATCTCTGTTTTGTCCGAGTTTAAAAGTAAAAAGTTTTCAGCCATCCACTTCCTTATGTCTGAAACACAGGCTTCTAGCGAGGGCAATTTTGGGGCTTCACCATGCTTCATTGAAATGTACAGCTGTGTGTCATCCGCATAGCAGTGAAAGTTAACATTATGTTTTCGAATAACATCCCCAAGAGGTAAAATATATAGTGAAAACAATAGTGGTCCTAAAACGGAACCTTGAGGAACACCGAAATGTACAGTTGATTTGTCGGAGGACAGACCATTCACAGAGACAAACTGATATCTTTCCGACAGGTAGGATCTAAACCAGGCCAGAACTTGTCCGTGTAGACCAATTTGGGTTTCCAGTCTCTCCAAAAGAATGTGGTGATCGATGGTGTCAAAGGCAGCACTAAGGTCTAGTAGCACGAGGACAGATGCAGAGCCTCGGTCTGACGCCATTAAAAGGTCATTTACCACCTTCACAAGTGCAGTCTCAGTGCTATGATGGGGTCTAAAACCAGACTGAAGCATTTCGTATACATTGTTTGTCTTCAGAAAGGCAGTGAGTTGCTGCGCAACAGCTTTTTCTAAAATTTTTGAGAGGAATGGAAGATTCGATATAGGCCGATAGTTTTTTATATTTTCCGGGTCAAGGTTTGGCTTTTTCAAGAGAGGCTTTATCACTGCCACTTTTAGTGAGTTTGGTACACATCCGGTGGATAGAGAGCTGTTTATTATGTTCAACATAGGAGGGCCAAGCACAGGAAGCAGCTCCTTCAGCAGTTTAGTAGGAATAGGATCCAGTATGCAGCTTGAAGGTTTAGAGGCCATGATTATTTTCATCATTGTGTCAAGAGATATAGTATTAAAACACTTAAGTGTCTCTCCCGATCCCAGGCCCTCGCAGAGCTGTGCAGATCCAGGACAGCTAAGCCCTGGAGGAATACGCAGATTCAAAGAGGAGTCCGTAATTTGCTTTCTAATGGTCATGATCTTTTCCTCAAAGAAGTTCATGAATTTATCACTGCTGAAGTGAAAACCATCCTCTCTTGGGGAATGCTGCTTTTTAGTTAGCTTTGCAACAGTATCAAAAAGAAATTTTGGATTGTTCTTATTTTCCTCGATTAATTTGGAAAAGTAGGATGATCGAGCAGCAGTGAGGGCTCTTCGGTACTGCACGGTACTGTCTTTCCAAGCTAGTCGGAAGACTTCCAGTTTGGTGTGGCGCCATTTCCGTTCCAATTTCCTGGAAGCTTGCTTCAAAGCTCGGGTATTTTCTGTATACCAGGGAGCTAGTTTCTTATGACAAATGTTTTTCGTTTTTAGGGGTGCAACTGCATCTAGGGTATTGCGCAAGGTTAAATTTAGTTCCTCAGTTAAGTGGTTAACTGATTTTTGTCCTCTGACGTCCTTGGGTAGGCAGAAGGAGTCTGGAAGGGCATCAATGAATTTTTGTGTTGTCTGAGAATTTATAGCACGACTTTTGATGCTCCTTGGTTGGGGTCTGAGCAGATTATTTGTTGCGATTGCAAACGTAATAAAATGGTGGTCCGATAGTCCAGGATTTTGTGGAAAAACATTAAGATCTACAACATTTATTCCATGGGACAAAACTAGGTCCAGAGTATGACTGTGGCAGTGAGTAGGTCCAGAGACATGTTGGACAAAACCCACTGAGTCGATAATGGCTCCGAAGGACTTTTGGAGTGGGTCTGTGGACTTCTCCATGTGAATATTAAAATCACCAAAAATTAGAATATGATCTGCTATGACTACAAGGTCTGATAGGAATTCAGGAAACTCAGAGAGGAACGCTGTATATGGCCCAGGAGGCCTGTAAACAGTAGCTATAAAAAGTGATTGAGTAGGCTGCATAGATTTCATGACTAGAAGCTCGGAAGATGAAAACGTCATTTTTTTTTTTGTAAATTGAAATTTGCTATCGTAAATGTTAGCAACACCTCCGCCTTTGCGGGATGCACGGGGAATATGGTCACTAGTGTAACCAGGAGGTGAGGCCTCATTTAACACAGCAAATTCATCAGGCTTAAGCCATGTTTCAGTCAGGCCAATCACATCAAGATTATGATCAGTGATTAGTTCATTGACTATGACTGCCTTTGAAGTGAGGGATCTAACATTAAGTAACCCTATTTTGAGATGTGAGGTATCACGATCTCTTTCAATAATGGCAGGAATGGAGGAGGTCTTTATCCTAATAAGATTGCTAGGGTGAACACCACCATGTTTAGTTTTGCCCAACCTAGGTCGAGGCACAGACACAGTCTCAATGGGTATGGCTGAGCTGACTACACTGACTGTGCTATTGGCAGACTCCACTAAGCTGGCAGGTTGGCTAACAGCCTGCTGCCTGGCCTGCACCCTATTTCACTGTGGGGCTAAAGGAGTTAGAGCCCTATCTATGTTGGTAGATAAGAGGAGAGCACCCCTCCAGCTAGGATGGAGTCCGTCACTCCTCAGCAGGTCAGGCTTGATCCTGTTTGTGGGTGAGTCCCAGAAAGAGGGCCAATTATCCACAAATGTTATCTTTTGGGAGGGGCAGAAAACAGTTTTCAACCAGCGATTAAGTGCTGAGACTCTGCTGTAGAGCTCGTCACTTCCCCTAACTGGGAGGGGGCCAGAGACAATTACTCGATGCCGACACATCTTTCTAGCTGATTTACACGCTGAAGCTATGTTGCACTTGGTGACCTCTGACTGTTTCATCCTAACATCGTTGGTGCCGACGTGGATAACAATATCTCTATACTCTCTACACTCGCCAGTTTTAGCTTTAGCCAGCACCATCTTTAGATTAGCCTTAACGTCGGTAGCCCTGCCCCCTGGTAAACAGTGTATGATCGCTGGGTGATTCGTTTTAAGTCTAATACTGCGGGTAATGGAGTCGCCAATGACTAGGGTTTTCAATTTGTCAGAGCTAATGGTGGGAGCCTTCGGCGTCTCAGACCCCGTAACGGGAGGAGTAGAGACTAGAGAAGACTCAGACTCAGACTCCGACTCGCTACATAATGGGGAAAACCGGTTGAAGGTTTCTGTCGGCTGAATGAGCGACACCGGTTGAGCATTCCAACAGTATTTCCCTCCAGAAGCCATGAGAAAGTTGTCCGGCTGCAGGGACTGTGCGGGGGGAGTTATACTAACGTTACTGTCTGTACTTACTGGTGGCACAGACGCTGTTTCTTCCTTTCCTACACTGATAATACTCTTGCCTAACGATTGCGTCTGAAGCTGGGCTTGTAGCACAGCTATTCTCGCCGTAAGGCGAGAATTCTCCTGTATATTATGAGTACAGCGACTGCAATTAAAAGACATCATGTTAATGTTACTACTTAGCTTCGGCTGTTGAAGATGTTGATGAGCCATGTCCAGATAAAGCGTCCGGAGTGAAAAAGTTGAATAAGGGAAAAAAGTTGCGATGGAAAAACGGAAAATAACGTAAAGTTGGCAGCTAAAACGCACAGGAAAATGACTCTTCTGTCTCGGGATAAACGTCCGGGGTGAAAAAGTTTAACGAAAAAAGATGAGTGAGGACAGAACTAAAAAGTTGGTAAATTTGTTGAACACAGAGATTGATTAAACGTTTATTAAAAGTAAAACGTGAATAGTTTGGCAGGTAGCCAAGTAGCAACAAACAGCAGAGCAGCACGGAGACAATGCGGAAGCGAGACGGAAGTATCTTCCAGATGTATACTTTTTATGCAAGTTCTTGAAGCACGTCCATTGCCCCCTGTCCGTTTCCAGGTGTGTCGCTGCATCCTCCCATTGTGTCAACAACGACTGACAGGACCTTACCTGTCACTGATCCAAGGAACGTCTCAATGTCTGGATCGGATTCACATGGAGTGATCTTGCCTTTTGGCACTGCCTCTTCAATCTTCTGCATTGTGTCAGAGATCACACACATCAACTTCTCAGCAGTCTCCATGGCATACTGCCCATCACTCATCAGTGGGGAAGATTTCCCTGAAGGTGAATTGGAGACTACTATTGAGAGGGAAGAGTTAAGTTAATGCACAGCCTCCCCCACGAGAGCTCTTGTCAATTCAGGTGACCTTCAGGAAGAGTCACCCAATGACTGCAGAATTGTGTCTTCTGTAATCCCAAATATGTATTTTAGGGGCTCAGTGATGGGAGCCTCTCCTTCATGCGCCCTTTTCAACAAGCAAACACAAACATTGATAACTTGTGTATTGATCTCTTATGAATTTTCCCATTTAACAATTCATTTTAATTTCCAAATGGTGTTAATATTTCTGGTTACTATCTCCTTTTCTGGATGTAATAATCATGAAAATGAGGATAGTTTTCTTTCTTTCGGAATTTGTCTACGGTGAGTATTTGTCTATAATATAGGATGATTTTGAAAAAAACATTTTACTCAGTAGAAAACTTGGGCTAATCAGTACATTTAATAAAAAATGTACACTACCGTTCAAAAGTTTGGGGTCATTTAGAAATGTCCTTGTTTTCGAAAGAAAAGCAATTTTTTTGTCCATTAAAATCAAATTGATCAGAAATACAGTGTAGACATTATTAATGTTGTAAATGGTTATTGTAGCTGGAAATGGCTGATGTTTTATGGAATATCTACATAGGCGTACAGAGGCCCATTATCAGCAACCATCAGTCCTGTGTTCCAATGGCACGTTGTGTTTGCTAATCCAAGTTGATCATTTTAAAAGGCTAATTGATCATTAGAAAACCCTTTTGCAATTATGTTAGCACAGCTGAAAACTGTTGTGCTGATTAAAGAAGCAATAAAACGGGCCTTTTTGAGACTAGTTGAGTATCTGGAGCATCAGCAATTGTGGGTTTGATTACAGAATCAAAATGGCCAGAAACAAATAACTTTCTTCTGAAACTCGTCAGTCTATTCTTGTTCTGAGAAATGAAGGCTATTCCATGCAAGAAATTGCCAAGAAACTGAAGATCTCGTACAACGCTGTGTACTACTCACTTCATAGAACAGCGCAAACTGGCTCTAACCAGAATGGAAAGAGGAGTGGGAGGCCCCGGTGCACAACTGAGCAAGATGACAAATACATTAGAGTGTCTAGTTTGAGAAACAGACGCCTCACAGGTCCTCAACTGGCAGCTTCATTAAATAGTGCCCACAAAACACCAGTCTCAATGTCAACAGTGAAGAGGCGACTCCGGGATGCTGACCTTCTAGGCAGAGTTGCAAAGAAAAAGCCATATCTCAGACTGGCCAATAAAAAGAAAAGATTAAGATGGGCAGTCTGAGATTTGGCTTTTTCTTCGCAACTCTGCCTAGAAGGTCAGCATCCCGGAGTCGCCTCTTCACTGTTGACGTTGAGACTGGTGTTTTTTCCATCCATATTTGATCACTTGAATGTCTTGTCCATGTCTGTCTCAGTTACATGCAAGCGCAGTTAATGTATGATGACTGATGAAAAACAGCCTAAGCACGGTTATGATGACTGATGAAAAGTAGCTTAACACAGAGGATTTAAAATGTATTCACTCACTTACTGTAAGTCGCTCTGGATAAGAGCATCTGCTAAATTGCTAAAATGTAAATGTACTTGAGGTATTATGTCATGCAGCCTATGTTGCGTGACTTCATAAAGGCACAGTCCATAGTAGCGCGGGAGAAGGGGCTGGGGGCATCTGTGTGGTGCTGAGACCATTAGCACAATTCAACCATGTGTTGGCCATGTGCTGCTCTGGCTTAGAGACCATTGCATTGACCTATATATATGTACAAGATTCAGGACAGCTTATTTTTCAGATATATAGGATCCCCTGTAAGGGATTGATTTAGATGATAAGTGACATCTAATCTTTCAGAACTAAATTGAGTGCATAAAACTGAAACAGAAACAATTTATGAAAGTAATGCCACTTGCAGTGATGGTTTGGTGCTAGGCCTACTGTAGTACATTACCATTTCCCCTCACCCCACCAAAGAGTAGAACAAAATCATACATCAAGTAATTCATACCTTATTATCATGCTTGTCATACAGGTTGGGTCAGAATAGCAAAGGTCTGGTCCTTGATCTCTCCATCAAACCGAAATAACAGCTTTAGGCTAGATGCAGGGATTCAGGTACTGTATGAGGAAAGGGATACAAAAGAGTTGCAAATCAATATGTAGATCTAGAGGATTGGTTAGATGTAGGCCTATCCAATATGGCAAAACAACCTAACTCTCCAACCTGTGTGTTTGTGTCTTTCTGAGGGGTGGGCATTAAAGCAGAATATGGATTTCTGTGGACTGCAAGGAATATGGATCAATAAAGTATTATTCCTCTTCTATTACCATATTCCTTCAACCTATTAAATATTTTTTCAGACCTGCATGACAGTCTAAGGGTAGGATAGAGGTGCTAGTAAACATTAGGGGGCTATGAGGTGCAATTTGGAGCTCAGTAAATTAGTTTAATAAAATTAAATGATTATTTTCAAATTAGTTTAAGGGCACTTTTCAATCTGTATCGCTGAAGCATTACAGATAGCGCGCTAGAAATGTAAAGGTAGTTTCCTATTGAGTCAACATCTGCAGCGTTTACCGTGAATGCAGTCTCCACTAACAGGGAAAACTGCCTTTCAATTTCAATCACAATAACCACGTTTCCATCCACAGTTTTTATGCAAGTAAATTCATGTCAGATATATTTATTTTTATCACAACCGCTGTGATGGAAACAGGACGTTTCGGTGTGATTTTTGACATGCCAACAGATAATTTGTTCGTTCGACATGGTAGGATCTTTTTGTGTCGGTAAAATTAATTATGCAGGTAATGGCGGGGGAAACGCCTTAATGCACAAATATTGATATAATAACCATCATATCGAAATACACTTGGAGTCACCCAACGATATGGTGTTTGGTCCTCCTATTACAACTCGGGAAACCATGCAAGTTATTAGGCTACAGATTAAATACGTTTTGATTCACTTTACAGGGTGGTGAAAGTGCATTGTGAGGAGCTTGATGCTGCTTTCCAATAAATATCGCACTGTACTTATATGCGAGCTGTTGGCTAGAGTACAGGTGCCACGACCAGAGAAGGCACATTTGCTATTTAATGCAACAGTTTTTGTTACAAAACTATCAGTAGAGTTGAAAATGCGATGGAAACACATTGAACTTTCGATTTGTATTTGGTACATGAAAATGTAAGCGAAAAAGTACATTTTGTGTTCACTACTTCATCACGCACTGATTTTTTTCCACAACAAGTCCTTTTGGTGGAAACAGAGGCCCTAACACTGCTGGGAAAATGCGCATAATTTCTTTATTCGGATTCTAGAATATTTGCATGAAAATCTTTCGCCAATTAGGTGGAAACCTAGCTAATAACCACGTTTCCATCCACAGTTTTCTATGCGAGTAAAGTCATACAGTACAATAAAAAAAGTTTCGGTACAATTTTATAAATGCCTGCAGTTCATTTGACATGGTGGGATCTTTTTGTGTTGTTAAAATTAATTATGTGAGAAATGGCAGTGGACACGACTTTAGGCACAAATATTTATATAATAACCATCATATCGAAGTAAACTTGATGTCACGAGATGATATGGTGTGTGGTACTCCCACTACAACTCGAGAAACCATGCAGTTCATTAGGCTACATATTAAATAATTTATGATGGGGTGGTGAAAGTGCACTGTGATCTTGATGCTACTTTTCAATAAATATCGAGGGTCTGATTCTGGTGACATGATGGTCGATGCTTGACTGCCATTTGACAAATACAAATATTCTCGCTCTTATCCATAATAATATAATCATGAAGAATAGCCTACCTGCACTGTATCTGCGAGCTGTTGGCTAGAGTGCACTCGCCAAGACCAGAATTTTAGATTTTTAATCGGTATATGAAAACTTACATTTTGTGTGCACTATGTCATCATGCAAATAATTTTATCAGCAACAAGTCCGTTTGGTGGAAACATACCACTGGTGGGAAAATGTGCATATTTTCTTTATGCCAATTTTAGAATATTGGCATGGAAATCTTTCGCCAGCTACTGTAAGGCTGAATTTCCGCGATAAGGTTTGAATAAAGCCTTTATTTTGTATGAGGCAGACATAGGCTACTAGGCTAGTTTTTTTGACGCATTTTATTTAACATTTAAATGTGTAGCCTACTCTCCTGTCTGGGAATAACGCTGCTGTAACAAAATTTCATAATTTCGTAAATATCAGCATAAATGGGAAAAATCCACTTCAAATCCTCCAACTGGTAATTACTAGTGGGTAACTCGTATATCATTCCCATGCTCCCAAGTTTCTCACTTACACCTCTCTGACGTCATTTGTCAACAAAAAAGACAGCAAGCATTTTAAATCTCTTGTTCCCAATATTTTTTATCATTGATTGTCATAGAAATATCAAAACAGCTGCAAATTATTCTAAAAAGGTCCAGCCTACTTTTACAACCTATGATTTGAATAAAAAATCAAGTTTTGATTTGATAGAAATAATCAAACCATGTCAAAATGCATTTAAATATCTTGTTCCCAATAACTTTTTCATAGATTCTCATTGAAACATCAAAACAAGTGCCAATTATCTAAAAATGTCGGGCCTACTTTTACAACCTTTAACTTGCATAAAAAGTCAAGTTTTGATTTTATATAAATAATAAAATCATATAGAAATGCATTTACAGTGGCTATAGACCCTTTACAAGTCTACACACCCTTACATTTTTTTGACATTTTGTTGCATTACGAAGTGGGATTAAAATTGATTTAACTGTCATTTTTTGGTCAACGATCTAAACAAAATACTCTAATGTCAAAGTGGAAGATTTATTTTTTATTTTTAAGATGAATTAAAAATAAAACACAAATATACCTTGATTAGATAAGTAGTCACCCCCTGAGTCAATACACCTTCGGCTAGACAGCAATTTTCAAGTCTTGACATAGATTTTCAAGCAGATTGAAGTCAAAACTGTAACTTGGCCACTTAGGAACATTCACTGTCTTCTTGGTAAGCAAGTCCAGTGTAGATTTGGCTTTGTGTTGTAGATTGTCCTGCTGAAAGGTCAATTCCTCTCTAAGTGTCTGGTGTAAAGCAGACTGAATCAGGTTTTCCTCTAGGATTTTGCCTGTGCAAGCATACCCATACCATGATGCAGCCACCACCATGCTTGAAAATAAGGAGGAAGTTACTCAGTGATGTGTTGTGTTGGATTTGCCCCAAACATAAGGCTTTGCATTTAGGCCAAAAAGTGTATTCCTTTCCTGTGTTTTTTTTTTCATTATTACTTCAGTGCCTTGTTGCATACATATGCATGTTTTGGAATATTTGTATTCTGTATATTTGTATTATTCTTTTTACTCTGTCATTTAGGTCAATATTGTTGAGTCACTACTATGTTGTTGTTCCATCTTCAGTTTTCTCCTATCACAGCCATTAAACTCTTTAGCTATTTTAAAATCACCAATCCCTAAGCAGTTTCCTTCCTGTCCTGCAGCTCAGTTCAGAAGGACGACTGTATCTTTGATGTGTCTGGGTGGTTTAATACATCATCCGTAGCATAATTATTAACTTTACCTTGCTTAAAGACATATTCAATGTCTGATTTGTTATTGTTACCCATCTACCAATCACTGCCCTTCTTTATGAGGAATTTCAAAAAGCTCCCTGGTCTTTGTAGTTGAATCTGTGCTTGAAATTCAGTACTTGACTGAGCGACCTTACAGATGATATATGTATGGGGGACAGGGGAAGGTGTAGACATTCAAAAATCATGTCAACCCCTATTATTTCACACAGAGTGAGTCTATATAACGTATTATGTGATTTTTATTACAATTAAATCTATTTCAATCCCACTTTGTAACACAACAAAATGTGAAAGGCACTGTATGTGAATGACTCCAGTTGTGTTGGGCAGGGCAGAGGTGTAGGATCTTGATGCTCTCTCTGCAACTGCTTGGAGAAGACTGAAAAATTGGGGATCTGGAACCCAAGTTGACTGCCTGTGATTGGCTGACCCCACGGTGTGATAAGGCATCTGGCAACCTGGTCCCTAGCAACCAATCTACAGAGTGTGTCTCTGAGAGAGGGCTGTGAGATGGTGTGCTAAGAGTCACCGGCAGGTAATTCTGTACCACCCTTTGTATGGCCGAAACTTGTATGGTGGTGATGCCTTGGATCAGTTCCATTGAGTGTCTGGTTTTAATAATATGGATTTAGTTTGATGTTTCTATGACAATCCATAAAAAAGTTATAGCAGATAAGAGATTTAAATGCAATTGTATATGATTGATTATTTCCATTAAATTAACACTTTACTTTTTATGCAAATCAAAGGTTGTAGAAGTAGGCCAGATGTTTTTAGAATAATCTGCACTTGTTTTGATGTTTCTATGACAATCAATGCTAAAGTTATTGTGAACAAGAGATTTAAATGGATTTTTATATGCTTTTTATGCAAATCAAAGGTTGTAAAAGTAGGCTGGACCTTTTCAGAATAATTTGCACTTGTTTTGATGTTTCTATAATCAGGTTTCCATCCAACAATTTCATGCTGATACATTACTTGATGCATGAAAAAAGTCACGACTGTCCTGATGGAAACAGGATATGCCGGTACAATTTGATGAATGCAGAAAGACAACTTGTTCATTCGACGGTGGGATCTTTTTGTGTCTGTAAAAATAATTATGCAATAAATTGGAGTGTGCAAAGCTGTCATCAAGGCAAAGGGTGGCTACTTTGAAGAATCTCAAATATAAAATATATTTTTATTTGTTTAACACTTTTTTTTGTTACTACATGATTCCATCTGTGTTATTTCATAGTTTTGATGTCTTCACTATTATTCTACAATGTAGAAAATATTTAGAATAAAGAAAAACCCTGGAATGAGTAGGTGTGTCCAAACTTTTTACTGGTACTGTAAATGTAAATGTACTGTATATATATATATATTATTTTTTGCTAAAAATGTGGGGCTCAAAACAGGTTGGGCTCTATGATGAACTTCACAGGGTGGTGGTTATTGCAGTTAAAAGGTTATAATTGTTTTAAAATAGAAAATATAAACAATTTAATTGGTGGAATTAACCACACTGGGAAACTCAAGGGCTCTTATAGCGATTGCACTTTCACCTTAGTCAAAATAAATGAATGAAATAGTAATCAGAGATGAATGGAAATTGTCAACGTTTAAATAGGCTAACGGTGAATGTCTGATATAAAACGTACTTTACATCGGTTAATCACCGTTACAACTGGAGTTGGAGTGAAAACCTACAGGAGGGGTAGCTCTCCAGGAACATTGTTGGAGACAAGAGCCCTGGGCCCGTATCCACAAAGCATCTTAGAGTAGAAGTGCTGATCTATGATCAGTTTTGCCTTATAGTTCATAATGAATAAGATTGTATGGACAGATCCTAGATCACCACTCCTACTCTGAGACACTTTGTGGATACGGGCCAAGGTCTACAATGTAGTTCTACATGAATAATAATAATGTAGATGTAGGGGTTAATTGTTTGAATTTACCTGAAAGCAATAACTAGGCAATTACCTAAATTGTATTGATTGTACAGGCGCTGGCTGCAATAATCCATAAATACAACTGATAGAATGGACCCTCTTTTTATGAAGCTGAGTGGTGTCCATGGCAACCACACGGGCGAGAGTAACCACGCCTTTTGAGTACCCTCCTTCGGTTGTCTACGCTAGTTAAAATCCAAGCCCCCCTGGGCCTGCCTGAAACCTGTCTGTCTGTCAGTAATATTTTGAGGCGTGTTGGAGGGGAAAGAAGAGTGCACGAGGTGTAGAAGCAGTTTAGTTACTTAGCTAGTTATTAAACTACCTGTATTAGCCAGCAAACATGGCTACAGTCAATAGTGGTACCTCCAGTTACAGAGTCGTGATAATGGCTGGCAAATACTTGACGAACCCCTCACCGCGGCTTGTCCCGAGCACAAGTCACTGGCGAATGTTAAAACTTCAGCGCCGCTTGGCGAGTTCAAAGGCGGCCGGCCAGGGAGGCAAAACCCCGGCTTTGGCCCAGCAAGAGTTCCCTAACTCTTTCTCAGCCTCTGACCGCTACGTTCTGTCAAACCGCACATTAATTTATCGGGATGTGAAGGCTTTTCTCAATGAAATTGGTGGAGACCCTCGAGAGGCTCGGTACTGGTTGACCCAATTTCAGAGAGCCAGTTTGGCACAAGCGCCAGCATTTGCAGTGCTCGAGGTAAGAGGCTAGCTAGCTAGCCAGCGTAATTTGCTAATTTATAGGGAACGAATGAACTGTCAAACGGAATAGCTCGTTTGTTAGCTAGTGATTGAAGCGAAATAATAATCGCTGTGTACAGCTGTCAGAGAATAATCTTTATAGCTAAATTAGCTACTGGTATCAGTCCAACAAGCTTGGCTGTATAGCTCATATGATAACCTATTACGTATTGTAATTATATGTTATAGCTAACTATTATGGAGGACTAAAAGTGCCACAATTAAATAAATAAATACACCATTAAATAATTACTTAAATGTGTCATTAATTAATTCAAATTAGAATTAAATACATAAATGTGTAATTAAATGTATCATTAATTAATTCAAATACCGATTCATTTGATGTAAAATACATATATAATTATTTCACTATTTACATTTACATTTCATGATCCTGCATTGCAGTGATTCATGAATTACTTAAAACTGTCAAACTGACCCATCAAAGTCAGTGGGCGGGGCTAACGCGAATCTAGTCTGATCCATTGCTTTGGTCTGAAGTAGAGTAGGCCAACCTGGATAGAGACAATGGAGGATCTCCGTGAACTTTCCAGGGAGTTGGTTAGAGACATTTTAAACTTAGCAGAGGATGTAGAAGCAGGACCTGCTGACATTATCCGGAATTGATTTGTCTTGGCTTGATGCAGAGGGTAACCAATCAGGCGTTAGGTTCCGCCTACCAACTTTTGATGGGTCAGTTTGACAGTTTTAAGTAATTCAGGAAGCACTCCAACGCAGGACCATGAAATGTAAATGTAAATAGTGAAATTATTATATATGTATTTTACATAAAATGAATCGGTATTTGAATTAATTAATGACACATTTAATAACACATTTATGTATTTAATTCTAATTTGAATTAATTAATGACACATTTAAGTAATTATTTAATGGTGTATTTATTTATTTAATTGTGGCACTTTTAGTCCTCCATAAACTATAGTTAGCGTGTGGTTCATAGGCAAAAATATGAGCTCCTCCGTTTAACGTTCTGCGCAATGCTCAGGTGCTACACACAAACCTTAGAAAAAATAGCCGCTACCAAAAATCGCTGTAGCTGCATAGCTTTATGGCCAGGAGGAGTCTAGCGCTTGTCTAATTCTTGACATTGTGAAAGGTGACTGTAAATCAAGACCAGGGGATGGGTTCACCAGTCACAGACACTTTTTACAGCAGGCGTGGCCAACCCTCCTCCTGAAGAATTACTGGGTGTACTGTGTGCAGGCTTTTATTCTAGCCCTGCTTAAACACCTGATTCTAATCAGCCAGTCGTCAGGACCTTGATTACAGAATCAGGTCTGTTAGAGTATATCTGGAATAAAATACTGCATGCCAGGGCCGGTCCTGGCCATTCTGCCTCCCTAGGCAACAATAAACAATTTTTGCCTCCCCGAATAGAATAGAATAGTCTCAGTAAGCAAAATTACATTTAAAATACGTATTTTCTAGACGTTCAAGTTAGGTTCTTTTTCGGTTCTGAATAAAAGGTGAAAATATGTATTTTTCGGACTTTGAAAATACGTATTTTCTGGATGTTGAAATCACGTCTATTTACAGCTCTGAATGAATGTTGAAAATACGTAAATGATAGACATTTTTGTTTGGGCCAAATCAAGGCTGGTCCAGACTGGACAAAATCTGAACCAAACATATGATTGGTTCAGATTTGGTCCGGACTGGACCAAAAACCAACGTCCGTGGACGTAGAAATCAAGGCCGGTCCGGACTGCACCAAAAAAATACCTCCAGTCCAGACGGGACCAAAAAAAGATGTCCAAAAGATGTCGGCGTCGGTTCGTGCTTACTGGGGTATTGCCTACAATGTCGGCCCACAATGAAATTGTATGAATGCCCATCTATGTGGTAAGCCCACCGTTTTGTAAAAGAGGCCGTTGCTTTATTAGTCCTGATTCCTGTGACTAATCAATTTGGCTATTTAAGCTCTCAAAATCAGCTACCCAACTTTATCAGGAGGAGTTATCCTGAGCCTATTTGCAATGTGTTTACACAGCGGGAAATGCAGGAGTATTTTCTTTTTTGCTCTGATCAGCTCGTAAAAAATGTACGGATACAAAGTTGAAACCACTGATCGTGACAATTTAGCCCAGGGGATGAAACTCCTGGACAGCAGTTGTGAGTAGCCTGATTGTCAATTCCATATTGTCCATTTTACTTTGACCTGTCCTGTTTTTAGGATATGTTTGTTAACATGTCAGTGCATTTTTTATTTGATTGGGCGCCATTTAGGTTAGGCTATTTGATCGGAGAAACTCATACATTTTATTTCCAGCCTCTAGGCTACAGAAAAGGCCACATGCTCTTTCTACCACAGGCTATATCTGTTAAATGATTTGTGTTAGAAATTTCTTTTTGGCGGAAAGTTGGTGGAGTGCTGCAGCAATGCATCTCTCCAACAGCACCCTGGAGAGGCGTGCTCGGAATGGACAAGACAAATATTTTGCTTCCCTGTCTTTGACAAAGTGGGCACTGCTTATCACAGGGCGGCATCAGCGCTCACCTAAAAAGCCCATATGCCGCTAGTTGAGAGAAATTGTCATTGTTTTGGGGCAGAATTATGTGAGGTTTTATGTGTTGTTGGAGGTACAGTGAAGTCGTAAGTTTACATACACTTAGGTTGGAGTCATTAAAACTTGTTTTTCAACCACTCCACAAATTTCTTGTTAACAAACTATAGTTTTGGCAAGTCGGTTAGGACATCTACTTTGTGCATGACACAAGTAATTTTTCCAACAATTGTTTACAGACAGATTATTCCACTTATAATTCACTGTATCACAATTCCAGTGGGTCAGAAGTTTACATAAACTAAGTTGACTGTGCCTTTAAACAGCTTGGAAAATTCCAGAATTTTCAGCCAAGACCTCAGAAAAAAATGGTAGACCTCCACAAGTCTGGTTCATCATTGGGAGCAATTTCCAAAAGCCTGAAGGTACCATGTTTATCTGTACAAACAATTGTACGCAAGTATAAACACCATGGGACCACACAGCCGTCATACCGCTCAGGAAGGAGACGCGTTCTGTCTCCTAGAGATGAACGTACTTTGGTGCGAAAAGAGCAAATCAATCCCAGAACAACAGCAAAGGACCTTGTGAAGATGCTGGAGGAAACAGGTACAAAAGTATCTATATCCACAGTAAATCAAGTCCTATATCGACATAACCTGAAAGGCTGCTCAACAAGGAAGAATTCACTGCTCCAAAACCGCCATAAAAAAGCCAGACTACGGTTTGCAACTGCACATGGGGACAAAGATCGTATTTCTTTGGAGAAATGTCCTCTGGTCTGATGAAACAAAAATAGAACTGTTTGGCCATAATGACCATCGTTATGTTTGGAGGAAAAAGGGGTAGGCTTGCAAGCCGAAGAACACCATCCCAACCGTGAAGCACGGGGGTGGCTTGCTGCAGGAGGGACTGGTGCACTTCACAAAATAGATGGCATCATGAGGAAGGAAAATTATGTGGATATATTGAAGCAACATTTCAAGACATCAGTCAGGAAGTTAAAGCTTGGTCGCAAATGGGTCTTCCAAATGGACAATGACCCCAAGCATACTTCCAAAGTTGTGGCAAAATGGCTTAAGGACAACAAAGTCAAGGAATTGGAGTGGCCATCACAAAGCCCTGACCTCAATCCTATAGAAAATGTGTGGGCAGAACTGAAAAAGTGTCTGTGAGCAAGGAGGCCTACAAACCTGACTCAGTTACACCAGCTCTGTCAGGAGGAATGGGCCAAAATTCACCCAACTTATTGTGGGAAGCTTGTGGACGGCTACCCGAAACGTTTGAGCCAAGTTAAACAATTTAAAGGCAATGCTACCAAATACTAATTGAGTGTATCAACTTCTGACCCACTGGGAATGTGATGAAAGAAATAAAAGCATAAAGAAATAATTCTCTCTACTATTATTCTGACATTTCACATTCTTAAAATAAAGTGGTGATCCTATCTGACCTAAAACAGGGAATTTTTACTACGATTAAATGTCAGGAATTGTGAAAAACAGAGTTTAAATGTATTTGGGTAAAGTGTATGTAAACTTCTGATTTCAACTGTACGTCTTGGTCAGTTTAGCTCTGTAAATGCCGCACTCGTCAATCTGCCACCATAGGAGGCCGTCTAATCTAATGAGCGTCCCGGCCCTGCTGCACGCCCAGTAGCTCTCATCATGAAAGTTTTTTTTTGGGGGGGGCAGACAAGCAAACGCTTGGTAATCCTTCCGTGGGAAGATGGCAGACATAAATAAGGAAGAAAGTGGAGCATATTATGAATAAATATGGATTGGGGGATTGCGCAAGCCTTCTGGAAGATCTGGTGAAGGAGAAGATGGCGGATAAGGAGAAAAGTGGAATGGAGGATAGCACAGAAGCTTTGGAAGAGCTAGAGACGGAAAGTGAACGTGAAGAGAGTGAGGGTGGATTAATTGTGGTGGAGTGTAGAGGGAAGCGGTGTGGTGAGGCAGGTTGCCGTGCTCTAGTAGTCCAGAGATGGAACCTGACGAGAGTATGGATGTAGTACCTGCGGTGAGGACCGCAGAGTTCGTGCCTCATCCCGAGGATGAAAAGGATGATTCTGATCCAGTGGGAGTGAGATTTGTGGAGATAATGGTATCAGGTTGGGTGGAGAAGAGGTTGGGGACTGTTGAGTTGGTGAGAGTAACTCTGAGTGGACTAGTGATTATTTGTGTTTTTTCAGTCCAGAGGGAGCGGGTGCTCTGGATCACGTGATTAGGGACAAGAAATGTGACTTGCTTTATTCTCCGGAGCAAGCCGCCATTGAAAGGAGGGATAACGGGGTGGCATTAAGTGTTGAGGATCAGTTGAAATTGAAGATTCCTGGTGTCTATGACGCCTGCCGTTTGGTGCGACGCAGATCCGGAGGAGAGCGTCGCAAGGTCAAGTCAGGAAGTGTAAGTTATCCCGTGAGAGCTTTTGTTCTGAAAATGCTACAGTGTTTTAGGTGTTACGTTTATGGGCATCTTGCAGCAGTGTGTAGGAGGGAGATTCCTAGATGTGAGAAGTGTGCAGGAGGAATGTGTAGTATCAGTGGAGAAAGTTGTGTGTGTAAGCTGTGGGGGTGCCCATGGGGCTGTAGATCGGAGGTGTCTGGTGAGAGAAAGGCAGGTTGAGGTTGTCAGGGTCAGAGTACTACAGAAAACGTTGTCTGCTGAAGTAGTGAAGAGAGTGGTAGAGGAAAATGGGTACAGGGTGAGGGATACTGAGAGGATTCCTGTGAGTAGGCAGAGACCAATAGAGTGATGGGAAGAATATGTGCTTCAGTAAGGTGGGTTTCTTAGCATTCATAGCCATGGTTGTCAATTGTACTGCAAAAATGGATTGGAAGTGTGGAGGAAATTAATTAATCACATACTATGCTGTTTAATTAGACATACTATGCTGTTTTTTACTTAGAGAATTGTCCATTGATTGATGCTAGTGTTTCTTACTGATACAAACTTGTCTTGTGTGACTTAGTCATAAATCTGAGCGTACATATTTATGAGCCGCTTGAGTTCGACCCCAGTATGTGACCTCCTGTGTTTACCATCGGTAGGAATTTAGCTATGTGGGAAGTGCAGAGAGGAACAGAGGATGGTGGCGATATCAGCTATCTTGATCTACACAGACTAGCTAAATTACTTTTTACAACTGTTCCCAGGGCCTGTTTCTGCACACCTGTTAACTGTCACAAAGATAAAAGGATGTACTTTCTATAAAAGGAGACAGCCAGCTCTGTTCGTTGAGCTTTTTCAACCATGAACCATTTGAGTGGTTGTTGATTGCTTCATTTTTGCTAATCTTATAATAAAAAGTTGTTTTGAAGAATACAGTCTCTCTCCTTTTGGTTAGAATTACCCCCACAGAAGTCACAGAAAATAGAGGTTGTGGTGGCAGCAGGAGAGAAATACTTGGGATTGCGACGAATTAGTGCAGAACAGTTGCAGGGGGTGTTGAGTGGTAGGGTTCTGTTGGTCTGGAGTAGGATTAGATAGGGTTAAATAGTTTTTTTTTTTTTTTTTGTGAGTGCTAATAGTTGGCAGGTTAATTTTTATTTTACCAAATGTTGTATTACCGGAATTTAATGTAGGTAGCCTGTGAATGGCCTCACACACCAGTACAGTAGGTGGCAGTGTATGCGCCTAAAAGTTGGATGTGATCCGCCAACCAAATCCAAATTAAGAAGAAACTCTCGTCATGGTTGGCCCCTGATGAGTTTTGATAAATTATTGATATCTAGCACTTGTTCACTGTCATTTGAAATCTATCCTCATGTCAGGTGGACAAATCTGTATTCGAGAGCCGAGAGATGGTGCAGAGTCTGGCGTTTGGGCTCTCTTTCCTGCAGCGGATGGACATGAAGCCAGTGGTGGTGATGGGTCTGTCACGGCCTGAGGATGACGACGCCCCAGATGGATCTACTTCCAACTCCAGGGCCGATATTGTTCAGCAGTGCCAGACCCTAACAGAGGTCCTACAGCACCACTCAGCCAGTGTCATACCGTTCTTCAGTGCAGAGGCCTTGCTGCTGGTGCAGGATCCACCCCAAGGAAGCAGGTCTCCCCTACCACAGTTACCCTATCCTCCTCTGCATTACGATACTAATCTCTTTTTTGTTTAGAGTTTTTTTTAAAGAGTAATAACAGCCCTATGTGTTGTCAGTGCAGGGTCCTCCATTGCAGTGGACAAAGGCCTGCTCCAGTGGAGCCTGGACTGCGGGGCCATCCCCCTGGTGTGCCCTGTGGGGCGGGACACCATGGGCCGCTCGGTGGCCCTGGACTCAGTGGACGTCACGGCCGCCATCTCCAAGATCCTGCAGCCACTCAAAGTTATGTTCCTCAACAGCTGGGGAGGCCTCCGCAACCAGAGTCACAAGGTGGGGGGTTATGGGGTTATTTTGGGGGTTGGGTGGCAGATTACTAGAATGCGCGTGCATTCATAGTACTTGACCTACAGTATGTAGTTAAGGAACTCGCCGCTGTCTTTGCTCTTTGAAAGTAGGCCCATCATAGTGTTTATCCACAGCAGTCTGTACATTTCCTGTACATTAGAAGCAGTAGGCTATTTACTCCCAATCAAAGAAGAGGCCTAACACCTGCCTGCTCTCCAGTATAGGACAACTACAGGTAACTGCCAAAATAAAGGAAACTCCAACATAAAGTGTCTTAATAGGACATTGGGTCATCACGATCCGCCAGAACAGCTTCAATGCACCTTGGCATTGATTCTACAAGTGTCTGGAACTCTATTGGAGGGATGCAACACCATTCTTCCATGAGAAATTCCATAATATGGTGTTTTGTTGATGGTGGTGGAAAACACTGTCTCAGGTGCCGTTACAGAATCTCCCATAAGTGTTTAAATGGGTTGAGATCTGGTGACTGAGACGGCCGTGGCATATGGTTTACATCGTTTTCATGCTCATCAAACCATTCAGTGACCACTCGTGCCCTGTGGACAGGGGTATTGACATCCTGGAAGAGACCACTCCCATCAGGATAGAAATGCTTCACCACAGGTTGAAGGTGATCACACAGAATGGCTGGCTGTGTATTTATTGGTGTTTACCTTGCCCTCTAAGGGGTTGAGTGGACCTAAACCATGCCAGGAAAATGCACCCCACACCATAACAGAGCCGCCAGAACCCTCATTTAATCAAGTGTTACCTTTATTTTGCCAGTTACCTGTATATCACAAGAATAATTTGTTTTGAACCCTTATGTTGTTTTGTTGCTTTCATTTACTTCCTTGTCAAGCTTGTTCACATTTTATTAAATCAAACCCCCCCCCCCCTCTGTTTCTGTCCCACTCTCCTCTCCACATCTCAGGTGCTGGATTTAGTGTCTCTGCCCGGTGATCTTCCCGGCCTGTCGGGGGCACCATGGCTGAGCTTGGCCGAGCGTCGGAGGGTGGGCACCATCGCCCAGCTCCTGAACCAGCTGCCCTGCGAGTCCTCTGCAGTTATCACCTCCGCCAACACGCTGCTCACCGAGCTGTTCAGCCACAAGGGTGAGGGAGACCTGTATGTGTGTGTGACCCCTCACCGACTAACCCCTATGTCTGACCTATGCTCTCTACTCACTCACTCACTCTCTGCACCTGTCACTGCTGCTGTTGATAGCACGTGGGGCTCACCTCTCATGTTGCTAAGCAGAGTTTGGGGCCCCTTAAGGCAGACATAGGCATTATGCAATTTCAGTCCTCTGGAGCCAAAGTGTCTGCTCGCTCCCTTTCTGCTGGTTCACTTTTATCTCCCAGGGGCCTTAAGTATCAAGCATCTTAGAGTAGGAGTGCTGATCTAGGATCAGGTCCTCCCTGTCCATATAATCGTATTCATTATGCTCCGAGACGCTTCATACATACGGCCCCTGGTGTCCCAGTTCTTAATCACTCGCTGAATTGAAGGAAAGAACAGACACCAGCAGTCACTGTGGCCCTCGAGGTGTAGTAGACCACAGGAGGTTGGTGGCACCTTCATTGGGGAGGATGGGCTCGCGGTAATGGCTAGAGTCGGAATCAGTGGAATAGTATTAAATACGTCAAACACATAGTTTGACGCCATTCCTCCCCTCAGCAGCCTCCACTGTAGTAGACTGAATGTCCATGCATGCAGCTCATGTTGTGCATGGCATCTGTGTGTATCTGTGACACCTGAAATCCAATCCAGGGTCATGTTAAGGTCCTAGGATGTGTATTTTGAGACGTGCCCTTAGCACAGCAGAGGTTTTAAAGATGCACTCATTGACCTGCAGCTGGCTCCATTTCTTTATCATATAACACAGAGATGTAATGTGAGTCACTGCATGCAAAGTCTACACTACAGGTGATCCTTTACTGACCTAAGCGGTTAGATTTATCCCATAGCGTACACTCAACTGAAACAAGGAAATGACAGAGGCCTCAACAATCCATGGTTAATTCGCATTTCAAGCCAGTTCACCTTGTATGTGTGCTTGCTGATTTGACATGCTTTGTGTACCCAATTGTTCATTTTCACATCTTATGTTTTCATAGGTTCTGGTACCCTGTTCAAGAATGGAGACCCCATTCACAAGTGAGTATATTAGTCTCTCTTCTCTGTTAGCTTGCAATTTGGCCTTCAACTTGGATGTGTTAACTGTGAGCGGAGCGTCCTACTTGAGACATGCGTGTTTAACCTGACAATTGCGAAAAATCTTCCATTGACATCAGTGTAAGAGTTTTGTGAAATGTAGGAACAGTTAGGCTACTTGCTCATGCCATTTATTTCTAACATTATATCGCTTAGTTTCCTCATTAAACCTTTTGTATCACCCCCTAACAATAATTTCACTTGCCACAGTGATAGCTCTGGAACAATACGTCTAGGGAGATGAGTGTCTGTTTACACATCATATTTTCCACTTCTAAATCGCACACAGGCTGTGCACAAAGTACTCCCTCATGACAAGCCCAATAATAATAATACGGAATGAAAAATAAACTTTTAGGAGTAAAAGTCGTACAATTTGTAATGTATATATTTCTCTCGTCAGTGTAGATGGCCGTCGTGCTATCTGACGTAAAACAATGACATGGCCTTCACTGACTCGGATAGCTGGCACTGTTGTGGCTCGCTAGCCATTTAATTTTCATGCACATTTGGAACTTCATGAATACTGATCCTACAACCACAACTCCTTAACTAGATGTAGAATTAGCAAGTTAAGACTGTTACGTTCTCCCCTCGGGTGTAGTTCGTCTGAGGAGGAGATGTAAATGCCCGTGCCTGCGCACACAATGTAAACTAGATGGATGGGGAAGAAATGTGGGGTGTAACTAACTAAAATAATGGGACACAACAACCAGAACTCAATGTTAGCCCTCTGGAGACGTTTAGTAAAGTACTGAACAACATATACAACACCCATAAAGAAACAGTAATAAATCAAACAAACCAGGGAAGGTAAGAGAAGGGAATGTTTGGGAACGGGGTCCAAGTAATGAAAATGAACAAAAGGTCCCTAAATGACTAAAATGTAACACCTAATCCTTCCTAACACACTAAGCCCTAACCCGCTTTCCTACCTGTTACCACAAATACAGGGGTGACACCCGCCCGGCTAACCTAGTGTATAAAACAGTGGGTTATCTACGTGTGAATGTACACCCATGGGCAGAACTACCTTTCCCTTCTCCAGGACCCAGGTAGGGTGGAATACAGCAGGAGGACAGGCTGAAACACAAACAAAGATACATCAAAACAAACAATAACCAAATCCTCAAACAGCCAAACAAAAAGTGCCCTCTCTCTCTAGCTCACACGACAAACAGTTTATACGCTCTAGTCAATCAGTCACTCAACCACAGCTGCCAGGACTCCGGACCGAAGCCACGCCCACCATCGTCAGCCGCAACTCAGCACACCTGTAATAACCAGAACACACAAACCGAACAACCACTCTGAACCAAACACACACTACAAAGGACGATTGGGAGAAAGAAAAACATGTCACACGTAACACGCCCCCCCCAAAAAAAGAGTAAACCCAGGGGTTTATGATAAGAACATTACATTTTTAGTCATTTAGCAGACGCTCTTATCCAGAGCGACTTATTTGCGAGAGAAGTAACAAACGGGGTGATCTAGACCATCGTGTTCCTGTAATAGTACAGCACCTGCACCCAGTGAGTGCATACATTTTTCATACTGGCCCCCCGTGGGAATCGAACCCACAACCCTGGCGTTGCAAGCGCCATGCTCTACCAACTGAGCTACAGGAGGCCTTTATCTTTATATACATATATTTTTTTATAATACCAAGTACTTACTTCCAACACATCCCCCCCATAGTTGTCAACCCCCCCCCCCCCCCCCTCCTCTTCTATTATTTTCTCTTTTTTTTCTCTGAACTAGGCATGTGACAGAGCATCCGCAACCACGTTTTCTGCACCCTTTATATGATGAATTTCTAAATTATAACCCTGTATAACCAACGCCCAACGCACAAGACTTTGGTTGTGGCTGTACATGCAGCTTAAAAAAATGAAAGGGTTGTGGTCTGTATACACCACAACAGGCAACACACTGGAGCCAACATAAACCTCAAAATTGTAAGGCAAACAACAGCACCAGTCTCCTGTTCGATAGTGGAATAACGTGACTGACAGCTGTTGAATTTGCGAGAGAAGTAACAAACTGGGTGATCTAGACCATCGTGTTCCTGTAATAGTACAGCACCTGCACCCACTGAACTGGCATCCACTTCCAACTTAAATGGTTTCTGGAAATCGGGGGCAGGAAGAACAGGAGAAATACACAATAGTGCTTTTACAGAGTCAAAGGCAGATTGACACTCAGCGGTCCACTCAAAGGACACTGAAGGACTGAGTAACCTTGTCATTGGGGCTACAACAGTTGAGAAATTCCTACAAAATGTACGATAATAACCCGTCATGCCTAAGAATCTGCGTAATTCCCGCCGAGTGGCAGGGCCAGGAAACCGGGTGATAGCGTCCACCTTAGCTGTTACTGTACGAACCTGAACCTGACCCCGCCCCACCTCTTTATCCAAATATGTAACAGTAGCCTTTCCAAACTCACATTTGGCTAAGTGTCAAAGAAGCGCTGGCCAAGCGTGCAAACACAGCCCTCAATGTGCTCATGTGATCAAGCCAGGTTGTCGAATGAACAACCAGGTCATCGAGATATGTGGTACAATCAGGAACATCAGCCAATACAATATTTATCAAACGTTGAAAAGTGGCGTTCCTCATTCCAAAAGCCATTACTGTGTACTGGCAGAAACGGTCAGAGGTTACAAAAGCAGACACCTCAGAGGCACGAGGGGTTAAAGGCACCTGCCAATAACCTTTTAACAAGTCAAGCTTAGTAACATACGCAGCCGATCCAATGGTGTCTATACAGTCGTCCATGCGAGGTAAAGGGAATGAGTCAGGTATAGTAACATTATTCACTTTTCTATAGTCAGTGCAAAACCTTTGAGTCCCGTCAGGCTTTGGAATCAGCAGACAGGGGGAACTCCAAGGACTGCCACTGGGGATTGGCATCTCATTTTCCACTAAAGAAGTTACCTCTTTCTTCATCATTACCCTCTTGATTGAATTCACACGGTAAGGGTGCTGTTTGATTGGAGCAGCATCACCTACATTACAGTATGAAAAAAATGTATTCACTCACTAAGTCGCTCTGGATAAGAGCGTCTGCTAAATGACTAAAATGTAAAATGTAAAAATGTATATCATGTTGCAACACGTGTACGACTGGGAACATCCTTAAAGAGACTTGGAAAATCAGTGATTAGTAATTCAATATCAGCCCTCTGCTGATCATTCAAATGCAACAAATGGGATTGGAGAGACGCTACCATCTCCGAATTACATAAACGAGCACACTGCTCAGGAGTATTTCGCATCACCAAACCGTCCTCATCATTTACGCTGACTCCTGGGTGGGTAACCATGCTCACAGAAGCAACAGAGAATACCACAGGAGGTTTACTGGTAATGGGGGATTTGATACCAACTCTAACATGATAAGCTTTAATCATGTTAATGTGACATAACCGAAATGGGCGTCTATGGTCTGGCGTTTTGATAACATAATCAGTATCACTGAGTTTTTGCTCCACCACATATGGGCCAGAGAAACTGGAAGAGAGACACGAGCCAGGTACCGGCAACAACACCAAGACTTGGTCACTTGGTTGAAAAGAACGAGACACAGTTTTTACATCAAAGTGACGTTTCATTTTCTTTTGTGTGGAAGACAGATTTTCTCTGGCTACAGCACATGCGTCATGCAACCGCTCCCGGACTTGACTAACAAAGTCTAGTACATTAGTAGAGGACCCAACTGAATCATCAGCCATAATTTGTTATTTCAGTACCTTTAGAGGCCCTCTCACTGTGTGACCAAAGATTAGCTCAGGTGGGCTAAACCCAAGAGACTCTTGTACGGCATCCCCTCATCCCACTCTTTTTCTGTGTCCATACAGTATTTACGCAACATGGCTTTTAGCGTCTGATGCCAACGTTCCAGCGCACCCTGACTCTCCGGGTGGTAAGCGCTAGACATCTGATGGGACACTGACAAGGACTTCAACACACTTCCAAACAATCTCGATGTAAAATTAGTGCCTTGATCCGTCTGTACGATTTTTTGAAATCCAAAAAGGTAGAGAAATACTTAATCAGCGCCTTCACAATTGCCTTACTGGTGATTTTACACATAAGAATCGCCTCTGGGTACCTTGTAGCAGTGCACATTATCGTTAACAAGAATTGATTACCCGACTTAGTCCTGGGTAATGGACCAACACAATCGATTATTACTTTCTCAAACGGCTCTCCCATGACCGGAATCGGGCAGAGAGGAGCCGGGGAAATTACCTGGTTAGGCTTCCCCACCACTTCGCACATACTACATGTACGGCAATAACAAGCCACATCCCGTTTCATTCCCGGCCAGAAGAAATGACGGAGGATTCGATCGTAGGTTTTAGTCACTCCTAGATGACCAGACCAGGGAATATCATGAGCTAGGGACAACACCTTCGTCTGAAACGTGGCAGGAACTACAATCTGGAAAACGGAACTCCAATCATTTTCTAGGTCAGCACGGGGAGTCCATTTTCTAATCAAAAGACCCTTCTCAAGGAAATACGTCACACCTTTCCTTTTTGCCTCACTCAAAGGTAACATGGACGAAAAACATTTGGCTAAGCCCACATCCTCTTTCTGGGCAGCTATTAGCTTCTCCCGAGTAACTGGCAACCTTAAACAGTCCACCGAGGAAGCCATTGTCTTGTCTTTATTACCATCATCATAATCAGAACTCACTGGGAACACAGGAGTAGAACACTGGATATCTTCCCCATTTAACATAGGTGCAAGCACAGAGTCAGCTAAGTCTACCATGGTACCTAAGCGACGCGACTGCGCACGTGTAATGGCACACGCTGGAAATGCTTCAGGAAACGTAGTGGCCAAAACATCAGCACTTGACTGAGCATCAGGCTTGTCTAGCACTTCTAACACAGGCACAACTTTGCCTCCTGCTAGATCGTTACCCATGATTAGAGCAACCCCATTTACGGGAAGCTCGGACTGTACACCGATTCTGAAACATCCACTCACTAGATCAGAAGTCAAATGGACAGTATGTAACGGAACAGGCACACAACGCATTTCGATCCCCCTTAATAATACACTAGAGCCACAATAAGACTCCTCTGACCAGGGCAGAACACTCGAGAGAATTACAGACTGAGCCGCACCAGTATCTCTCAATATCAAAACTGGCTTTTGTTCTCCAGAATCACCTGTCAGTGAAACAAAGCCTTTAAATATGAACGGGTCGTAGGTTGGATCGGGACGACTTAGTACAACCCCAGGACTCTCCTTTACAGAGCTCTTAGTGGTTACCTTAATCAAACCCACACCTTTATGGGGTTTAGGGGTTGAAGGTAATGACTTGCGTTTTAAAGACATACATTCCGAAATTACGTGTCCGACTTTATGACAATAAAAACACGCACGTTCCTCCTTTAGAGTCAGCCGTGTACTTCCTGAGTAACTGTGGGAATTGTAGACAGGAGAGGATACAACCGGTCTATTCTCACTACGGTGTGTGGGAAACACTGTTTTATGTGTAAACACAAATTCATCTGCAAGCACCGCGGCTTCAGATAACTTTAACACTTTCTGTTCATTAATGTATACAACCAACCACTCTGGGAGGCTGTTTTTAAATTCTTCCAATAACATTAATTCACGAAGACCTTCAAAGTCATTGATTTTACTCGCTGAGCACCATTTGTCAAAGAGAGACTCCTTCTCTCTAGCGAATTCGACAAAAGTTTTTATAGAGGATTTGGAGTGCTTTCTAAACTTGTATCTAAAAGCCTCCGGCACAAGCTCATACCCACGGAGCACAGTAGCCTTAACAATGTCGTAATTAAGACCATCAGCGAGAGAGAGAGTACCCATCACCTCCTGCGCTTTACACTGAAGTAACAGCGGCCACACATCCCTAGGCCAATTCAAAGCCACTGCTATGCGTTCGAATGCACAAAAGTAAGAGTCAACCTCAGACTCACAGAATTGTGGAACTAAAGCAATATGCCGGCTAATGTCAAAGGTAGAGGCAGATCCTGGGGTGGAAAACACACTATTGGAAATGGCAGGGACAGCGGCCAGCCTCGCCTTCTCTGCCTCTAATTCCAATTTGCGCATTTCGAAGTCCATCTGCCTTATCTTAACATCTGCTTCCAACTCCAGTCGGCACGTCTCCAACTTGAGATGTAGCTCATCCTTTCGGATTTGTGCTCTCTCTTCTGCCTCCAGCTGCAAGTGTACAGCCGTAGGAATAGGAGAGAGGGTCAAATCGAGGCAAGGTGGCCGGGGCCTTATACTCGACCTCATCGTCGGGCCTATACGGGGCACCCGGAGCATCCACCACCTCTCCCACTGCAGGCAGAGGCAAAACCAACACTTGCTGTTCAATCAGCGCCGCTAACACCAATGCCCTTACCTCCGCCTTAACAAAACCCCTTGGCACGGAGATATCTAAATGGTCTGCCAAAGTCTCTAAATCCACTCTCCTACAATTCTCAAAACCCTCCCACGTAGGGTTATCCAGAAAAAACTTCAGGTTAAAAAGGTGGCCATTTTCTAAATCCACCACCTAACTACAACATCCAACACAGAACTAAACACTACACCCAACACAACAACCACACAATCCACATCTACTACCAAAGTGTGCGGGCACAAGCTGGATCAAAGATCCCGGATGAGCCCCCATGTTACGTTCTCCCCTCGGGTGTAGTTCGTCTGAGGAGGAGATGTAAATGCCCGTGCCTGCGCACACAATGTAAACTAGATGGATGGGGAAGAAATGTGGGGTGTAACTAACTAAAATAATGGGACACAACAACCAGAACTCAATGTTAGCCCTCTGGGGTCGTTTAGTAAAGTACTGAACAACATATACAACACCCATAAAGAAACAGTAATAAACCAAAGACCAATCAAACAAACCAGGGAAGGTAAGAGAAAGGAATGTTTGGGAACGGGGTCCAAGTAATGAAAATAAACAAAAGGTCCCTAAATGACTAAAATGTAAAAATATAAAAAAATAAATCCCTCCTCTTCTACACACCTAATCCTTCCTAACACACTAAGCCCTAACCCGCTTTCCTACCTGTTACCACAAATACAGGGGTGACACCCGCCCGGCTAACCTAGTGTGTAAAACAGTGGGTTATCTACGTGTGAATGTACACCCATGGGCAGAACTACCTTTCCCTTCTCCAGGACCCAGGTAGGGTGGAATACAGCAGGAGGACAGGCTGAAACACAAACAAAGATACATCAAAACAAACAATAACCAAATCCTCAAACAGCCAAACAAAAAGTGCCCTCTCTCTCTAGCTCACACGACAAACAGTTTATATGCTCTAGTTAATCAGTCATTCAACCACAGCTGCCAGGACTCCGGACCGGAGCCACGCCCACCATCGTCAGCCGCAACTCAGCACACCTGTAATAACCAGAACACACAAACAGAACAACCACTCTGAACCAAACACACACTACAAAGGACAATTGGGAGAAAGAAAAACATGTCACACGTAACAACTTGCGCAGGAAGAAAATATCAAAATCAACTACAGAGTTATAGTTTTTGATAAGATAAATTCTGACACTTGAGTCTTTTGTGCACTGCATGTGTACAATTAGAATTGGAAAAAGTCACTTTTCCCATTGTCCTGAATTTACTTACTTTGAGACAGGTGATTGTGTGCCTGTCATCCCAAGGGTGTTGTCATAGGTAGTTGAATAAGCTGAGCTTGTCGGGTGTCTCTATTAAAAGAGATGCAAAGATAATCAACTACTGTCTCTCTATCCTTTTGTTTGGCCAGGTACAGCACTCTGGATGACATAGACCTAGACCGCCTACTGGCCCTGATAAACAAGTCGTTCGAGAAGAACCTGAGGGAGGATTACATTGAGTCACTCAAAGGACGCCTCCATTCTATCTACCTCTCTGAAGGGTAGCCCAACACACACACACATCTTCCTGTGTGGCATCCTTTTTTCCATTCTCTACCCTTCTCCCGAAGTGTAAACTCGTACAATCCGCTCTCATAGATAAGAAAAAGACTGTTGTGAGGAATATGGTGGTGGAAGGAAACTCTCTCCAGCCATGCTTGCACCAACCCAATGCTTTTCTTGTTCATACTAGTGGAGAAGGGTAGGTAGAGAATGGGAACCTAGCCTGTGTCTCAAACAAACCACAACATGGAACATGGAATGCTGTATCACCTGCAGGTACAGTGCGGCAGCCATCATCACCAGGGAGCCTGTGAGCAGTGGTACGCCCTACCTGGACAAGTTTGTGGTGAGCAGCAGCAAGCAGGGCGAGGGCACCAGCCAGATCCTGTGGGAGTGCATCAGACAGGACCTGGGCAAGCTCTTCTGGAGGTCCCGCGCCATCAACCGCATCAACCCCTGGTGAGAAGAACATGACACTGCACAATTGACACAAGAAACATGACTTATGGCTGTTTTGGCCCAACATAATGGCTGAAGTATCAGATGCCATGCATCTTTCTCAAGTCAAGTCGAGAGTATCTAGAAGATTTTCTTCACAATTCTGCGGGGCAATTTATGTAACTAATTTTTTTTCACTACAAACAAATACCATGCATCTCTTTTGTTGTTTTACTGCGAATGAAAAATAAAAGTAAAGGTCTGCTGCCTGTCTTTCTAGGGTGTGTGGTTGTTTTGGATACTAGTTTTCCCTGCCTTAACCAGCCCTGGATCTAGACGCACTGCTGTGTACAGGGTTGTCTCTCTTTTTTTGAATATTTTTCTTTACTTCCTTTCTCCACCTATCCTCAGGTACTTCAAGCATTGCGACGGAAGCTTCGTCAACGGCGGCTGGATTGTCTTTTGGTTCGGCCTCTCAGACATCAGGGAGTCCTACCAGCTCGTAGAGTACGCCAAACGCGTTCCAGACTCCTTCCACGGTCCGATAATGGGGGGGAGCCCCCCAGCAGCCACCCCAGGATCCTGAATGAACTCTCCCAACATTCCTCCTCCAAGCCTAAATAAATGGTTTCAGAACACCAAGCTAAAATAAGCAGTTCCTCCCATTGACAAACTGTTTTGTGATAAGTTTGGTGTGGTATTACTTGACGTTTTGAGAGATTGGTGGCTTGGAGCAGTAGGTCATTGTTAGTTTTGAGTGCCAGGGAGCATCTTGGGTTAGACGGCAGTGGTTAGATTTGGATCTGGCAGAATTGCAGTCAGCCTGCCTTCAGCACGCTCTGGCTGCTGAAGGTTTGTTTGGTGGAAAAGGTTGTGAATTTTGTCTGGATTCATCCCCCTCTCATGTAGTTGATTTCACTACTGTGCTTGGGCCAAATACTAACATTTCAAGCTGGTGCTTTAAGACTTAAGCCAAAGTTTACATTTCAAAGGGTATTTCTTCAGTGTATATCCAGCATCTGGTCACTTTCATGCTGGGTTAACCACAGTGGTCATTGCCAGTATAATATTTTTTAACACTTTTGTCTTAGCTCTACAATGAATGTGAAGTTTCCATTTTGTATGTTTTTTTTTGTTTTTTTTTACTTGAATCTTAACAAGAATTTCAAATGGACTCTGAATGCTGGTTTTTGAGTTACGGTAGTCCATTCAAGGACTAAGGCAATATAAAGAATGCAGCTAGCTTTTTACATGGCTGATCTCCAACTGTTAAATGCACAAAAGATTGCCAATCAAATTAGCTGACTTCAAATGGGCATGATTTTAGTCAGTAATTCATTTCATTTATAGATGATTTCATACATTCTGGAGGTTTACAACATGCATATTTTGAACAATAGTTTAAATGGATAAAAATGATATCAGCCATTGTTCAACAAGTCATTTTACATGGAATGAAAGTTTACATTTTGACACGACATACTGTGGATTCTGTCTGGAATTCTTTGAATGCCTTAAATTCACTGCAACAATCCAATGGAGCATGGGGTCTGTTGGCGGGAAAACAAAGCTTTGTTAGTGTGTTTTGAAGATTTGAGGTAGGAAAAACTATTGCTATGATGCTTAGGTGGATACCGTTTAAGACTGGTCAAGCTGCTCAGGTAGATATGGGGAAAATAAATGTTGCTATTTGCAATGCATTAAATTATTCTGAATTAATAAATTATTGAATCTTCAAAAAAATTTGATCTGTCCTTTTCCTTGGCTTTCTGATTTTTTTCCTACCTGCAGAGCCTTTTCAGTACATGATAGGTAGAGTTTTGACATGACAATTACACCTGACCTGCTCCAGTCAAAATGCCCTATTATGTGTAAACACTAATGTAAAAAAAGAACACCTAGTCTATAACTGCCATGAGCAAAATGGGTTGTCTGATGAAAAACACCTATGTCTGACATCTTTTGGTTTTGAAGCCTTCTGTATACACAATATATTTGGTGTAAGCAGAGCAGACACATTAGTAGTTATAAGTATGCATAACTGATTCATTAATACTTTTTCGCCAAACAACCACCACTCTTTAATTAGAGTGGAATAGAACTAAAATTTTTACAGAGGAAACTTCAGTTGTAGCAAGTCTGATAACATGTAAAGATAAAGAGTATACAAAACATTAAGAACACCTGCCCTCTTCATGACCAGGTGAAAGCTATGATTCCTTATTGATGTCACTTGTTAAATCCACTTCAATCAGTGTAGATGAAGGGGAGGAGACAGGTTAAAGAAGGATGTTTAAGCCTTGATACAATTGAGACGGATTGTGTATGTGTGCCATTCAGAGGTTGAATGGGCAAGACAAAAAATGTAGTAGGCCTGCGGGCAGCAGCCCTGCTTCTCGTGCGCTCCCTCAACATTAACAGGACAGAGAAACCAGACATGCTCATTGCTCACATGGAGCACTCGAAACAAAATACAATTTAAAAAATTACAACATTTGTAAATGATGGTTGTGAAATAAACCACAACTTGTTTCTCACATGTGTAGCAGGTTGTGAACACTGCAAACTACTTTCCACCCCGAGAATGAGAACGTTAAATGACTGTAATTAATAGATTCATTAACATTAATTAATGTAACCAAATTATGTGGATTACCTGTACATTTAAGCCTTGTTCACACTGCAGGCCTTGGTCACAGATACCTTTAAAAAGAATGGGCCTCAGGATTTTGTCACGGTATTTCTGTGCATTCAAATTGCCATCGATAAAATGCAATTGTATTCATTGTCCGTAGCTTATGCCTGCCCATACCATAACCCCACCGCCCCTATGGGGCACTCTGCTCACAACGTTATCATCAGCAAACTGCTCTCCCACAGCGGAGATTGGAGTGTCTGTCCATAGGACCACTTTAAGCCGTACACTACACAGAGCTGGGCTTTATGGAAGAGTGACCAGAAAAAAGCAATTTCTTAAAGACATTTTACAGTGTCCTTTTCTCGTCCCCAGCACAAGGTGCACCTGTGTAATGATCATGCTGTTTAATCAGCTTCTTGAGATGCCACACCTGTCAGGTGGATGGATTATCTTGGCAAAGGAAAAATGCTCACTAACAGGGATGTAAACAAATGTGCACATATAAGCTTTTTGTGTGTATGGAACATTTCTGGGATCTTTTATTTCAGCTCATGAAACATGGGAGAGGAAGCGGAAGAGAGGCCCACTCGGCGGAAAATCTTTCTCCCTCCAGCAGGTGGTGTTTTTTTGTTGTTTCACCCACCAAGCAAGGAGTTTTTGTATGGAGGTCAATGAGAGTGTCGAATTTGGCCAACAGAAAATGGTTTTTGGGAAAATAAGAAGTGATGCAGTCAGTCTCTCCTCAATTCTTAGCCAAGAGAGACTGGTATGCATAGTATTTATATCAGCCCTCTGATTACAATGAAGAGCAAGACGTGCCGCTCTGTTCTGGGCCAGCTGCAGCTTAACTTGGTCTTTCCTTGCAGCACTCGACCACACGACTGGACAATAATCAAGATAAGACAAAACTAGAGCCTGCAGGACTTGCTTTTTGGAGTGTGGTGTCAAAAAAGCAGAGCATCTTTTTATTACGGACAGACCTCTCCCCATCTGTACAACCATTGAATCTATATGTTTTGACCATGACAGTTTACAATCTAGGGTAACGCCAAGTAATTTAGTATCCTCAACTTGATCAACAGCCACACCATTCATTACCAGATTCAGCTGAGGTCTAGAATTTAGGGAATGATTTGTACCAAATACAATTCTCTTAGTTTTATAGATGTTCAGGACCAGTTTATTACTGGCCACCCATTCCAAAATAGACTACAACTCTTTGTTAAGGGTTTCAGTGACTTCATTAGCTGTGGTTGTTGATGTGTACAGTGCCTTGCAAAATTATTCATCCCCCTTGGCGTTTTTCCTATTTTGTTGCATTACAACCTGTAATTTAAATTGATTTTTATTTGGATTTCATGCAATGGACATACACATAATAGTCCAAATTGGTGAAGTGAAATGAAAAAAATTACTTGTTTCAAAAAATTTGAGAAAATAAATAACGGAAAAGTGGTGCATGCATATGTATTCACCCCCTTTGCTATGAAGCCCCTAAATAAGATCTGGTGCAACCAATTACCTTCAGATGTCACATAATTAGTTAAATAAAGTCCACCTGTGTGTAATCTAAGTGTCACATGATCTCAGTATATATACACCTGTTCTGAAAGGCCCCAGAGTCTGCAACACCCCTAAGCAAGGGGCACCACCAAGCAAGCAGCACCATGAAGACAAAGGAGCTCTCCATACAGGTCAGGGACAAAGTTGTGGAGAAGTGCAGATCAGTGTTGGGTTATAAAAAAATATCAGAAACTTTGAACATCCCATGGAGCACCATTAAATCCATTATTTAAAAAATGGAAAGAATATGGCACCACAACAAACCTGCCAAGAGAGGGCCACCCGCAAAACTCACGGACCAGGCAAGGAGGACAATAATCAGAGAGGCAACAAAGAGACCAAAGATAACCCTGAAGGAGCTGCAAAGCTCCACAGCGGAGATTGGAGTATCTGTCCATAGGACCACTTTAAGCCGTACATTCCACAGAGCTGGGCTTTACGGAAGAGTGGCCAGAAAAAAGCCATTGCTTAAAGACAAAAATAAGCAAACACGTTTGGTGTTCACCAAAAGACATGTGGGAGGCTCTCCAAACATATGGAAGAAGGTACTCCAACTTGAAGGAGCTGGAGCAGTTTTGCCTCGAAGAATGTGCAAAGATCCCAGTGGCTAGATGTGCTAAGCTTATAGAGACATACCCAAAGAGACTTGCAGCTGTAATTGCTGCAGAAGGTGGCTCTACAAAGTGTTGACTTTGGGGGGGGGGGGGGGGGGGGGTGAATAGTTATGCACGCTCAAGTTCTGTTTTGTTGTCTTATTTCTTGTTTGTTTCACCCAAAAAATATATTGCATCTTCAAAGTGGTAGGCATGTTGTGTAAATCAAATGATACAAACCCCCAAAAATCCATTTAAATTCCAGGTTGTAAGGCAACAAAATCGGAAAAATGCCAAGGGGGGTGAATACTTTCGCAAGCCACTGTATATGTTTGAATCATCTGCATACATGGACACAACATGCTTTGTTTAATGCCAGTGGCAGGTCATTGGTAAAAATAGAAAAGAGTAGAGGGGCTAGAGAGCTGTGCTGCGGTACACCACACCTTACATGTTTGACATTAGAGAAGCTTCAATAAAAAAATAAAACGAAGAAAGAAAAAGTTATATTAGGTCGATAGCTCTGAATCCACGACATGGCAGAGGTTGAAAAGCCATAACACACGTTTTTTTAACAACAGGTTATGGTCAATAATATCAAAGGCTGCACTGAAATCTAACAGTACAGCTCCCACAATCTTCTTATTATCAATTTCTTCCAACCAATCATCAGTCATTTGTGTCAGTGCAATACATACACACACAAAAAAAAGAATGTATGCACGCATGACTGTATGTCGCTTTGGATAAAAGCATCTGCTAAATGGCATATTATATTATATTATTATACAGTGGGGAAAAAAAGTATTTAGTCAGCCACCAATTGTGCAAGTTCTCCCACTTAAAAAGATGAGAGAGGCCTGTAATTTTCATCATAGGTGCACGTCAACTATGACAGACAAAATGAGAAAATCACATTGTAGGATTTTTTATGAATTTATTTGCAAATTATGGTGGAAAATAAGTATTTGGTCAATAACAAAAGTTTCTCAATACTTTGTTATATACCCTTTGTTGGCAATGACACAGGTCAAACGTTTTCTGTAAGTCTTCACAAGGTTTTCACACACTGTTGCTGGTATTTTGGCCCATTCCTCCATGCAGATCTCCTCTAGAGCAGTGATGTTTTGGGGCTGTCGCTGGGCAACACGGACTTTCAACTCCCTCCAAAGATTTTCTATGGGGTTGGGATCTGGAGACTGGCTAGGCCACTCCAGGACCTTGAAATGCTTCTTACGAAGCCACTCCTTCGTTGCCCGGGCGGTGTGTTTGGGATCATTGTCATGCTGAAAGACCCATCCACGTTTCATCTTCAATGCCCTTGCTGATGGAAGGAGGTTTTCACTCAAAATCTCACGATACATGGCCCCATTCATTCTTTCCTTTACACGGATCAGTCGTCCTGGTCCCTTTTTTTTTCTCAATTTGTCTGTCATAATTGCCGTGTACCTATGATGAAAATTACAGGCCTCTATCATCTTTTTAAGTGGGAGAACTTGCACAATTGATGGCTGACTAAATACTTTTTTTCCCCACTGTACATGTCGCTAAGAGCTGGCAGTAAGTTTATAGGTCTGCTGTTAGAACCAGTAAAGGCCCCTTTACCACTCTTGGCCAGCTTTTGGAACTTTGAATTTCCTGGATATAGCCACTATATTGTGATCACTGCATCTAATGGGTACGGATACAGCTTTAGAACAAAGTTCTAACAAAGTTCTAATCAATAATGAGGAGAGACAAGTTCAATCACCAATCAGGATATAACTTTATTCAAAACGTATTAATAAGGTAGTAAGTGAGGCTGGTCGACCCAACACTCTTGGCCCGAGAGCTCTGACATACAGACAATATAAAGATATTTTATAGCACGATACACACTCTCAGTCTACATGACAAACAGCAGATGTGTGGATTGAGTCAAAAGGTTAGGATTTGTATGAAAGAAATGAATAATTCACAGCAGACAGTATCTGTGGTGAAGACTCTTCTCATTGTATGGAAACCAGGGTTTGGCCCCCAAAACAAGGTTCTTATCAACATTATCCATACCCGAGCCATCTCTCCCAGGTACCTTACATTACACAAACACCAATTTAGTCAATGAAAATGCAGGCTCAGTCAGATCAGAGTTTCTCCATTTCAAACGTGTGGACTAAAGTCTCAAGTATTCTGGTCTTTCTGGTCTAACCATTTTGTAACGTGTATCTTCAGCTTCACGCTTCCTGGTCTGGTAGAAATTCAACCATTTTGCAACATCCGGCTTATACCGTAATCTGCTTGGTCTTGTATAAATTCAACCATTTGCAACATCCGGCTTATATCATAGTATGCTTGGTTTGAAGTGAATTTCGTCAGGAGGGGTTTTATACTTGAGTAGAAAAGAGGGCGTTTCATCATGTTTGTGCTCATCTGGGCATGGCCACTGACTGAGAACAAATCAATATGGAAACAATCATCTCATCTAGAATGCTAAAATCACATTGTTATCTTCACAAATGTATTATTATACTTAATAATTTGTTTTAAACAACAATTAGATGCAAACCTCATAACTGGGAAGTGTACACCCCCAGAGATACAGTTATGTTGTTCCACCGTCTTTAATGACATCACAACATAGTAACGAATTTATAATAATAATAATATGCCATTTAGAATTTGACATGATTGTTCTTTAAGTCCCCACCGACCATTTCCCACATTATTTTAAGTAGGAATATTGTGTCATTATCCACTTTTGGATGTTGGAGTCTTGGCGGGGGAGACTTCCTTTGTCTCACAGAGAAATTCCCTCTCCCAATAATGCATGGCACGGAAAATAATGTTTCTGCAAAGAATTTACGACTGGTCATAAAACTGGCCCCCAGGAAAGGGAGTGTTCAAACCTTTGCCTAGCTGGCATCTTTGATCCTCAGCCCATGAGGGCAAGTCATGACACCACGATATGGCAGAGGTTGAAAAGCCATAACACATATGTTCATTTAACAACAGGTTATGGTCAATTTAATCAAAGGCTGCACTGAAATCTAACAGTACAGCTCCCACAATCTTCTTATTATCAATGTATTTCAACCAATCATCAGTCATTTGTGTCAGTGCAGTACATGTTGAGTGACCTTCTCTATAAGCATGCTGAAAGTCTGTTGTTAATTTGCTTACAGAGAAATAGCATTGTATTTGGTCAAACACCATTTTTTCCGACAGTTTGCTAAGAGCTGGCAGCAAGTTTATAGGTCTGCTGTTAGAACCAGTAAAGGCCGCTTTACCACTCTTGGGTAGCGGAATTAATTTAGCTTCCCTCCAGGCCTGAGGACAGAAAGTCTTTGTCCTCAGGCCTGGAGGGAAGCCAAATTCATTCCGCTACCCAAGAGTGGTAAAGCAGCCTTTACTGGTTCTAACAGCAGACCTATTTCCTCTAGGCTAAGATATGACAGATAGGAGTGGCTATAGAGTCAGCTACCATCCTCAGAAGCTTTCCATCTAAGTTGTCAATGCCAGGAGGTTTGTCATTATTGATAGATAACAATAATTTTCCCAACTTTCCCACACTAACTTTACAAAATTCAAACTTGCAATGCTTTTCTTTCATTATTATTATTTTTTATGCATGAATACGATGGCTCACTGTTAGTTGTTGGCATTTCCTTCCTAAGTTTGCCCACTTTGCCAATGAAGTAATCATTAAAATAATTGGCAACATCAAATGGTTTTGTGATGAATAAGCCATCTGATTCAATGTAAGTCACCAGTAAATTTGTGCAGCCAGACTTAATAGCCACTCCTTTTGCCCCATCTCTTTCAACCATACAGTTTTTCAGTTCCTCATCAATCCATGGAGCCTTAACAGTTCCAACAGTCAGTTTCTTAACAGGTGCATGTTTATCAATAATTGGAAGAAGCAATTTCATAAATGAATCAAGAGCAGCGTCTGGATGCTCCTTATTAACCACATCAGACCAACAAATATTTTTAACATCATCCACATAAGAGTCACAGCAAAATCTTTTGAATGATCTCTTATACACTATTTTAGGCCCAGCTTTTGGAACTTTGGCTTTCCTGGATATAGCCACTATATTGTGATCACTGCATCTAATGGGTACGGATACAGCTTTGGAACAAAGTTCTACAGTATTAGTAAAAATGTGATTGATACATGTGGATGGTCTTGTTCCTGTAGAGCTTGTAAACACCCTGGTAGGTTGATTAATAACCTGAACCAAATTACAGGCACTGGTTACAGTGAGAAGCTTCATCTTGAGCGTAAAGCTTGATGAAAACCAGTCAATATTCAGGTCCCCAAGAAAGCAGACCTCTCTGTTTACATCACATAGACTATCAATCATTTAACACATATTATTTTGATACTGACTTTTAGCACTTGGTGGCCTATAGCAACACCCCAAAATAAAAGGCTTTAGATGTGCCAAGTGAATCTTGTCGTGGAAATTCTAATAAATAATGAGGAGAGACAAGGTCAATCACCAATCAGGATATAACTTTATTCAAAACATATTAATAAGGTAGTAAGGGAGGCTGGTCGACCCAACACTCTTGGCCTGAGAGCTCTGATATACAGACAATACAAATAGATTTTATAGCACGATACACCCTCTCAGTCTACATGACAAACAGAAGATGTGTGGATTGAGTCCAAAGGTTAGGATTTATATGAAAGAAATTAATAATTCACAGCAGACAGTATCTGCGGTGAAGAATGTTCTCATTGTATGGAAACCAGGGTTTGGTCCCCAAGACAAGGTTCTTATCAACATTATCCATACCCGAGCCATCTCCCAATTCTGTCAATGAAATTGCAGGCTCAGTCAGATCAGAATTTCTCCATTTCAAACGTGTGGACTAAAGTCTCAAGTTTTCTGGTCTTTCTGGTCTAACCATTTTGTAACGTGTATCTTCAGCTTCACGCTTCCTGGTCTGGTAGAAATTCAACCAATTGCAACATCCGACTTATACCGTAATCTGCTTGGTCTTGTAGAAATTCAACCATTTGCAACATCCGGCTTATACCGTAGTATGCTTGGTCTGAGGTGAATTTCGTCAGGAGGGGTTTTATACTTGAGTAGAAAAGGGTGCGTTTCATCATGTTTGTGCTCATCTGGGCTGAGAACAAATCAATATTGAAACAATCATCTCATCTAGATTGCTAAAATCACATTGTTATCTTCACAAAAGTATTATTATACTTAATGATTTATTTTATACAACAATTAGATGCAAAACTCATAACTGGGAAGTGTACACCCCCAGAGATACAGTTATGTTGTTCCACCGTCTTTAATGACATCACAACATAGTAACGAATTTGACATGATTGTTCTTTAAGTCCCCACCGACCATTTCCCACATTATTTTAAGTAGGAATGTTGTGTCATCATCCACTTTTGGATGTTGGAGTCTTGGCGGGGGAGACTTCCTTTGTCTCACATAGAAATTCCCTCTCCCAATACTGCATGGCACGGAAAAGAAAGTTTCTGCAAGGAATTTACGACTGGTCATAAAACTGGCCCCCAGGAAAGGGAGTGTTCAAAACTTTGCCTAGCTGGCATCTTTGATCCTCAGCCCATGAGGGCAAGTCATGACACCACGATATGGCAGAGGTTGAAAAGCCATAACACATATGTTCATTTAACAACAGGTTATGGTCAATTTAATCAAAGGCTGCACTGAAATCTAACAGTACAGCTCCCACAATCTTCTTATTATCAATTTATTTCAACCAATCATCAGTCATTTGTGTCAGTGCAGTACATGTTGAGTGACCTTCTCTATAAGCATGCTGAAAGTCTGTTGTTAATTTGCTTACAGAAAAATAGCATTGTATTTGGTCAAACACCATTTGTTCCAACTGTTTGCTAAGAGCTGGCAGCAAGTTTATAGGTCTGCTGTTAGAACCAGTAAAGGCCGCTTTACCACTCTTGGGTAGCAGAATTAATTTGGCTTCCTACCAGGCCTGAGGACAGAAAGTCTTTGACCTCAGGCCTGGAGGGAAGCCAAATTTATTCCGCAACCCAAGAGTGGTATATTATATTCAGCGAGGTCGTTTTTCTCTGGCTGGAGGTAAGCAGGAGGTAAGCTACATGTAGTGTTGAGTAAAGCTTAACCATGTGTTAGATCGTAGGTAGGTAGTTAGCTGTAGTTAAGTATTGTATTTATTGTAGGTTAGTATTGTTGTTATTGTAGGTTTCCGTGGGTAATTGTGGGTTAGTATCGAGGCACGAGGCTAGCTAGCTAGCGGGTAGCTACTGGTAACGATTAGCAACGCTGGAGAGCTGGTTCCAATGGTAATGTTGTCCTAGCCAACGTTTAACTTTTGCTTAACCATGTATTAGATCGTAGGTAGGTAGTTAGCTGTAGTTAGGTATTGTATTTACTGTAGGTTAGTATTGTTGTTATTGTAGGTTTCCGTGGGTAATTGTGGGTTGGTATCGAGGCACGAGGCTAGCTAGCTAGCGGGTAGCTACAGGTAACGATTAGCAACGCTGGAGAGCTGGTTCCAATGGTAATGTAGTCCTAGCCAACGTTTAACTTTTGCTTAACCATGTATTAGATCGTAGGTAGGTAGTTAGCTGTAGTTAGGTATTGTATTTATTGTAGGTTGGTGTTGTTGTTATTGTAGGTTTCCGTGGGTAGCTGTAGGTTAGTATCGAGGCACGAGGCTAGCTAGCTAGCGGGTAGCTACTGGTAACGATTAGCAACGCTGGAGAGCTGGTTCCAACGTTTAATTTTTTTATTTAATTTTTTGCTGCGTTGTGAAGGGAACTCGACACGGACTTGAATTGTCTGTTTGGTGTGCTGACACACTCTTGGCAGTTTGTTGTGGCCAGGTGTTGATGCTAAGTTGTGTGTTAATGGATGCTAGCTTGCAGGTTGGCTGCGGCGTCATAGCTAGGCTTCGTGGGTTGTTGTGGGTAGTTACTGTGTCTTGGCAGTGTCCTCGGCCGTGCCGGCTGTAGCACGAAGCTAGCTAGCTAGCCGTTCTTCAAACAGAGTCAACACAGTGGCCATTGCTAGCTACCCAACATGACCAGCTGGCTGTACTGTAGTAGCTAACCACAATATACTTGTCCTAGCTAGCCAACGTCTAATCATTGCTGCGTCATGAAAGGAACTTGACACAGACACGAATGATCTGTTTAGTGTGTTATCACATTATTGGTGGTTTGTTGTGACCAAGTGTTGGTGCTAAACGGTGTGTTATTGTTATTGGATGCTAGTCTGCTAGTTGGCTATGGTGTCATAGTTGGCTAGCTGAACAAAGTGGGTTGAGTCTATTCCTTTAAACATTGAACCGCTGTGGTTCACAACAATTCTGATTTCCAAAGGCGGAAGTTGGGAGAGTTTTTTTGTTCGGGTGGTTCAGTGAAACAATTTTAGTTTCTGAGGTAGAAGTTTTTGGTGAGGGAGGCCCTGCTCTCTCCGCTCCCAGATGCTTAGTCCATTTCATTCCGATCTCCTCTGCATTTTTGTAGCCATTTGCTACAGCCTGTCAACTATGCCTCTGCCTATCCCTGTTCTCTCCTCTCTGCACAGGCTACACAAACGCACCACACCGCGTGGCTGCTGCCTCTCCAACCTGGTGGTCCCTGCACGCACCACCCACGTGGAGTTCCAGGTCGCAGGCAGCCTCTGGAACTGCCGTTCTGCTGCCAACAAAGCTGACTTCATCCCAGCCTATGCCAACCTCCAGTCCCTCGACTTCCTGGCGCTGACGGAAACATGGATCACCACTGAAAACACCGCTACTCCTACTGCTCTCTCCTCGTCTGACCATGTGTTCTCGCATACCCCGAGAGCATCTGGTCAGAGGGGTGGTGGTACAGGGATCCTCATCTCTCCCAAGTGGACATTCTCAATTTTTCCCCTAACCCATCTGTCTATCTCCTCATTTGAATTCCATGCTGTCACAGTCACTAGCCCATTTAAGCTTAATATCCTTGTCATCTATCGCCCTCCAGGTTCCCTTGGAGAGTTCATCAATGAGCTTGACGCCTTGATAAGTTCCTTCCCTGAGGATGGCTCACCCCTCACAGTTTTGGGGGATTTCAACCTCCCTATGTCCACATTTGACTCATTTCTCTCTGCCTCCTTCTTTCCACTCCTCTCCTCTTTTGACCTCACCCTCTCACCGTCCCCCCCTACTCACAAGGCAGGCAATACGCTTGACCTCATCTTCACTAGATGCTGCTCCTCTACTAATCTCACTGCAACTCCCCTCCATGTCTCCGACCACTACTTTGTTTCCTTTTCTCTCTCACTCTCCTCCCACACTACTCACTCTGCCCCTACACAGATGGTAATGCGCCGCCGCAACCTTCGCTCTCTCTCTCCCACTACTCTCTCCTCTTCCATCCTATCATCTCTTCCCTCTGCTCAATCCTTCTCCCTCCAATCTCCTGATTCTGCCTCCTCAACCCTCCTCTCCTCCCTTTCTGCATCCTTTGACTCTCTGTGTCCCCTATCCTCCCGGCCGGCTCGGTCCTCCCCTCCAGCTCCGTGGCTTGATGACTCATTGCGAGCTCACAGAACAGAGCTCCGGGCAGCGGAGCGGAAATGGAAGAAAACTAAACTCCCTGCCGACCTGGCATCTTTTCACTCCCTCCTCTCTACATTTTCTTCATCTGTTTCTGCTGCTAAGGCCACCTTCTACCACTCTAAATTCCAAGCATCTGCCTCTAACCCTAGGAAGCTCTTTGCCACATTTTCCTCCCTCCTGAATCCCCCCCCCCCCCCCCCCCCCCTCCTCTCTCTCTGTGGATGACTTCGTCAACCACTTTGAAAAGAAGGTTGACGACATCCGATCCTCGTTTGTTAAGTCTAATGACACTGCTGGTCCTGCTCACACTGCCCTACCCTATGCTTTGACTTCTTTCTCCCCTCTCTCTCCAGATAAAATCCTGCGACTTGTGACTGCAGGCCGCCCAACAACCTGCCCGCTTGACCCCATCCCCTCCTCCCTTCTCCAGACCATCTCCGGTGACCTTCTCCCCTACCTCACCTCGCTGATCAACTCATCCTTGACCGCTGGCCATGTCCCTTCCGTCTTCAAGAGAGCGAGAGTTACTCCCCTTCTCAAAAAACCAACACTCGACCCCACTGATGTCAACAACTACAGACCAGTATCCCTTCTTTCTTTTCTTTCCAAAACTATTGAGCGTGCCGTCTTTAGCCAACTCTCTTGCTATCTCTCTCAGAATGACCTTCTTGATCCAAACCAATCAGGTTTCAGGACTGGTCATTCAACTGAGACTGCTCTTCTCTGTGTCACGGAGACTCTCCGCACTGCTAAAGCTAACTCTCTCTCCTCTGCTCTTGTCCTTCTAGACCTGTCTGCTGCCTTTGATACTGTGAACCATCAGATCCTCCTCTCCACCCTCTCCGAGATGGGCATCTCCGGCGCGGCTCACTCCTGGATTGCGTCCTACCTGACCGGTCGCTCCTACCAAGTGGCGTGGCGGGAAGCTGTCTCCGCACCACGTGCTCTCACCACTGGTGTCCCCCAGGGATCGGTTCTGGGCCCTCTCCTTTTCTCCCTATACACCAAGTCACTTGGCTCTGTCATATCCTCACATGGCCTTTCCTATCATTGCTACGCTGACGATACACAACTAATCTTCTCCTTTCCCCCTTCTGATAACCAGGTGGCGAATCGCATCTCTGCATGTCTGGCAGACATATCAGTATGGATGACGGATCACCACCTCAAGCTGAACCCTGGCAAGACGGAGCTGCTCTTCCTCCCGGGGAAGGACTGCCCGTTCCAGGATCTCGCCATCACGGTTGACAACTCCGCTGTGTCCTCCTCCCAGAGTGCGAAGAGCCTAGGCGTGACCCTGGACAACACCCTGTCGTTCTCCGCCAACATCAAGGCGGTGACCCGCTCCTGCAGGTTCATGCTCTACAACATTCGGAGAGTGCGACCCTGCCTAACACAGGAAGCGGCGCAGGTCCTGGTCCAGGCACTTGTCATCTCCCGTCTGGACTACTGCAACTCGCTGTTGGCTGGGCTCCCTGCCTGTGCCATTAAACCCCTACAACTCATCCAGAATGCCGCAGCCCGTCTGGTGTTCAACCTTCCAAAGTTCTCTCACGTCACCCCCCTCCTCCGCACACTCCACTGGCTTCCAGTTGAAGCTCGCATCCGCTACAAGACCATGGTGCTTGCCTATGGAGCAGTGAGGGGAACGGCACCTCTGTACCTTCAGGCTCTGATCAGTCCCTACACCCAAACGAGGACATTGCGTTCATCCACCTCTGGCCTGCTGGCTCCCCTTCCTCTGCGGAAGCATAGCTCCCGCTCAGCCCAGTCAAAACTGTTCGCTGCTCTGGCACCCCAATGGTGGAACAAGCTCCCTCACGACGCCAGGACAGCGGAGTCACTCACCACCTTCCGGAGACATTTGAAACCCCACCTCTTTAAGGAATACCTGGGATAGGATAAAGTATTCCTTCTAACCCCCCCCCCCCCCCCCCCCCAAATTGTAAAGTGGTTATCCCACTGGCTATAGGGTGAACGCACCAATTTGTGAGTCGCTCTGGCTAAGAGCGTCTGCTAAATGACGTTAATGTGCCCTTGAGCAAGGCACTTAACCCTAATTGCTCCTGTAAGTCGCTCTGGTTAAGAGCGTCTGCTAAATGACTAAAATGTAAATGTAAAATGGTAAAGCGGCCTTTACTGGTTCTAACAGCAGACCTATTTCCTCCAGGCTAAGATATGACAGATAGGAGTGGCTATAGAGTCAGCTACCATCCTCAGAAGCTTTCCATCTAAGTTGTCAATGCCAGGAGGTTTGTCATTATTGATAGATAACAATAATTTATCCAACTTTCCCACACTAACTTTACAAAATTCAAACTTGAAATGCTCTGCTTTCATTATTTGTTTTTTTTAATGCATGAATATGATGGCTCACTGTTAGTTGTTGGCATTTCCTTCCTAAGTTTGCCCACTTTGCCAATGAAGTAATCATTAAAATAATTGGCAACATCAAATGGTTTTGTGATGAATAAGCCATCTGATTCAATGTAAGTCAGCCAGTCAGATGTGCAGCCAGACTTAATAGCCACTCCTTTTGCCCCATCTCTTTCAACCATACAGTTTTTCAGTTCCTCATCAATCCATGGAGCCTTAACAGTTCCAACAGTCAGTTTCTTAACAGGTGCATGTTTATCAATAATTGGAAGAAGCAATTTCATAAATGAATCAAGAGCAGCGTCTGGATGCTCCTTATTAACTACATCAGACCAACAAATATTGTTAACATCATCCACATAAGAGTCACAGCAAAATCTTTTGAATGATCTCTTATACACTATTTTAGGCCCAGCTTTTGGAACTTTGGCTTTCCTGGATATAGCCACTATATTGTGATCACTGCATCTAATGGGTACGGATACAGCTTTAGAACAAAGTTCTACAGTATTAGTAAAAATGTGATTGATACATGTGGATGGTCTTGTTCCTGTAGTGCTTGTAAACACCCTTGTAGGTTGATTAATAACCTGAACCAGATTACAGGCACTGGTTACAGCGAGAAGCTTCCTCTTGAGCGTAAATCTTGATGAAAACCAGTCAATATTCAGGTCCCCAAGAAAGCAGACCTCTCTGTTTACATCACATAGACTATCAATCATTTAACACATATTATTTTGATACTGACTTTTAGCACTTGGTGGCCTATGGCAACACCCCAAAATAAAAGGCTTTAGATGTGCCAAGTGAATCTTGTCGTGGAAATTCTAATAAATAATGAGGAGAGACAAGGTCAATCACCAATCAGGATATAGCTTCATTCAAAACATATTAATAAGGTAGTAAGTGAGGCTGGTCGACCCAACAATCTTGGCCCAAGAGCTCTGACATACAGACAATACAAATAGATTTTATAGCACGATACACCCTCTCAGTCTACGTGACAAACAGCAGATGTGTGGATTGAGTCCAAAGGCTAGGATTTATATGAAAGAAATTAATAATTAACAGCAGACAGTATCTGCGGTGAAGAATGTTCTCATTGTATGGAAACCAGGGTTTGGCCCCCAAGACAAGGTTCTTATTAACATCATCCATACCCGAGCCATCTCTCCCAGGTACCTTACATTACACAAACACCAATTCAGTCAATGAAAATGCAGGCTCAGTCAGATCTGAGTTTTTCCATTTCAAACGTGTGGACTAAAGTCTCAAGTTTTCTGGTCTTTCTGGTCTAACCATTTTGTAACGTGTATCTTTAGCTTCACGCTTCCTGGTCTGGTAGAAATTCAACCAATTGCAACATCCGGCTTATACTGTAATCTGCTTGGTCTTGTAGAAATTCAACCATTTGCAACATCCGGCTTATACCGTAGTATGCTTGGTCTGAGGTGAATTTCATCAGGAGGGGTTTTATACTTGAGTAGAAAAGGGGGCGTTTCATCATGTTTGTGCTCATCTGGGCTGAGAACAAATCAATATTGAAACAATCATCTCATCTAGATTACTAAAATCACATTGTTATCTTCACAAAAGTATTATTTTAATTAATAATTTGTTTTATACAACAATTAGATGCAAAACTCATAACTGGGAAGTGTACACCCCCAGAGATACAGTTATGTTGTTCCACCGTCTTTAATGACATCACAACATAGTAACGAATTTGACATGATTGTTCTTTAAGTCCCCACCGACCATTTCCCACATTATTTTAAGTAGGAATGTTGTGTCATCATCCACTTTTGGATGTTGGAGTCTTGGCGGGGGAGACTTCCTTTGTCTCACATAGCCCCCAGGAAAGGGAGTGTTCAAACCTTTGCCTAGCTGGCATCTTTGATCCTCAGCCCATGAGGGCAAGTCATGACACCACGATATGGCAGAGGTTGAAAAGCCATAACACATATGTTCATTTAACAACAGGTTATGGTCAATTTAATCAAAGGCTGCACTGAAATCTAACAGTACAGCTCCCACAATCTTCTTATTATCAATGTATTTCAACCAATCATCAGTCATTTGTGTCAGTGCAGTACATGTTGAGTGACCTTCTCTATAAGCATGCTGAAAGTCTGTTGTTAATTTGCTTACAGAGAAATAGCATTGTATTTGGTCAAACACCATTTTTTCCGACAGTTTGCTAAGAGCTGGCAGCAAGTTTATAGGTCTGCTGTTAGAACCAGTAAAGGCCGCTTTACCACTCTTGGGTAGCAGAATTAATTTGGCTTCCTACCAGGCCTGAGGACAGAAAGTCTTTGACCTCAGGCCTGGAGGGAAGCCAAATTTATTCCGCAACCCAAGAGTGGTAAAGCGGCCTTTACTGGTTCTAACAGCAGACCTATTTCCTCCAGGCTAAGATATGACAGATAGGAGTGGCTATAGAGTCAGCTACCATCCTCAGAAGCTTTCCATCTAAGTTGTCAATGCCAGGAGGTTTGTCATTATTGATAGATAACAATAATTTATCCAACTTTCCCACACTAACATTACAAAATTCAAACTTGCAATGCTTTGCTTTCATTATTTGTTTTTTTTAATGCATGAATACGATGGCTCACTGTTAGTTGTTGGCATTTCCTTCCTAAGTTTGCCCACTTTGCCAATGAAGTAATCATTAATATAATTGGCAACATCAAATGGTTTTGTGATGAATAAGCCATCTGATTCAATGTAAATCAGCCAGTCAGATGTGCAGCCAGACTTAATAGCCACTCCTTTTGCCCCATCTCTTTCAACCATACAGTTTTTCAGTTCCTCATCAATCCATGGAGCCTTAACAGTTCCAACAGTCACTTTCTTAACAGGTGCATGTTTATCAATAATTGGAAGAAGCAATTTCATAAATGAATCAAGAGCAGCGTCTGGATGCTCCTTATTAACCACATCAGACCAACAAATATTTTTAACATCATCCACATAAGAGTCACAGCAAAATCTTTTGAATGATCTCTTATACACTATTTTAGGCCCAGCTTTTGGAACTTTGGCTTTCCTGGATATAGCCACTATATTGTGATCACTGCATCTAATGGGTACGGATACAGCTTTGGAACAAAGTTCTACAGTATTAGTAAAAATGTGATTGATACATGTGGATGGTCTTGTTCCTGTTGTGCTTGTAAACACCCTTGTAGGTTGATTAATAACCTGAACCAGATTACAGGCACTGGTTACAGTGAGAAGCTTCCTCTTGAGCGTTAAGCTTGATGAAAACCAGTCAATATTCAGGTCCCCAAGAAAGCAGACCTCTCTGTTTACATCACATAGACTATCAATCATTTAACACATATTATTTTGATACTGACTTTTAGCACTTGGTGGCCTATAGCAACACCCCAAAAGAAAAGGCTTTAGATGTGCCAAGTGAATCTTGTCGTGGAAATTCTAATAAATAATGAGGAGAGACAAGGTCAATCACCAATCAGGATATAACTTTATTCAAAACACATTAATAAGGTAGTAAGTGAGGCTGGTCGACCCAACACTCTTGGCCCGAGAGCTCTGACATACAGACAATACAAATAGATTTTATAGCACGATACACCCTCTCAGTCTACGTGACAAACAGCAGATGTGTGGATTGAGTCCAAAGGTTAGGATTTATATGAAAGAAATTAATAATTCACAGCAGACAGTATCTGCGGTGAAGAATGTTCTCATTGTATGGAAACCAAAATTTTGCTTACATCTCCTGAGTGGCGCAGTGGTCTAAGGCACTGCATCGCAGTGCTAGCTGTGCCACTAGAGATCCTGGTTCTTATCAACATTATCCATTCAGTCAATGAAAATGCAGGCTCAGTCAGACCATAGACATCTCCGTCTCACACACCATTAATCATGAAATGGCTGTTGGTTTTATCACCTTGCCATTCATAAATCAATTGTCAGCTCCAGATGCCCTTTGTCACGCTCGTTGATGAATGGGACGGACCAAGACGCAGCGTGAAATGCATCCATGTTTATTGAACTGAATAAACATACAAAAACAACGAAACGTGACGTCGGAAGGCTATACACACAAGCCACACTAACCGAACACAAACAAAAACCCACAACACAGGCAGGAAAACTGGCTACCTAAGTATGATCCCCAATCAGAGACAACGAGCGACAGCTGCCTCTGATTGGGAACCACACCCGGCCAAACATAGAAATACAAACATAGGTTATTCACACCCTGACCAAACTAGCTAGAGTTATACAGGCCAGGGCGTGACACCCTTATCTCGAGTAAAACCCATGTCCTTGACCACACGCCTAGACTAGCTGCAGGGAGTTGGAGTAGAAATCATCTCTTTACAGAAACACAGCATTAGTAGAACATAAATAATTGTTAACTATTAATATTAAACAAAGCAGGTAAACATGTTACATGTTAATTTTTCTCTCACAACCTACAACCACAACACTTCAATAACACTTGACATAAGACCTTCTCTAAGCATTACAGGGATATGGCTCTGAATATATACAGCAACACCTCCCCCATAAGCATTTATGTCTCTTCTATAGATGTTATATCCTTGTATTTCTACTGCTGTATCATCAAATGAATTATCTAAGTGAGTCTCAGAAATGGCTAATATATGGATGTTATCTGATATTAGCAAGTTATTGATTTCATGAACATTATCTCTACGGCTACATATATTAATATGGGCTATTTTCAGCGCTTTCCTGGGTAGCTTATCAGAGATAGACATAATATGGAAAAGAGCAAACAAAGCAAGAGAAAAAAATATACATTCAGCAGTCCATTAATCAATTGGTGTGTGTGTGTGCGTGCGTGCGTACGTGCTGTGGGGTTGAAGCTACGAACCCATAGGCTTGGCTCGCTCATCCCTTCCAGGCATCTGGGAGGGAGGGTGGACAATGAGCCTGTCATAGCAGATGGAGATTTCGCGCTCTGGCATATTTCATTGCTGGGATAAGTTATTTCCTCTTCTGGCACACAGCTTCAGGATAGTCCTCGTTGAGGAAGATATATGTTCCTCTCAAGTTCTTGGATCTTTCCAGAACAGCTACCTTGTCCTTGAACCTCGTGAACTTGACCACTATCGGGCCTGTCACCTGGGCCGGTGGTGGGTTTTCCCGTCCTGTGGGTGCGCTCCACCTCAATCTTCCTGTCGTCCATCTTGAATGTCTAAGAGATCATTTCCCTCACTTTGTCCTCAGACTTCATCCAGGTCTCATGTGGAGATTCTGCAATTCTGTCCACAACCATGTTGTTCCGCCTTGATTGTCCCTCAAGATGATTTATCCGTTATTGTTATCATGGATTCACACACAGAACTGATGTCCTCTCTCAATGACTTACAGATTGCTGTCATCTTGCCGGTCTCCTGTTTCAACTCATCGAGCTGACCCTGGGAGAACTGCAAACTGTTCTTCAGGTCCTGGACCTCTCTGGTCAGGTTGTCCATTCTTTTATTAGTTGAATCCACCAGTATTTGGACAAAACACTTGAAGCTATTTTCTTGTTGTTGTAACAATTGCTTATAGAACTATTTTTGTTCTTTAAAAGATCATTACGCAGTTACTCTTCGCAGTTCCAGACAGTGCAGGTCACAGGGAAGATTGAAAACAATAAACAGCAGGGATCTAGACAGCCACAAACCCGGGATAATCCGCAGTCCCAGCCACAATGGCAAACTGCGTTGCAGACTGCGTTCAAGCCCTCAAGAAAACCTTGCTAGCTTGATAGGCAGCTAGCTAGCAGCTCCTCAGACCCGTCCTTCATCGGCAGGATCACTGGACAGAGAGTAGCAGTCCCAGCAACTGATGCCAACTGCGTCGCGGGATCCAAACTAAAAAGTTAGTTAATGTAGTGTCGAGATAACGATGCTAATTATGCTGTGATGACAAGAAATCCGCTGACACTGTCCTTGATTATAATGGTTTATTACATCAAAGATTTCAGCGTCAATTTACAGACTCCTGCAGACATCTGGAGAACAACTGACCCAATCTCTAATATGTTATATTCTCCCCGTCCTTTGTTTCAACCATGGTATTTATAATATGTAACATATTATGGGTGGTTCTCCTACAGACCAATCCCTGGCCTTCACATAACAGACTTCCTCTGTTTTAGGGGGCCCCTATAGTAATGCTTTCCAGATGCTTCCGCAAGCTGAGTCAACTTCCTCTAACACACCATTTGCAAACGTCAGCAAAGTCATAAACTGTTTAGATCCTACATATTTCCCCCCTTCGAGACTAATTAAGTCTCGAAAACAAAAATAATAGGATTATGACAAATAACAATTTTTCTCATTGAGTAACTTTAGCAATAAACCAAAATGTATGGAGAGTAAACACATTTTTCTATGGAGTGTAAATACATTTCTATGAAATATGAACAAATCTTTATGGAGTGTGAGAGCGAAAAACCTGTCTGGCAGCTTTCTTTCCAAATATCCATCAATCAATCAAGACAGTAAAATTCTCTCATGGCCCCTCTGCCCCAGGCGACCACCTAAGTACTCCAGATCAATTCATAAATCTTTATCAATGCATTTTAAACTAAGATGCAATTGAATACACATGAAAGCCTCAGAAAACAAAATACAATCAAAAATGTCCACATTCAGGCTGGTCGACCCATCGGACACTCCTGTGAATTCTCTCTGTCCCTGCCTAGACCCAATATCCCTAAGCATCCACGAAAAAACAAAAACATCTGAGGTCCCCACATGTACCCAACAACAGAAAACATCATTCTTCAAAAATTATATGACACAAATTATGTATTACACATGCAAATATGTCTATATATCATTGCTGACACTGGAATGTAGTCCACTACACTGCATCTCCTCAGCAGTGTCGACTTTCAATGCAACGTCGATGATGGAATCTGAACGTTTCCACACCTTCTTTGTTCCACTTCCTCCAGTCCATTCATATTGTCCATGTTTGAGTATTTGAATCCCCTCTACACATTCCCCCATATGCTTCTGGAAGAAAAGAAAACACCAACCAGTATCTTTTGCAAAACAACACATGCAAATTAAAACATCAATATCAACAATAATAAAACATGATATATAAAATGAATCACATTCCATTTCCCCCCTTTGATTCATAACAAAATACTAAATATCACAATAATATGTAAAGACGTGAAAAATGATCGGATATTCAAAATTGATATCTATCCATCAGTACTCCATCCAGTCCCACTTGTTTATCTCCATCTAGATCAGTAACAGTTAACAACAGCATCTGAGTGTTGTCTCCAGGCATCACAACTCCAACCCATCTCAATATCATAGCCTTCGCAAAAGTCAATAACAAAGTACAAAAGCAAAACATCACACACAGCGCTATAAGAGCGGCCACTCAAATCTGAACTATCACTGCTCCCACTGGGCCTAACTGATCTTGCAACCAAGCCTTCGCTGACCATCCAGCTCCTTCAGATCTACCAAACGCATCCCTTATATTCTTCAATGCATCTACAGTGGGGAAAAAAAGTATTTAGTCAGCCACCAATTGTGCAAGTTCTCCCACTTAAAAAGATGAGAGAGGACTGTAATTTTCATCATAGGTACACGTCAACTATGACAGACAAAATTAGAATTTTTTTTCCAGAAAATCACATTGTAGGATTTTTAATGAATTTATTTGCAAATTATGGTGTAAAATAAGTATTTGGTCAATAACAAAAGTTTCTCAATACTTTGTTATATACCTTTTGTTGGCAATGACACAGGTCAAACGTTTTCTGTTTTCTTCACAAGGTTTTCACACACTGTTGCTGGTATTTTGGCCCATTCCTCCATGCAGATCTCCTCTAGAGCAGTGATGTTTTGGGGCTGTCGCTGGGCAACACGGACTTTCAACTTCCTCCAAAGATTTTCTATGGGGTTGAGATCTGGAGACTGGCTAGGCCACTCCAGGACCTTGAAATGCTTCTTACGAAGCCACTCCTTCGTTGCCCGGGCGGTGTGTGCTGAAAGACCCAGCCACGTTTCATCTTCAATGCCCTTGCTGATGGAAGGAGGTTTTCACTCAAAATCTCACGATACATGGCCCTATTCATTCTTTCCTTTACACGGATCAGTCGTCCTGGTCCCTTTGCAGAAAAACAGCCCCAAAGCATGATGTTTCCACCCCCATGCTTCACAGTAGGTATGGTGTTCTTTGGATGCAACTCAGCATTCTTTGTCCTCCAAACACGACGAGTTGAGTTTTTACCAAAAAGTTCTATTTTGGTTTCATCTGACCATATGACATTCTCCCAATCCTCTTCTGGATCATCCAAATGCACTCTAGCAAACTTCAGACGGGCCTGGACATGTACTGGCTTAAGCAGGGGGACACGTCTGTCACTGCAGGATTTGAGTCCCTGGCGGCGTAGTGTGTTACTGATGGTAGGCTTTGTTACTTTGGTCCCAGCTCTCTGCAGGTCATTCACTAGGTCCCCCCGTGTGGTTCTGGGATTTTTGCTCACCGTTCTTGTGATCATTTTGACCGCACAGGGTGAGATCTTGCGTGGAGCCCCAGATCGAGGGAGATTATCAGTGGTCTTGTATGTCTTCCATTTCCTAATAATTGCTCCCACAGTTGATTTCTTCAAACCAAGCTGCTTACCTATTGCAGATTCAGTCTTCCCAGCCTGGTGCAGGTCTACAATTTTGTTTCTCGTGTCCTTTGACAGCTCTTTGGTCTTGGCCATAGTGGAGTTTGGAGTGTGACTGTTTGAGGTTGTGGACAGGTGTCTTTTATACTGATAACAAGTTCAAACAGGTGCCATTAATACAAGTAACGAGTGGAGGACAGAGGAGCCTCTTAAAGAAGAAGTTACAGGTCTGTGAGAGCCAGAAATCTTGCTTGTTTGTAGGTGACCAAATACTTATTTTCCACCATAATTTGCAAATAAATTCATAAAAAATCCTACAATGTAATTTTCTGGATTTTTGTTCTCTCAATTTGTCTGTCATAGTTGACATGTACCTATGATGAGAATTACAGGCCTCTCTCATCTTTTTAAGTGGGAGAACTTGCACAATTGGTGGCTGACTAAATACTTTTTTGCCCCACTGTATAACACTAGTGATATTATCGGAACTATCTGGGATCAAAGTATAACAATCATCCCCCGTCAAGTTCATAGCCAAACATAAGCCACCTTGTTTTGCTAAAATATAGTCAATAGCCATGTCATGTTTCAACAGCGTCAGTCTGTGACTTCTTTGAGTATTTGACAGAAGGTTAAACCCTCTTATCGTTTCATTTGTAAAACCCTGCAAAGTAAAGGTAATATTATCAATGTGATCTGCCAAAAATGTTACACCATACCATGGAAAAAGTCCAAGTCCCCACTTCTCTCCTAGACTTATCCTCCAATGGTAGGATTCCAGACTATGAAATTGCGCCATTTCCCTTTTCACCCTATTTCCAGACCTAGAATCAGATTTATCTGTATCCGGTGCTTCCCCTCTTTGAATGGTAAAAACCTCATATGGAAGCTTCAACGTCGACATGTAACAACATCCTTTCCATCCATAGGGTAAGAATATATATGCTTTATCACCACAAACCCACCAAATATCTCTAATATTCCCAATAGTCACATTGCCAGGCAAAAGCTGATCTTTCACCATCAAAGTCCTGCTCTTCTTACTAAATGGAACATAAAAAGTTACATTATATTTCTCATTACTAACCTTACGTTCATGCTTACCCAAAGTCATCATATAATCATCACAATCTGATATTCCCATAAACATACCCGGTCCATCATATTTTTTATTTGAACAAAAACAGCTTTTAGCCCTCACGGGTTTCACCTCCAATGGTTCAGGAATCGCTGTCAACTGATTTTCCCTCTGATCTAACAAATTCACATAGGGTAATTCATTTAACCATGAACACTTAAACCTAGGCCTAAACAAATGATTCGACAACAACATTATTATATCTGTTAATGATTGTTGCTGATACAACAGCCATGATAAAGCATACGATTGACACGTACTTGATAGAGGTTGAGCCACCGTCTCTAAGATTGAACCCCATGTGCCTGGTGCTGGAATTCTCAACAGACATGGACCCTCAAGATTCCTCACTGATCTTACAGAATGAGTTAACTGCTGGAACCATAGATTCCTACCTGCCCATCCATCTTTAATTTGCAAAACAGAAGAATCAAATCCATATGCCTTCCATTTAATTTCTCTCTTCCCTAACGAGTGGTATTGATCAGATATATCTTCTGGTGTTCCATCAAAAGTAAAGAACTCATCCTGTACCTCCAGGATAGTATTCTGCACTATTTCAGATGAATCTACATCATTCTCTACTACCATCTGCTCTCCTATTTCAACACTATCCTTACTACCATTCACAGCACTCTCCATCCGTATCATAAACTTCAGAGTCACTCTTACTACATCCTTTAGTTTCAGAAAAGTTGTTGTTGGTGTCTGTGTCACATTTCCGAAATGTGTTATCGCCGTCGTAACATTAATCTCTTTCAAAGTTACTGTTAAAATAGTTGCTTTAGTTGATGTATTAACACTCTTAATTATTTCCAGTGGGAAAGTGACAGATGTCCTCTGTGTATTATTTACTGTTGGAGTGGCTGCTGTAATATACTGCTCCTGAAATCCTTTGGTGACTGTGGAAACTTCAACAGACTTTAAATCTTCCATCATAAGCGTCACCTTACGAGTTACATAGCCTTTTAACCAATCATTCTTAACCAGAACAAATTTTAACGCTGGCTCTAAATAAGTACACATATATTCTCCCTGATCTTCCCATGTAACATTACGCAAAATAAGTGAGCAATCACTCATAACCCTCTTCCACTTCATATCGTTGTACAAAATATACTTCCTTTGACTAGATGAAACAGCTTCTACTTCTGGTCCTGATAACAACACTTCTTCTCCATAATTATCTCTCCACGTGGGAGGAATGTCACCACCCCCACTCCGTCTCTCACATCTACAAGGAAGATGAGCTGTACCACCCATCCTAACCCTAATGACAGTCTTTTCTTCTAAAATTGGTGTTGGAGCGATTTTCTGAGGCGCCATTGTAATCAAATGTGATACATTTATAGCTTTAATAACTGTCAATGTTGAAAGAGTTGAATTGTTTCTCGCTGTTGTTGTATTAGGCTGAAGTGTTGATGTCATTGTTGTTGATTCATCTATTTTCCCTACAGCTTGGAGCTCTTTACTTGTATTTCCATCTATCACCACTAGTCTCACTACATTAACTCTCAGTCCTCACTTTCAAACTGTGGATTATAAAAAATACATTTATAATCACCTTGATCCTCCTGCTGGGAATTGTACACATAGAGACTGCAATCACCCTCAATCTTCAGTCTTCTCTTATCATTCAGCAACGCATACTTTCTCAATTCAACTGCTCCTAACAGATCTAAACTCCTGCCATAGCTATCTTCCCACTGAACTCTAAATTTCCCTTCACCACTGTTCTCTCTCATGCACTGGCATGGAAGCTGAGATGACTTTCCTAGAGTTACTTCAACTCTAGTTTTCGTAACGTTTTGGTCTGACTTTTTTCCTAACTGGTCTGGGGCTACTTTGTCTAACCGAATCACCAGCTTCTCCTGTAACAGAGTTGCCCTTGGTGATCTCCGCTGCTTCACATTCCACTGAAATATTCCCTGTTGTTTCTGGGACGTATTGAAAATCAATGTCCCCAAATCTCCTTTCCCTTTCATCCATTGCAGAGTCATCTCTGGCATCATCAGAAGTGTAAACATTATCATCAACGTTGTCCACAACATGGACAATCTCTCCTTCTGGGTTTTTACTCTGGATATTGTCATGCATCCCTCCTTCTGCCTGTTCTCCCCTATCTTCATCCTGCTCTCTTGAGCTTTCAACATCCTGTTTCTCTGCGCGTGGCACCTCTTCTCCAGGCGCTTTAACACAATGTGACAAATGATACCACGTTGGAGACCCTTTAACCTGGACAGCTGTTCCAGTACTACGAACAACTTCAAATGGTCCTTCACAACGTTCGTTATACCACTTCCTTCTAAATACCTTCACGAACACCTTGTCCCCAGGTTGCACTGTACTTCTTTTTTGCTCATCAAGCTTCTCCTGCACCTCTTATTTTCTTTGCCTGTCAGAAACATATGTGGACAACTTTTTATGAAAATTGGCCATATACAGTGGGGAAAAAAAGTATTTAGTCAGCCACCAATTGTGCAAGTTCTCCCACTTAAAAAGATGAGAGAGGCCTGTAATTTTCATCATAGGTACACGTCAACTATGACAGACAAATGGAGGGAAAAAAATCCAGAAAATCACATTGTAGGATTTTTAATGAATGTATTTGCAAATTATGGTGGAAAATAAGTATTTGGTCACCTACAAACAAGCAAGATTTCTGGCTCTCACAGACCTGTAACTTCTTCTTTAAGAGGCTCCTCTGTCCTCCACTCGTTACCTGTATTAATGGCACCTGTTTGAACTTGTTATCAGTATAAAAGACACCTGTCCACAACCTCAAACAGTCACACTCCAAACTCCACTATGGCCAAGACCAAAGAGCTGTCAAAGGACACCAGAAACAAAATTGTAGACCTGCACCAGGCTGGGAAGACTGAATCTGCAATAGGTAAGCAGCTTGGTTTGAAGAAATCAACTGTGGGAGCAATTATTAGGAAATGGAAGACATACAAGACCACTGATAATCTCCCTCGATCTGGGGCTTCACGCAAGATCTCACTCCGTGGGGTCAAAATGATCACAAGAACGGTGAGCAAAAATCCCAGAACCACACGGGGGGACCTAGTGAATGACCTGCAGAGAGCTGGGACCAAAGTAACAAAGCCTACCATCAGTAACACACTACGCCGCCAGGGACTCAAATCCTGCAGTGATAGACGTGTCCCCCTGCTTAAGCCAGTACATGTCCAGGCCCGTCTGAAGTTTGCTAGAGTGCATCCAGAAGAGGATTGGGAGAATGTCATATGGTCAGATGAAACCAAAATATAACTTTTTGGTAAAAACTCAACTCGTCGTGTTTGGAGGACAAAGAATGCTGAGTTGCATCCAAAGAACACCATACCTACTGTGAAGCATGGGAGTGAAAACATCATACTTTGGGGCTGTTTTTCTGCAAAGGGACCAGGACGACTGATCCGTGTAAAGGAAAGAATGAATGGGGCCATGTATCGTGAGATTTTGAGTGAAAACCTCCTTCCATCAGCAAGGGCATTGAAGATGAAACGTGGCTGGGTCTTTCAGCATGACAATGATCCCAAACACACCGCCCGGGCAACGAAGGAGTGGCTTCGTAAGAAGCATTTCAAGGTCCTGGAGTCTCCAGATCTCAACCCCATAGAAAATCTTTGGAGGGAGTTGAAAGTCCGTGTTGCCCAGCGACAGCCCCAAAACATCACTGCTCTAGAGGAGATCTGCATGGAGGAATGGGCCAAAATACCAGCAACAGTGTGTGAAAACCTTGTGAAGACTTACAGAAAACGTTTGACCTGTGTCATTGCCAACAAAGGGTATATAACAAAGTATTGAGAAACTTTTGTTATTGACCAAATACTTATTTTCCACCATAATTTGCAAATAAATTCATTAAAAATCCTACAATGTGATTTTCTGGATTTTTTTTCCTCATTTTGTCTGTCATAGTTGACGTGTACCTATGATGAAAATTACAGGCCTCTCTCATCTTTTTAAGTGGGAGAACTTGCACAATTGGTGGCTGACTAAATACTTTTTTCCCCCACTGTATGTAACGTACGCTCTCATTTCATCTTCCAAAAGAGCCAAGCTTGGACCCTTTCCGCTTGTTCGCAAACAAGGCGTAGGCATCCTTCTTCCTGTTACCAGTTCATGGGGTGTCATACGTAGATCACACAACTCACTTGAGCGACACACCATTAATGCTTAAGGAAGCGGCGCTATCCAGTTGAGACCCGTATGCTGACAAATTTTGACAATGCGATTTTTCAAGACACCAATAATTTTTTCACAAATCCCTTGACTTTGTGGGTGATAAACTGCTCCAAGACGTTGCTTAATTCCCAATTTTTGCAACATCAATTTCACTGATTTATCCACAAATTCCTTCCCAATATCTGAGGATATTCGATCGGGTAGTCCCCACCTGCTTATGACTTCTTTACACAAGAACTTGGCAACCGATTGAGCATATTTTAGCTTAGTTGGACATCCTATGCACCTCTTGGTGTAGGAATGTAACCAAGAATAACAGTCACACCCCTGCGAACATTATTTTTCAGACAGATTGTGCACCTGCCTATGAAATAGTCAACCTGTTCAAGCAAATATGGTGCCCAAAAACCATACTCCTTTGTGATCTTTCTCCTAACCTCCCCCCTTGCAACATTAGCTAACCCATGTGCTTCCTGAATCATCGGACCTAATAGGTCTAGAGGCGCTACTATCAACCTCTCATGGTTTCTCCAAAGACAACAAAGGATTGTTACTCTGAGGATTTTTTATTGTCCTTAAAACACCTGCTTTCGAAAGTCCTTCAATTTGTGGTTCAATCCCTTGGATTGCTTCATCTTTCAATGGATACTGATTCTTCCAAGGAGGTCTGGCTCCTGGTCGAAGTTCAACTTTCACCTCAATTGGGCTGATTTCACAAGTCCAATATCGGTACTGTGTTGAGACCACAAACATTCTTGAACTTGTTGCAACATCTCCTCTTTCATAGGGTCTGAATCCATCTTCACACTGCAAATAGATTCATGTGTCATCCGTACAGCTTGTGGCTCTCCTTGTCCTTGAGCCAAAATCATTATTTTGAGAAATCGCTGATCTTCACTCCTCCAAATTGCCAAATTATCTTTCATCGGTACGAAAACAGCTTTCTCTGCTTCTGTCATCATTTCTCCTATTTGCTTCTGCTCATAGCCTTCAGAAACCAACAAGGTCACATGTGGCACACTCTTCTGAATCTCAAATTCTTTATCCAGATAATCGTCTGTGTTTATCTTCATAGCTGCTCCTTGTGGTCCTAAAATTATGCAACATGAGCTGAGTTGAACTTTCTTTGGTTGATTACTCAACCATTCCTCTGAGTTCGATTGGGCAGCATTCTTGAAATACTTGAGCGTACAATGAAATGGATATTCCGGAAGCCTCGCATCTGGCATATTTGCCACAATGAATTTCTCCCATATCTTAGCCTGCTTCAAAAAATCTTCACTGAGATTTCCAATCCAGAATACTGAAGAAGAATCCATCTCTGTCATCATCAACAATTGGTAAACCTTTTACTTTGGCACTTCTACCAGACAGCCGTCTTGTGTACATTTTATTGTACAGTTCAACTTACACAATGCATCTCTTCCCAACAATGCAATAGGTGTATGTTCTGATACCAGTATGGGTATTGTAATTTTCTGATTTTCATAGCAGAGCTCAATTGGTTCCGTAAGAGGAATCAGCTGTTTCACTCCCTCAAATCCAATTGTCCTAATTAGTTGATTGGACATAGGGAGATGTGTTGCATCTCCAGGACGAACACAGGTGAAAGCAGCTCCGCTATCCGCCATCACTTCCAATGGTCGGTTGTTTATGTTCACCTCAATTGTTGGATCTTGCTGTGGGCAGCTTGTCTCTCCCTTTTCTGTTTCCCTTCCTCCTTGTTTTGTCCCCTCTTTGTCTGTTGTATCTGTATGTGTGTTTGTCCCCATTATGTGGGTGTGTCTGGAGTGGATCGGGGGGCGTGCTCAGGATCTGCCTCTCCTGTGCAGCTGCGGGTTGTTTCCAGTGATTCCTGCCTATGCAGCTGCATCCTATTCTCTCATCAACCTGCACTACTAATTCCTGGGCATGGCTCTCCACCGGCGCCAGATCGTTGTTCTTACTAGAGCGGTAACTTGGCTCACCAGTAGAGTTTAATTGTCTTTGTCTTCAGCCTGGCTCTTTACTCTCCTTAACCTGTCGTTTGTTTTGTCTTCAGTTCAGACATACCTCCCTGCCTGCCGGCCTGCCTGCCTGCCTGCCTGCCTCAGCCTCTCCTTCCTCCGGAGCCGACTAGCCCACTCTGTTCATTTTCTTCAGTTGTTTTTGGACTAAGACAAATTGAACTTTTATTAAAATAATTTTTGTTTCTTCCACTCCCTTAGTCGTGTTTGTTTCTCTGAGTGCTGGGTTGAACCATAGCCTAACAGAACGATCTGGCCATGGACCCAACAGAGAAACAGCACGGGGCAAACGAAGACAGCTTCCAACAAGCTATCCAGGCTCAAGGAACGTTGCTAGGACAGCATGACCAATTGATTCGGACTCTTTTGGAAAATAATCATCAACTGCTGAACCAGGTGACTCAGTTAACTACACAAGTCTCTAAATTGTCTGTTATCAGTTCTCCATCTCTCTCTGACCCCCAGTTTGATGCACCCCAAGTTGTTTCCTCTGACATTATGCAGGCTTCGTTCCATCGGGAACCCCCTGTCACGTCGCCTGAACCGTTCAATGGAGAATTGGACAAGTGTCGGGGATTTTTGCTTCAGTGTGACTTGATTTTTCGGCAGAGACCACTGTCGTTTTCTACTGATTCCTCTAAGGTACATTATGTTCTGGGGCTGTTAAGAGGGAGACCTCTGGTTTGGGCTGAGGCTGTGTGCTCAAATCAAACTTTGACTGGATTGACTTTTGCTGATTTTTCTGCTAAATTGAAGACTGTTTTTGACCATCCTGACCATGTGGGTAATTCCTCCAAGATACTTTTTAATTTGAGGCAGGGTTCTAACAGTGTGGCTGAGTACTCTATTGAGTTCTGGACTTTGGCAGCGGACTCCAAGTGGAACAATGTGGCACTTCAAGGAGCATTTCTAAACGGTTTGAATGAAGCCATTAAGGATGAGCTGGCTGCTCGTGACGAGCCACATGATTTACATTCTCTCGTTTCCCTGTCCATTAAGCTAGACAACCGGTTGCGGGAGAGGCGTCGGGAGAGAGGCGGTCGGCCACATCTAGGAGGACGAGTTCCCCAGCCTTCAACCACTCGAGTCTCGCCTCCCCGGAGCCGGCAGCTTCTTGTTCCTGATCCCATCCCGAGCACAGAGGAGGAACCAATGCAAGTGGGTCGAGCTCGACTACCTCCAGCAGAGCGGCAACGGCGCCTCCAGGCGGGTGAGTGCCTGTATTGTGGAGACGCCACACACATTCTGGCTACATGCCCTAAGCGACCAAAAGACAAGGCTCGCTCGTAACGGTGGGTCTACTTGCGAGCCCAGAGTTAGATCCTGAACCCATCATTCCCCGATTACAAGTACCTGTAACCTTACGTTTCCAGAGTCATTCCCTGCCACTCTCAGCTCTCATAGACTCAGGTGCAGAAGACAACTTTATTAGCCACCAGTTCGTTACACAAGCTCGTATCCCCATGGAGCCACTACCTACCCCCATTCGGGTCACAGCCCTTGATGGGCGCCTCCTCGCGGAGATAACTCATCAAACCACCCCCGTTTCCCTAGTGATTTCTGGCAATCATTGTGAAAGCATTCAGTTAAGAGTTATGTCTGGCTCAGCTACCTCCCTAATCCTTGGCTTCCCCTGGTTGGCTCTTCACAACCCACAAATTGATTGGACACGTCACACCATTCTCAGTTGGAGCACTAACTGCCATTCAGAGTGCCTTAGGTCAGCGGTTCCCCCCACTAAGTGTAACCCAACTCATCCCTCAGCTCCTCTCGATCTCTCATCTGTCCCCAAAGAATACCATGACTTAGCGGAGGTTTTCAGTAAGGACAAGGCTCTGTCTCTACCACCACATAGGCCTTATGATTGCCCTATTGAACTGCTTCCTGGTGCTCCCTTGCCCTCTAGTCGCTTATACAATCTGTCCCGACCGGAAAGAGAGGCAATGGAGCAGTATATTGGTGATTCTCTGGCCTCGGGCATAATCCGTCCCTCGTCGTCTCCTTTGGGTGCAGGTTTCTTTTTCGTTGAAAAGAAATTGTCACCCACAGAACGGAATTACGACGTTGGAAACCGGGAACTGCTGGCGGTCAAGCTAGCACTGGAAGAATGGCGGCACTGGCTGGATGGAGCTGAACTGCCGTTTGTGGTCTGGACAGACCACAAAAACTTGGCTTACATCCAAGCCACTAAGAGACTCAACTCACGCCAAGCCAGATGGGCCCTGTTTTTTAGTAGGTTTAACTTTATTCTTACATACAGACCGGGGTCAAGAAATGTTAAACCAGATGCTTTGTCCCGCCAGTTTGCTGACCCTTCAGAGACCAGCGAGCCTGAGGCAGTCCTACCTTCCTCATGCGTCGTGGCGGCAGTACAGTGGGAGATCGAGTCTCTTGTGAAGACTGCACTTGCCACGGACCCGGGACCGGGTGATGGACCTCCCAACCTACTCTTTGTTCCCGAGACGGTCCGGTCTCAGGTGTTGCAGTGGATTCACACCTCCCGTTTTGCTGGTCACCCTGGGATGAGACGCACGTTGACGCTGCTTAGGAGACATTTTTGGTGGCCTTCAATGGAAGCTGACGTTCGGGCTTTTGTGGCAGCCTGTTCAACCTGTGCTCGGGGCAAAGCCTCCCATCAGTCCCCTTCGGGGCTGCTGCTACCCCTCCCAGTTCCCAGCCGTCCCTGGTCCCACATAGCCATGGATTTTGTCACCGGCCTACCCAAGTCTGAAGGTAATGATACTATACTTACCATTGTGGACAGATTCTCTAAATCTGTTCACTATATAGCATTACCAAAATTACCGTCTGCCAGTGAGACAGCGGACCTCCTAGTCCAACATGTATTCCGTCCCCATGGAATACCTGTGGACATCGTATCTGATAGAGGCCCACAGTTTACTTCCCGTGTTTGGAAGGTGTTCTGTTCTGCTTTGGGTGCTTCCGTTAGTCTGTCCTCAGGGTTTCATCCCCAGACCAACGGTCAAACAGAAAGAGCCAATCAAAACCTCGAAGCAACCCTTCGTTGTGTGGCTGCTCAACATCCATCATCCTGGGCCAAACATCTGCCTTGGATAGAGTACGCCCACAACTCCCTCACCACCTCTGCCACCGGCCTTTCACCCTTCGAAGTAACCATGGGTTATCAACCCCCTCTGTTTCCTGCTCAGGAGAAGGAATTGGCTGTTCCTTCGGTTCAGGAGAACCTCCGCCGCTGCCAGAGAGTGTGGAGCGACGCTCGGGAAGCGTTGCTTCGGACCACCGACAGGAACAAGACGACAGCGGATAGGAGCAGGACTCCCGCACCTGTGTTTCATCCTGGTCAAGAAGTTTGGCTGTCATCTAAGAACGTACCTCTTTGTACCAAATCACGCAAGCTGTCTCCTCGGTACCTGGGTCCGTTTGTGGTGGAGTCCATCGTTAACCCCGCTGCGGTTCGTTTGAAGTTGCCTTCAGCCATGAAGATACACCCTACTTTCCACGTCTCCCAACTGAAACCTGTGTCCTCCAGCCTTTTGTGTCCGCCGGCAGATCCACCTCCACCTGTTCGCCTCATTGACGACCATCCTGCCTACACCGTCAGTAGGCTCCTGGACTCTCGGAGGCGGGGTAGGGGTCTCCAATACCTAGTCGATTGGGAAGGTTATGGACGAGAGGAGAGGTCTTGGGTCCCTAAGCGTTTTGTGTTGGATCCTCAGCTGATCACGGACTTCCATCACGACAACCCTGACAGGCCTGGTGGGTCGCCAGGTGGCGACCATTGAGGGGGGGGGGTACTGTTGTGGGCAGCTTGTCTCTCCCTTTTCTGTTTCCCTTCCTCCTTGTTTTGTCCCCTCTTTGTCTGTTGTATCTGTATGTGTGTTTGTCCCCATTATGTGGGTGTGTCTGGAGTGGATCGGGGGGCGTGCTCAGGATCTGCCTCTCCTGTGCAGCTGCGGGTTGTTTCCAGTGATTCCTGCCTACGCAGCTGCATCCTATTCTCTCATCAACCTGCACTACTAATTCCTGGGCATGGCTCTCCACCGGCGCCAGATCGTTGTTCTTACTAGAACGGTAACTTGGCTCACCAGTAGAGTTTAATTGTCTTTGTCTTCAGCCTGGCTCTTTACTCTCCTTAACCTGTCGTTTGTTTTGTCTTCAGTTCAGACATACCTCCCTGCCTGCCGGCCTGCCTGCCTGCCTGCCTGCCTGCCTGCCTCAGCCTCTCCTTCCTCCGGAGCCGACTAGCCCACTCTGTTCCTTTTCTTCAGTTGTTTTTGGACTAAGACAAATTGAACTTTTATTAAAATAATTTTTGTTTCTTCCACTCCCTTAGTCGTGTTTGTTTCTCTGAGTGCTGGGTTGAACCATAGCCTAACAGATCTTTTTCCGGTCCTGATGCTACCAGCTGACACCCCCCTTTCGGATCTTCTGGGCACCCCTAGAATCCTTGCTCCGGGCCCCTATAAGGGTTCACCGGTCCTCCAGATGATCTTGACTGGCCCCTGTATCTTCCTCTGAAATTCCCTCTGGTGTTTCCTCCTGGCCCATTACACTCACAGCAAAGTCACCAACCTGTCCACAATTATAACACACTTCTGAAGATTGCTGGAAGTATGGCTTAAATCTTCCTCCTCTTCCTCTTCCTAAGCCTTCTCATCCTCTTCCTCTCTAATTCTGTGTCTGTCCAGAAACTGGCTGTGGATATGAAACAGCTAGTACCGCTATTGGTGGCTGGTACAATTGCGGTTGGAACTGGTCCAGTTGAAGCTGTGGCAGTGATTGTTGATTTGGTGCACACTGATTCTGCATAAACAAAGCTTGTTTCTTCTCCTCCTTATTCTCCACCAGTTGTATTTGATTGAGTTTTCTGAGAGTTTCTTGGTCCTGTTCTTTCTGGTTGTGTTCCTTTTTCCGGTACAGATCCACTTGATGGGCTATATGATCTGTATAGACACCTTTTGTCATGCTTCCAAGTCCAACCACCTCTGCCAGTTTGCTCCTTACTGGTGAGGGCAGTCCCATCTGCAATTTAGCTCTCAAAATTGACTGCTCAATTTGACTCACATCTGGATAATTTCCGGTAATATTTCTCCACACTTGATGAACTCTTGACACATAGGCTCTCGGATTTTCTTGTTGTCCTAGTGGGTCAATCAGAATGTTGTCAGGATGCACATTTGTTGGAAACGTATCTTTCAGTGCTCTCCACACCCGATTTCTACTTGCAGCCAACAATTCAGGATCATTCACTGCAGTCCCCACATATCTATTAAGTCCAGCTCTCTGAAAAATGTCTTCCATATCTGGAATCCCAAGGAGATTAGCCAAAAGTATCTTAATGTCTCCTATGGCAGACTGTGTTCCCACTGTAATTTCTTCCAATTTTGAAATCCAAGGATATGCTCCATCTTGAAGAGTAGGCAGCTTCTCAAGTATATCTGACATATCGGTATTCTGCAAAGGCTTATACTCCAGGTTCTGTCCTCGAATTATCACTGGCATCATCTTCTTACTTGTGCTCTCTTTTCTTGTAGGATAAAATCCTCTTGAACATGAAGCACCTTTAATCTCCAAATCTTCATCGCTTTCTCCATCTTCACTTTCATCAGAGATTGAATCTCTTGTATCCTTCTTCCAACTTCCATCACCCCTTCTTTCCTCTCTGGCCAACCTCCGTCTGATCACAGGGTCATATCCACCCATGATCTCTTCTGAATCACTCTGATCATCATCATCATCATCATCTTCAAGTTCCATCCTCCTGAACCTCACTCCACCCTTAGTTTCCAGACATCTCGTTTTCTTCTTACTTTTGGAGTTTGGATTAATCTTTATGGTCGTTTCTGCTTGTCCTGTCTCTATTATTCGTTCATCTTCATCTCTGATGCAATAATCACCCTCCTGAATGATCATTGGAAGCTAAGGATAGACGTCCTTAAACTATACTTCTTCCTCGTAAGGTGGGGGTCTTTTTGCTGAATCCGTATGTGAGAAAGGTGTATTGACTTCTGCCATTAGTTTTTCTGTCACCTTCACCTCTTTTACCATTTTCTCTATACCTCTGTTTCTTTTATCTTTGGTATCTTTTATCAGTTTTTGTCCTTCATTTTCAAACAGCTTAAGAACACCCAGCTCTCTTTGTCTCTTTTCTTTACGTTGTTCCCTTTTTCCCCCCTTCTTTTGATCTGCCTCATAAATCGACACAAGCACTTTCATTATGTTGATGACGTCAGGTTGAGTCCCTTCCACTGGCCATGGTTGTTCAATGTCAGGCCAACATTTATTCAATTTTCCAGATAACCTTGCAATACCATTAACTAGAGGATTACTATTTTCTGCTACATCAACAGGAGTAATTACTTTCATAGTTTTGATCTCCTTTTTCCCCATTGTGTCACGATCGTCGGGAAGAGAGGACCAAGGCGCAGCGTGGAATGCGAACATATTTTATTTAAATAATTATCACACGAACAAAACAACAAAACGATAATGTGACGTCCCTGGTTACATACACAAACCAACACGGAACAAGAAACCACACCAAATGAATGCCTAACGGCTACCTAAGTATGGCTCCCAATCAGAGACAACGAGCTACAGCCGTCTCTGATTGGGAGCCACCCTGGCCAACATAGATATACAAAACCTAGAAATTAACACCCTGGCTCAACATACGAGAGTCCCCAGAGCCAGGGCGTGACACATTGTAACAACTCTTTTATATTCCTTTATTGTGAATTGTTTTATTATTATTATTATTATTTTAAACCAATTAATTTGTAAACCAAAAAATACTTTTAGACTATGTAGCTTATGTTTCCCTCCCTTTTTTTTCTTTCTCCAAATTAATTAATTAATTAATCAATATATCTATTTATTTTTATTAATTTATTAATTTATTTTTATTTTATTTTATTTTACCAAATTATTGAGTAGTGGCAATCTTACCACATCCGATCAGGAAAAGTAAAGGAAAGTAGTCAACTTCAGAGCAATCCAAAAAAGAAAGACCTGTAATCCAGCAACACTACAGCACTCACAAACCAATTGCTTAATAATCACCCAATTACCTTAATTTTACAGAATAATGTCAGTGCTGGATTTCCAACACAACTCTAATTAAACCAACCCATGCACAAAAAACTCCAATGTGCAATTCTTAATTACATCAATTGACCAGTCTGTTGCCAAGTCCCTGTCAAATTGTCACAACATGAAATATGCTAGGCACACACAATATCCTGTATGGAAAGGTAAGTTTTGTGAACAGAACAGTACTGGCCTTGATTGGACTGGATCCGTGGCAGCACACACTGTCGCACTGGTCAGCACCTCCTCTCTCTCTCTGTCTCCTCCTTCTCGTCTCTCACTGTCACGATCGTTGACAGATGCGGACCAAGGCGCAGCGTGATAAGCGTGCATTCTTTATTCAGTAGTACACACGAACCAAAACAATAAACAAACGATACGTGAAGTCCTAGGTTAATAACACAAACCTTAACGGAACAAGATCCCACAATAAACTAGTGAACACAGGCTGCCTAAGTATGGTCCCCAATCAGAGACAACGAGCTACAGCTGTCTCTGATTGGGAACCACCCTGGCCAACATAGAAATAAACGATCTAGAACAAAACCCATAGAAAACTAAACATAACAAGTCCACACCCTGGCTCAACATTTAAGAGTCCCCAGAGCCAGGGCGTGACACTCACATGACAGAAGAACAAAGGAACAGACAATAATTTAGTCTTTCATGCACTCACTGGGTTATTTCAACCATACAATACCCTTTTAGACATACCTATGTTCACACTCGCGCTAAGAAATAAGCAAACAGCTTAACTCAGGAATATTATAAATAGCTCAATAACATTTTATTTAATTTATTTATTTAATTATTTTTATTTTTAATCCGTCACCATATCTCTCATTTATACATTCAATAGATCTCAATCAAATAGTTTCATCGTTAAGCAACAGCCGATTTAACAAACAGAATACTTTATTCGTGTGTAAGTCTCCCCCTCCTTCTCTGTCACAGCAGCTCAGTGCAGGCAGGGGAGTGGCATATTTGCTCTACGTAACTCTAAACTCATAAAATCCCACGCATGCGTAGTTCATTCACCAATGCGATTTCAGAGTGAGAAGAGCTCCCAAACAGCTCTCTCCAAGCTAAACAACAGAAAGTAGACAGACCAGCTGTCCCTCCGTTATTTCCAACATAGACAAACAGTAACACTTAACAAAACTCCCAAACCAACACAGAACATAGAACACAAATCCTACTTCGAAGTTTCTTATCTTTACTTATCCTAATCTGCAGATTTATAGTTATTTTCTTATCCATTACAAATAATCGTCCTCCCAGGGGCTCATATATAGTTAACAATTATTAAACGTAAGATTTTAACCTTAACTAACATATTTCCTTACAAAAAACTAAAACCCCTGTTCTCAACCAAAACATATATACGTATATATCTCTAACATAAATCTTATCATACCATGAGTCGACACACAGCTGAAGCACAACAGAGACGTCTTTATTTTTTTTATTTCCCCCCCCCCCACACACACACAATTCAAGAGGAATGCATCCGTTCCTACGGTCCTCTAAAGCATGCTACCGTCGTTCCTTATTTCTCATAGTTCCTAAATTTCTGCTACCTCGAGTTTGCAGATATTCAATGAGAGGTTACATCGAACATATACCTCGTCAACTATAAGTCGAGGGGTAACTTGCAAATGAATGTATCTACCACAAACTCCAGTTCCCAGAACTGACCTTAAAAATCAACCTAGTGAGTTTTCAGGATTTTCGGCCCATCCTAATGATCGCCTCGTTTGAGGGCTTCCGTAGATCAACGACGTCCTAATTAGTATACATTTTTCCTTAGTTCCTGGCCTTATTCCTTCATTCTATTCTTTTTCAATTGTATTCAAGCCAAATATCCCTGTGGCCAGTGTTATCAATTCCTATAGACACTCCCCCCTGTTTGCGTTGTTTTCAACGCAAACAAATGTAGAAATTTAGAACGGATTCTCATCACACAGCAAATAACAGCAAAGCGCACACGCAAGTTCTTAACAGTGCAGTCATTCAACGCACACACACGGACACACGAACTGACCAGTGCCCAAAGTGGTGAGAAAACTCACCCTTATCTGCCGGACTCTGGAGCGAGAGTCAGCCCCGTGCCCATGATGCAACGTTGAAACAGACGCAACACGTCCAAAATACCTCGTCGCCATTAATGTAGTGTCGAGATAACGATGCTAATTCTGCTGTGATGACAAGAAATCCACTGACACTGTCCTTGATTATAATGGTTTATTAAATCAAAGATTTCAGCGTCAATTTACAGACTCCTGCAGACATCTGGAGAACAACTGACCCAATCTCTAATATGTTATATTCTCCCCGTCCTTTGTTTCAACCATGGTATTTATAATATGTAACATAATATGGGTGGTTCTCCTACAGACCAATCCCTGGCCTTCACATAACAGACTTCCTCTGTTTTAGGGGGCCCCTATAGTAATGCTTTCCAGATGCTTCCGCAAGCTGAGTCAACTTCCTCTAACACACCATTTGCAAACGTCAGCAAAGTCATAAACTGTTTAGATACTACACTAGCTACTAAGAAACTTTCCAATACACTTTCAAATCAACAAACCGAGCTCTCCCTCGTTCCGCGTTCAACAGGAAGTGACAATGCTTGATCTGGCTTGATCTAATACTTGATCCAATTGAAGTTTCGTATTGCTTAAGTTGTTACAAGTGTAATGATATAAGTAGGACACGTGACATCCCGGCAACTTTGAGAAAAAACACTTTATTTCGGAGTTGTGTCGAGATGGCTATGCATATTCATGACATTAGGCTAGTAGCATAGTGTGACCCCTTCAATTATCTTAATGAAGTGTCTAAAGATTATAACAATCTTATAATAATGTTTGCACATTCCTCAACTCAGCAGACAACAAAATAGTTTGAATATTCTTTAGTGAATAGGGGTTGAGATACAAGCATACAGGGGATACAATACATACATTTCATTCAACAATTAATAACCCTGAGCAGTGTTTGTTGTTTTAAAATTAAAATTAAAAAACGACTAAAAATTATAAAAAATATGTGTGCACACTTTAGAGATATCTCGCAGGGCCCCCCTAATATCAACGAGGTGTCGAGTTAATTGACTCTCAGTCACATTCAGTCCTCAGCTCAATGGTAAAGAGCAAAGCAGAATGCAGCGTTGAGATCACATGCAGATATGTCAGCTCAACGAATCCAACAGCAACAGGCAACGAACAGTTCAGCTCTGTGACGTCGGCAGCAGCACTATGTGAAGTTTTTAAAGCACAGTAATGTACGATAAGCAAGGAGCAAGGATGTGACTCAGTGCCTCAGCAGCATGCCTAAAACACATGCACATCTAATTTGCATATACAGACTACTTTTCTGCAGTGAAATAACATCTCTTAAAGAATACACATGAAACCGAGTTTCATACAAGTGCTAATAAGACTGTATAGCATACTGTACCATAACACTTAACAAACTTGAGGTATGAAAGGCACTTACAACATTGACAATTACTAACCATACAAGGATGCTCTGGAGCTAGTTACTAAAACTGGTTAGCGTGGCTGATTTACAAGACGAGGTAAAAATGACTATATTTTCAATAATCACTTTAACACCATTACCCATGGAACTGCGTTATAGTAAGTACTCATAAAGTAATATAAAACATCTCACAGAAGTATTATTTGCCTATATGAAGTTTTTGAAGCACAGTAATGTAGGGTAAGCAAGGAGCAAGGATGTGACTCACTGTCTCAGCAGCATGCCTAAAACACGTGCACATCAAATTTGCATAGGCTAGGACCTAGCTGCATTACTATCAGAGGTCAGAGAGGGGGCGGAAGGATACGGACTGTACCTCTCAAAGCCCCAAAATAACAAGGGTTACATATTCCCCCCCCTAATTACTCGAAAGAGTAACTTGCACTGTCAACTGATAAAACGTGGACCAATAAATCATTCAGCCTATCTACTTGCTCCAACATTATGGTAGTTTGTTGTCAAACAAAAGCCACCGACTGTGCAATAGATTGGCTAACTAAGTGCAACTGGTCAACTGACAGCATCCGAGAAGCCACATCAAAGTTTCTCAGGTAAGTAGGCCTTCTTCTCCCTCTTGTAGACCGTCTAGGCAATGATGACACGGATTCAGGTTCCATCAACTCTTCAGAACTCCTGGATGTTTCATTCACCTGGCTCTGAGTCTCAAAGGTTCCATCCAATGGTTGCTGCTGAGAAGGCAAGCCCTGGTTGTCTTCCACAAGGGTAGAGGATTCAGGTGCGTCAGGATTCAGTTCATGAGTCCTCAAATCTTCTGTTTCATCAGCAATATACTCCTGGGAATGGACATCCTCTGCTTCTAATGTGACATCTTCCATTTCAGCCTCTCTGGCACGTTGTCTCATCCGAGGAGGTTGGGGCCTTGGTGGTGAATCTTGACATCTCACATCTGGATTAGAAGTATTGAATCCACACGGCTGCAGTAAATCCTGTTGAAGAGTCCTTTCACCACTTTCGTCATCATCTTCTGGCTTCACAATGTACACAGGCAGATCATCACTGGTCCTTTGGACTACAACATAGACACTAGGTTGAAATACATCCACAGGTACACCTCCAATTGACTCAAATGATGTCAATTAGCCTATCAGGAGCTTCTAAAGCCATGACATCATTTTCTGGAATTTTCCAAGCTGTTTAAAGGCACAGTCAATTTAGTGTATGTAAACTTCTGACCCACTGCAATTGTGATACAGTGAATTATAAGTGAAATAATCTGTCTGTAAACAATTGTTGGAAGAATGACTTGTGTCATGCACAAAGTAGATGTCCTAACCGACTTGCCAAAACGATAGTTTGTTAACAAGAAATTTGTGGAGTGGTTGAAAAAGTGTATTTAAACTTCTGACTTCAACTGTAAGTTGACAGTGCATGTCAGAGCAAAAACCAAGCCATGAGGTCGAAGGAATTGTCAGTTGAGCTCCGAGACAGGATTATGTCTAGGCACAGATCTGGGGAAGGGTACCAAAACATTTCTGCAGCATTGAAGGTCCCCAAAAACACAGTGGCCTCCAACATTGTTAAATAGAATAAGTTTGGTACCACCAAGACTCTTCCTAGAGCTGGCTGCCTGGCCAAACTGAGCAATTGGGGGAGAAGGCCTTGGTCAGAGAGGTGACAAAGAACCCTATGGTCACTCTGACAAAGCTCCAGAGTTAATCTGTGGAGATTGGAGAACCTTCCAGAAGGACAATCATCTCTGCAGCACTCCATCAATCAGGACTTTATGGTAGAGTGGCCAGACGGAAGCCACTCCTCAGTAAAAGGCACATGACAGCCCGCTTGGAGTTTGCCAAAAGGCACCTAAAGGACTCTCAGACCATGAGAAACAAGATTCTCTGGTCTGATGAAACCAAGATTGAACTCTTTGGCCTGAATGCCAAGCGTCACGTCTGGAGGAAACCTGGCACCATCCCTACGGTGAAGCATAGGGGTGGCAGCATCATGCTGTGGGGATTTTTTTCAGTGGCAGGGACAGGGAGACTAGTCAGGATCGAGGGAAAGATGAACGGAGCAAAGTACAGATAGATCCTTGTTGAACACCTACTCCAGAGCGCTCAGGACCTCAGACTGGGGCGAAGGTTCACCTTCCAACAGGACAGCGACCCTAAGCACACATCAAAGACAATGCAAAAGTGGCTTCAGGACAAGTCTCTGAATGTCCTTGAGTGGCCCAGCCTGAACCCGGAGTTGAACCCGATCGAACATCTCTGGAGAGACCTGAAAATAGCTGTGCAGCGATGCTCCCCATCCAACCTGACAGAGCTTGAGAGGATCAGCAGAGAAGAATGGGAGAAACTCCCCAAATACAGGTGTGCCAAGCTTGTAGCGTCATACCCAAGAAGACTCGAGGCTGCAATCGCTGCCAAAGGTGCTTCAACAAAGGACTGAGTAAAGGGTCTGAATACTTATGTAAATGTGATATTTCCGTTTTTTATTTTTCATAAATTTGCTAAAAAATCTAAAAACCCGTTTTTGCTTTGTCATTATGGGGTATTGTGTGTAGATTGAAAGGGAAAAAAAACAAGTCTGAATACTTTCCGAATGCACTGTAAATACTAACATATTTTCAATAAACACTTTAACACCATTACCCATGGCACTACGTTATACTAAGTACTTATAAAGCAATTGTGGGGTTCTATTTTCTAATAATTGGATCTGTATGTGATGAATAGCTTAGAAGGAATGCATTAATGACAAGCATAGGTTTGTACTGTACTGAAATGAATTGTTTCACATAACAGGCTGTGATTCATGTAAGAACGTTAGGGGGAAGGACAGATAAGACTTGTATTTCTTACAGATAGGAACACTGCCTCTTTGTTGTCTGTGAACCGTTGTCTGTGAACCATCCTTGGACGTAGGAATGGTGTCTAGGGGAGCTGGCTCTTCTCACCATGACAGGTTGTTATGATAAAAACTTATGCCTGGCAACAGAGAGCGCCAAGGGAATGGGACTAGCCTGTGCGCCAACGGATTGGCCCAGCAGAGAGTGGGAACTATCTCTGTCAGAGTATTTGAAGAAGAACTCATAACAATGGATTAGTTCTCTGTCTGCCCTGCGTGGTATTTCAGGGAGCCCGTATATATACGAACATCATATTTACCACTGAAGGTTTTGCATTAATTAAAATACTAGTCTATTTTAGAAGACGTGTATTGACCTCTTTTGTTCCTAATACCAGATTTGAATTGACACAACTTTGACACAATATAAAAGAGCTCACAGGTAAGCAATACTTCTATGTGTCGTTTTCGAAGCACAGTAATGTGCAATAAGCAAGGATGCTACTCCGTGTCTCAGCAGCATGCCTAAAACACTTACACATCTCATTTGCATAGCTGTACCTCTCAAAGCACCAAAATAACAAGGATTACAATAGCATCTCTCTCCATTGAATACAGGCGGTTGACGTCAACGACCCTCATCGAATATTCAGAAAAGGATTACAATATTGACATATACACCAATCGCGCTAGACAGCCGCTGTGCTGCTTTGTGGATAACGACTCCCATTGTTGGGGCAGAGAGATGTGTTTCTAGCAAAAATATCCATCATCTTTGGTTTACCCTCTGATTAGAGCTGCTGTAGTTTTTCTTTTTTCAAAAGTTAATTGACTGGACTGACTGGACCATCGTAGAATTGTCTGCAAAAAGGTTCGTATTTTAGCCTTACTTTTCACTAAGCAGTTAAAAAATTTAGTTAGAATAATTTATATAGGCTTTCCGTTAGTAGGCTATTTATTTATTTATTTTTATTTCACCTTTATTTAACCAGGTAAGCCAGTTGAGAACAAGTTCTCATTTACAACTGCGACCTGGCCAAGATGCTTCAAGGCATATAATTAGCCCTATAAATTAATTCGTAAAGCTGGAATTAATTCGAAATTGTCTGTAAGTGTCATATATATATATATATATATATATATACTACCGGTCAAAAATGCAATGCATATAAATGAATGCAATGCTATGCGTGTGCTTAACCTGAAAACGAGGGTGCGTCGGTTTTGACAATTCAGTGTAGGGTGCACGTCTGACTGACTGTCAGCTGGCTAGAGATCGTGTGTGTGGGGTAACGTTACTGATTCAAATAACCCATGAAATGTAAGAATACAATTATAGGGATTATATTCATTACAGGGATAATAGATTGAAGCTAGTATAAATTGCTGATCGCCTCTTCTGGGAGCAGGTAGGACAAATCTATTGCTTCATGCTAGCTAAATAGGTTTTGACATTTTGGTAGGGGCGCGTCAGTTCTAGTTACGTGGCTGTCATTGGCTAGACATCGTGTGTGGTGTACTGATTCAAAGAAACCATCAGATGAAATTTCAGAAAATATATCATTATAGGGCTGATAGATTTTAGTTAGTATCAATTGCTGATCTCCTTTTATGGGAGCATGTTAGTCTATGCTCGCTAGCTAGTTAATTCATTGCCACGCGTTCCCGACTGTAAGCAATGCCTTGTGATTGGGCTACACAACCCACAGCTAGGCTATACAATCTATTGATTCTCTGTGGCTAAATTACAGGCCTACTCCTGGTGTAGTATTCTGAATTATTCCATTTATTTCTGAACAGACGGCAGTAATTCTATAATAATAATAATAATAATAATAATAATATGCCATTTAGCAGACGCTTTTATCCAAAGCGACTTACAGTCATGCGTGCATACATTTTTTTGTGTAACTTTGGCAAATGTATTTCAATTTATCAGGGGTGCTCCAGCACCCTTCCCATGGCTATGATTCTATACGGAAATAAATGCTGAAGTACAACTCTGGAGAGATGGTAGTTGCAGGCTCATGCAGAGAGAGAGGGAAAGATCATTAAATTAATCTCATTCTGCTTCTGTGAGAGATACAGGCATGCTTCTCTCTCGCACCACAGCAACTGGTCTCTAGGCGACAATATTGTGCAAATCCTAAACCCGGGCTGTAGTGGAAGGACCACACACCATTTCCCGAGTTGTAGCGGGAGGACCATACACCAAGATGGTTATGATATCAATATTTGCGTATAAAGACGTTTCCACCGCCATTTCTTGCATAATTAATTTTACAGACACAAAAAGATCCCACCATGTCAACGAACAAATTCGGTCGGTGTTTATAACATTTCCATCACAGCTGTCATTATTTTTTTATTTTTTATTTTTTTTTTTTAAATATGGTGTGACTTTATTTGCAAAAAAAACGTGCATAGAAATGGTGATTGGAAACGTGGTGATAAATGATAAGCTGCTACTAACCCTTCACATGGAAGTGAAAGGTTAGTAGCAGAGCTGTAATTTATGAGTGAGAAAGCATATGCAGGAGCTAATATGCCTACAGCATATTACCCACGGGGCACAGACATACGTTTAAGGTCTAGTTTTGATTAACATTTGAGTTGTCAACTAACAAACAACAAAAAGTGGAACCATGTCATTGGATTTAGGTTTTTGCAAATCCAATCTATATATTTATGATGGCAATAATGTTGATTCAACCAGTTTGTTCCCAGTGGGTAGCCCTTCAAGATTTTACATTGCTTCCCTGGTCAGAATTTGATGCTCTTGTCTTCTACAGATGGACAGTCTTTTACAGATGGGTAGATGCAAGCAGGCACTTGTCCTAGCTATTCTCTGTCTGTCAGCATCAATGATGTACTTCTTCTTACTCCACTATTGCCCAACAGAGGAAGACACAGATCAATTAGTTCCTCAGCAAATAAGGTATATTTTCTTTTTTAGCAACTGTTTGTTTTAACTTTTGGTTTGAAGACTTCCACCAGTTATGGTGAAGCCTGAAATCACTTAGACATTTAAAAATGTAAAGGTACAATACACTTGTTTTTAAGATAGTTCTGCCATCGTGAAAATCAATAAAGTACTGTACCAGTTTTAAAATTGTATATTGGGCCTCTATCTTCAGCAATGTTCTTGTAGATTATTTTATATTTGTCCCTGTGAATCAATAGAGTCTTACCATCCACCAGTCCCAGACAACCCAATTGCAGTTGTCAGGGAAAGGGAATGCTTGTACTGAAAGATCACCTTCCAAAAGACCAGTATGATGACATAGTCAAACGAAGAGCTGAGGAGTACAGGAAGCATCATATCAGGTGGGTGAAAATACTACAAATGTAACCTGGTGTTATGGACATCAGTAAGCCTTTTCCCCTGATTTGGCGTATACCTGGCTCGAACTCGGGACCTCTGCTTCGCAACACTCGTGACCGCCCTCCTTAACAACATTTCAAGCTAACTGTGGAGTTAGTTTATTGCACATTCTTAATTCCGTTACACTGGCAACAAGGTCATTTCTGGACATGATATTCTTCCATTTCAAGAATGGAATAAAATCCACTAAATTGATTGTTATGTCTTAAATATGCACATGTGGACGGCCTAGGTGCTGTACTCAGGAAACATTTATGGGACCATTTGATAATCTCCTAGGACAAGCTCCAGTCTGAACAGGCTTATCTTTGCTCCATCCAACTCCCCTCTTCAGTATCCAATCCAGGGGTTCACTGTTGTCCCTCTTCAGAAGACATTGATACCAGGTAGCCTATGCAAGAACCACTTGTTTATGTACCGTCCATCATTAATAAAGAATAACTGTATACAGTATGTTCTTTGCAAAGCAATTACACAATAGATTAGTAACTATATTTAAATTGTTCTATAAAATATTATTTCAGGTTTAGCTCTCCATGCAGCAAAAATACAAAATTACAAGGTTGGTTCAAAACGCTTTGAAAGGATAATGGTCTTGAGGGTCTTATTTTCTCCATGTTGTAATGAACAACTGTTTGTTGGTGTTTGATTGGAATCTTTGGTAAGACTTTACAGTAAGGATAGTTATTGACATAACTTATGCAGTGTATGTTATGGCTAAGGCCAGTGTACAGACAAATGCAGAAGTCAATTTTACCCTTAATGTTAAGAGTTACCTGCTCTTTTTGGTGGTGGTTCTTTACATCAGGTGTCGTACAGTGGGGGAAAACGTATTTAGTCAGCCACCAATTGTGCAAGTTCTCCCACTTAAAAAGATGAGAGAGGCCTGTAATTTTCATCATAGGTACACGTCAACTATGACAGACAAAATGAGAAAAAAAAATCCAGAAAATCACATTGCAAGATTCTTAATGAATTTATTTGCAAATTATGGTGGAAAATAAGTATTTGGTCAATAACAAAAGTTTCTCAATACTTTGTTATATACCCTTTGTTGGCAATGACACAGGTCAAACGTTTTCTTTAAGTCTTCACAAGATTTTCACACACTGTTGCTGGTATTTTGGCCCATTCCTCCATACAGATCTCCTCTAGAGCAGTGATGTTTTGGGGCTGTCGCTGGGCAACACAGACTTTCAACTCCCTTCAAAGATTTTCTATGGGGTTGAGATCTGGAGACTGGCTAGGCCACTCCAGGACCTTGAAATGCTTCTTACGAAGCCACTCCTTCGTTGCCCGGGTGGTGTGTTTGGGATCATTGTCATGCTGAAAGACCCAGCTACGTTTCATCTTCAATGCCCTTGCTGATGGAAGGAGGTTTTCACTCAAAATCTCACGATACATGGCCCCATTCATTCTTTCCTTTACATGGATCAGTCGTCCTGGTCCCTTTGCAGAAAAACAGCCCCAAAGCATGATGTTTCCACCCCCATGCTTCACAGTAGGTATGGTGTTCTTTGGATGCAACTCAGCATTCTTTGTCCTCCAAACACGACGAGTTGAGTTTTTACCAAAGAGTTCTATTTTGGTTTCATCTGACCATATGACATTCTCCCAATCCTCTTCTGGATCATCCAAATGCACTCTAGCAAACTTCAGACGGGCCTGGACATGTACTGGCTTAAGCAGGGGGACACGTCTGTCACTGCAGGATTTGAGTCCCTGGCGGCGTAGTGTGTTACTGATGGTAGGCTTTGTTACTTTGGTCCCAGCTCTCTGCAGGTCATTCACTAGGTCCCCCCATGTGGTTCTGGGATTTTTGCTCACCGTTCTTGTGATCATTTTGACCCCACGGGGTGAGATCTTGCATGGAGCCCCAGATCGAGGGAGATTATCAGTGGTCTTGTATGTCTTCAATTTCCTAATAATTGCTCCCACAGTTGATTTCTTCAAACCAAGCTGCTTACCTATTGCAGATTCAGTCTTCCCAGCCTGGTGCAGGTCTACAATTTTGTTTCTCGTGTCCTTTGACAGCTCTTTGGTCTTGGCCATAGTGGAGTTTGGAGTGTGACTGTTTGAGGTTGTGGACAGGTGTCTTTTATACTGATAACAAGTTCAAACAGGTGCCATTAATACAGGTAACGAGTGGAGGACAGAGGAGCCTCTTAAAGAAGAAGTTACAGGTCTGTGAGAGCCAGACATCTTGCTTGTTTGTAGGTGACCAAATACTTATTTTCCACTATAATTTTCAAATAAATTCATTAAAAATCCTACAATGTGATTTTCTGGAAAAAAAATTCTCAATTTGTCTGTCATAGTTGACGTGTACCTATGATGAAAATTACAGGCCTCTCTCATATTTTTAAGTGGGAGAACTTGCACAATTGGTGGCTGACTAAATACTTTTTTCCCCCACTGTATCTACCATTTTCTGCTTAGCTTTTACTTCATGTAGGGGAGACCCGGGATGAAAGTAACACTTTTAGATTTTTCCTATTTACTCAGAGATCGATAGTGCTAGAGAAACCATATTTTATTATAAACAACTTACAGTATATATGTCCTACAACCTGCAACTGTAATTAAATGTCTAGGATAAATTACTTTAAAATATAAAGGCAGAGAACGAAACTAGCACAATGCTACCTTTGTACCTGCCAGGCGGGTCTAAACTAACACAGGCTTGGGTCAAAATTAACAGCTGGTCAAAAGTGCGCAATATCTGTCTTATTTACATTTTTCTGGTTTGTAATGCTGCTTACGTTCAACAAAGGTACAGTCAGCCATAGTTTCTTGTTTGTGTAGATTCAATAAATAAGTATATGATTTTGAAATTAATTCAAATTAACCATGCGTCAACATCGCAATGTTGCGCAACCACTATTTTGATTTTGATTAATCGGACTAAAATTATCACATAATAGCTATATTAACAATAATTTCTTTAATGGAAATGTTCAATGACTATTCATGTTTAGCCCTTCAAATCAGATGTGCGCCAGTTGTCTTTGTCATGCGTGCTCCTCGTGTCTTGATAGAATACACATTTATATTCTCTTAACAAATGGCAAACTCATCATGCTTTCCATGGCTTGAGGTAATTGACCCCCAGAATCATAGATATTTTTTTAACCACTAACCTGTCGATAAAAGCATATTGTGAGAAGCTAATCAAGTCAATTAATGCAGAATTCTAATGATGTCATATGTAATTTTAAAACTTTTAGATGACATTATGAAAGCAATATGAACTAGAGGAGACAAGGGCCAGTGCTTAAACATCTCTTTATTTTATTCAAGGTCGTCCCACCCGTCTCTCCTGTAACTTCTCTAAGGCTAACACCCAACACTAGCTAGGATGATACTTAAAACCTGTACTGTCGTTTAGTCACTAGATGGGTTAAGAAAAATGGCATATGAAAGCACAACTCTACAACCCAAAAACATTTCTGGGTCGGATTTGGCAGATTTTTTGCAGGGAGGTCGTCCATTAGGGACGTGCTGACTTCACTACATAATTCTAGGTTCTGTGTTATCTGAGAAAATGGGCATGTTACTTTCGCCCTGTGTTACTTTCGTCCCAGTATTATGATACTCATGATTTGTCCCACAGATGGTTTGTTTACGCTTCTACAGTTGTGACTAGATGGAGTAGGCCTACAACAGCTTCATCTAGTGGACGCATCGGGGACAGCAGTTGTTGACCATTGTAGCAAACCCTAACCTATTCTCCTAACCTGCTACATTTATTCACCTAACCTGCTGCGTTAGTTATCCTAACTTGCCACGTTAATTCACCTAACCTGCCGCGTTAATTATCCTAACCTGCTATGTAAGCAAACCATCTGTGGTGACAAATCATCAGTACCATCACACCGGTTCTCCCTGTCTTCCTTTCCTTTTTGCAATGAAGTAAGCAGCAAATAGTTTTTTCCTCAGTTACAGTATGTCTGTTTGAGACCGCATTGATATGAACAGGATTGACAAGGTTTTTTCAAATATTTTACCTAGCTAACTGCCTATCCACAGACAGTTACACAAATATTAAAGGCAGATGTTCAAATTAAAGTTGTACCACGTAGAACAAATTCCTCCACCTATTTTTCACAGTTGTTTACAATGACAAGTTTTGTTCTCCAAAAGACACAAATCATTTTTGAACTGGATATCTAAACGATAAATCTCAATTCACAAAGTGTTGTTCTGCTTCAATCTAACTTCTAACAACAAAACTTAATTTTAATACACATTTGAGGAACTTAATTGATTAGAGAAAGAAGTATGCAGATGCTAACAGGAACCACATTGATTCAACAACTGTACAATCACATAAGTTCCATAGAAGTGGAAAATGGTCCATCTTCTCAACTTTTGACCTCAGTCTACGAAAATGCTATGGTGTTATGTACCTGCAGGTTACTCTGAGTGTGTCCAGTGGTGTCCTGGCCATCAAGGCCCTTGGAGAGGGGGACAAAGAGAGACAGGGAGAGAAAGAAATCACTGTCCAGTCTACCAGCCTATCTGACCTCAACAATCTTCTGGGACGAATGACCTACACCAGCACTGTGTACCGGATGAGGACTGGAGACCTGGGTAAGGCCGTAGATCCAGGTTTCCTACCATACCCATGTCTTTCTCTCTACATGATCTGAGACCATCATATGACACCACCCTTCCCTGCTCTTTCACCAGCTCACTTCACGTTTGAACACCATGAGGCTGTCTTCCCTATTGTCATCCAGCAGCCATCAGTGCCTGTTTTATATGACATAGGAAACGGTGAGATCCCCCTTTATTCCCTTGTAATGTAGCCAGTATCTGAAAGTGAAAGTGTGGCATTAAGCATCCTCATGAACGCTGGTGTATTGACATAGTCAGGTCCAACATTTTTGGCACCCTTGATAAAGATGAGCAAAAAATAATGAAAATACTAATTTGCTGTATATTGTATGCAAGAAAATAGAGAAATTATGTAATGTTATAGTAATACAATTGCTCAGAGAAAGATTTTGTTTAAGAAGTAAAAAAGATAGGGGTGAAAATGATTGGCACCCCTGTTTTCAACACTCAAGCACCCTCCCCTTGCGAGAATAACGACACTGAGACTTTTTCTAAAATGCTTTATGAGATTGGAGAACACATTGGGATGGATCTTAGACCATTCCTCCATACAGAATCTTTACAGATTTTTGATATCCTTCGTCCTGGTACTTGGTAAAGTTCATGATGCCATTGACCTTAATGGCCCCTGGACCAGTGGAAGCAAAAATAGCCCCATAACATCAAAGATCCACCACCATATTTACAGTAGATATGAGGAAATGTTCTGCATATACAGTACTTCCGTTTTTTCGACGCCAAACCCACCACTGGTGTGCGTGGCCAAAACCTCTATTTTGACATCTGACCATAGCACCGGTTCCAATCCAAGTGCCAATGCTGTGCCAAACTCCAGGCGGTGCTATAGTCAGATGACAAGAAAATAGAGCTCTTTGGCCACGTGCACCAGTGGTGAGTTTGGCATCGGAAAACTGATACACATACTCGCCAGCATTGCTAGTAATTAGCTTGCAAAAAACGGAACAGTCCGTGGGAAGCCAGAAGTTATATAAAATTGAATTTCAACTTACTCTGCCGGTTGTCTGGTAACGTATTATTAAACAGACTTTCCTAATGTGACAGCCTGTGAGGTCAGTGAGAGGGTTTTGTGGATGCAGGAACAGTCATGTATGCTTTTTTACGTAATAGTGTAGGTTAATAAGGAGAATAAAACCAATATCAAAGTTATCAATATCTTATTGAATTATCATTTTACATTTACAAGACGCTCTTATCCAGAGCGACTTACAGTTAGTGAATATATATATATTTTTTTATACTGGCCCCCCGTGGGAATCGAACCCACAATCCTGGCGTTGCAAACGCCATGCTCTATTAACTGAGCTACATCCCTGCCGGCCATTCCCTCCCCTACCCTGGACGACGCTGGGCCAATTTTGCGCCGCCCATGAGTCTCCCGGTCGCGGCCGGCTGCGACAGAGCCTGGATTTGAACCAGGTTCTCTAGTGGCACAGTTAGCACTGCGATGCAGTGCCTTAGACCACTGCGCCACTCAGGAGTACATTATTATCAATATTGATTACCACCACTAGCAAACATTTTGTATAAAACCTTAAAAGGACCCCTAATCTATGGATTTCACATGATTGAGAATACATATATGCATCTGTTGGTCAGAGATACCTTTAAAAAAAGTAAGAGCGTGGATCAGAAAACCAGTCAGTATCTGGTGTGACCAACATTTGCCTCATGTAGCGCGACACATGTACTTTGCATAGGGTTCAGGCTGTTTAATCATTTTCTTGATATGCCACACATGTCAGGTGGATGGATTATCTAGGCAAAGGAGAAATGCTCACTAACAGGGATGTAAACAGGTGTGCACAAAATTTGATAGAAATAAGCTTTTTGTGCGTCTGGAAAATGTCTGGGATCTTTTATTTCAGCTCATGAAGCATGGGACCAACACTTTACATGTTGCGTTTATATTTTTGTTCAGTGTACAAATCAAATAGACACGTCCACCTCCAATTGCTGTAGGATCTAGGATGTCGCTGCATTAAACCAGAGATGATCTCTCATTGCAGATATCAACTCCCAGGTGACCATCGTCACTAAGACGTTTCTGAGATACACCGAGCTGCAGGTCCTCATTAGTAGCATAAGGACCTATTACAAGGACATCAAAATCATTATCGCCGACGACAGCCTGGAGCCACAGAAAGTGAACGGCTCCAACATTGAGCAGTACATCATGCCCCCAGCACAGGTACAAGCTGGTTTTGGTCAAATTGAAAACCTCAAAGTGGACATTCAGTGTGAATTGATGATGGACATAAAATACTGTTGTGTTGAGCATGTATGATTGAATTTCTGAGTTGAAAGGAATAGAAATACGATTTTATTGAAATGTTATTGTCAATTATTGTGATATGTGCATGTCTTAATTAACCCAGGTGTATGTATGTGTCTCCTGGAGCAGATCAGTGCAATAAGGGCAACCTGCCATAGACCTACACTTACAGATGTAGGATCTTAATTTGAGCCAGTTTGCTACAGCAGGAAAATAATCCTGCAGCAACAGGAAATGTGGATTATAATTAATGGACATTTTTGTAGGGGTTGATGCTTTTTTTGTTAGGGCAAATTAAGTCAAGTTTTAAAGTGCAAATTACAAACGTTAGCTGTGCAGGAAAATTCTCAGCAACAGTCATCAAATGAAGATCCTACATCTGTAACAAACTCAAGTCGGCCACACTGGAATTTAATATATTATTTTTAGAAGAACGCAGACAACAACCAAAGCCTTGAGAAGTTTGAATTGTCATTATCAGCAGCAGCAGTCAAACAAATGAACAGGTTTTGGCAACAGCCTTCATTAGCATGCACGTTTATTTAAATGACGTCACAACCATTTTTCTCATTCATGGTGGCTATTGTTGAAACAAAAGGCTTGTATAAATGGCTGAGTTTACACAGGCAGCCCAATTCTGTTTTAGTTTTTTTCACTAATTGGTCTTTTGACCAATCATATCAGCTGTGAAAAAGATCTGATATGAAAAGATCTGATGTGATTGGTCAAAAGACCAATGAGTGGAAAAAATATTACAATTGGGCAGCCGGTGTAAACACAGCCTACCTGGCTGTATCATCTGTCCTTTGTCCTGATCTTGTCCACATTCTTATTGTGGCCACATTTTTAGACTGGTGTAGACGATTAAAAGACTAATTGTTCTTTCTGACCACCTCCCGAGGTAGACACGCATTGTCTGGATATCTTACAACTGTAGACGGATCTGGACAGTGAAACCATTTAAATCATCATTATCACGCCCTCTAAAATCATTGACAGGTGATGCCATTGACCTATGGCATCAATATGTCTTAAAATAAATATTATTTAGAGAGAATATCTGTCGAATATTTTGCATACAAGGAGGCACTAGGATATGGTCACAATGCAGACAGTGGACGGTTAAGAGACATTTCACTACCATGTGTAGATGCAAACGGTTACAATGTGGACAGGTGCGTTGTCAGTGGGGTGGCAGGGGTGGAACCCCCCTTGAAATATCATTGCCCCCCCCCCCCCATTCTCATTGGGTCAGAGCGCTGTCAATCTGGCTCAGATTGTAGATGAAATTTTGCTATTCAGCAGTTAAGTGGTTTTGGTTTTCTTCCTTAACATTTCGACCTTTGCAATATTCAAGTAATTTGATATATTTTCTTATTAGCCTTATCAACATAGAAACTGGTTGTAGTTTTTGTGCTACAACGGTTAAAAAGGCCATTCTGTAACAATATAGCTAAAACCACTATTGTTTTTCAGTGTCAGGGTAGCCTGTCATTTCGGTCATTTGTGTGGTATTAAAAAAGATTCTGCTAACTCCAGTAATGTAAATTGCTTTCATCAATCTAACCATGTCAGAATAACTTTATTTTTTCTCTTAAAATATACTGAGCAGTGGAGGCTGGTGGGAGGAGCTATAGGAGGAAAGGCTCATTGTAATGGCTGGAATGAAATTAATGGAATGGTATCAAACACATGGAAACCACATGTTTGACTCCGTTCCGTTTATTCCATTCCAGCCATTACAATGAGCCCATCCTCCTATAGCTCCTCCCACCAGGAAGCATGTTTTATTCTGAGTTCGGACATATAAAGTTTGTATGTGAACTACTTCTAAGAGGCATACATTCAGTTGTTCCGAACACACTTCACTCGCGCTAAAGAGGGAGGCTCGCTCGGCTAGTGCTATCACATGCGCAAATCAAATACCTCTGGAACGCTGATTTAAGGTGTCCTGATAATTCTAAAGACTGCTCAGAAACCCATGTGGTTTAATCGGCGTATGCTTACTTTGATTTTGACCTTAGGCAGATTAAAATAAACAGAGTGTTGTTTACATGACTATTGCATAACCTGGCTACTGCCATAATCAGTTTAATATCCAATTATTAGTGTGCATGTAAATGTATTCACTGATTGAAGTGGATTTAACAAGTGACATCAATAAGGGATCATAGCTTTCACCTGGTCAATCTATGTCATGGAAAGAGCAGGTGTCCTTACTGTGTTGTACACTCAGTGTATAATCATGCCAACCATTGTGAATATGTTGTGGAATTTAATTTGAATTTTGATCATGTACATAATAAATGTTAAATATGAAGAAAAGCAGTATGACAATCAGCTAGAAATAATAGGTTTGATCACTGTTGTTGCTGGGAATTTTCCTGCGCCACAGGAAATGCAGATGAGCTTTGTGATTTACATAAATTCACTCAAAACCTGTGCTAACACATGGTAATATTAACAGTATTGCACTTTTTATGTAGCATAATTTTGGCCAGCTAATAGCCTAACCACTGATCAAGCAACATTATGTACTAAACTTTCAAATCCCTTTGCTGCAGGACTATTTTGCTACGACAATTCCGGTCAAATTAAGATCCTACATCTGTATGCATTACGAACCCTGCACCCAAAGACTTTTGATGATGAACTATTGAGTTGGGAACACATTATGCAGTTAACAAGTCTACCATTCTTTTTTTATAGGATAATTTTATTACAGATAGGCACTGATACAAAGTAATTTTGAGGACATTTTCCTTCCCAAAGGGCTGGTTTGCTGGCAGGAACCTGGCTGTCTCTCAGGTCACTACCAAATACTTATTCTGGGTTGATGACGACTTCCTGTTCACAGACAAAACCAAGATCGAGAATCTGGTGGAGGTGATGGAGGCCACACCAGAACTAGACGTGGTGAGCAGAGTAACTGTAACCTGATCCCTGATCTGTCACCAGGCTAGAAAAAGTTTTACCTGTTTTGCTTAGACTGGGGCTGGAATTCAGTGGTAACACAACTCTCAACCAACACTTTCTCTTCACAATATTGATGGTGTCAAGGTCCTCCCCTCCAGTGAGGTTCAAAACCTTTGTGTGATACTTGACAACCAGCTCTCTTTTGAGGCCCTCATCAAAAGTGTGACCAACATCACATTTTCCATCTATAGAACATCTCCCTTCAGCAGCCTAATAACTATGTGACAGGGCTTTCAGTTGTGCGGCTCTGCGGCTGTGGAACACACTTCCATACACTGTTAGGGCTGCAGAGTCTCTGTCCTCGTTTAAGGCACAGCTCAATACCCTGCTGTTCAGAAAAGCTTTCAAGGACCTCTGCTAATTCTATTCTCATGTCCTCTGGATCTGACAACACGTGAATATAGCTTTATTTGTTGTCTGTGTTCCACACTCTTGGAAAAAAGGATTCCAAAAGGGTTCAACAGCTGTCCCCATAGGATAACCCAATTTGGTTCAAGGTAGAACCCTCTGTGGAATGGTGTCTACATGGAACCGAAAAGGGTTCTACCTATAATTAAAAATAGTTATTCAAAGGGTTCTCCTATGGGGACAGCAGAATTACCCTTTTAGGTTCTAGATACAGTATTAGGAAGAAACAAAAGTGCTATGTTCTCTGTGTTTTGGATTGTTTCTATTGTATTTTTTTCCTACGCATTGGGTCTGAGAAATGCGCTTTACAAATTAAATGAATAATTATTATTATTACTACATGTGAACCTGCTCTGTTCTCTGCCTCCTGTGATTAGGTGGGCGGCTCTGTGGCGGGCCACGGCCCGTTCTACTTCTCTTTGGTGTACGAGGAGGGTAATGGTGAGGACGGGGGTTGTCTGAACAGAAAGCGTGGAGTGAAATACCAACCTGTTCCAGGCTTCCCCAACTGCTCCTTCACCAGCGGGGTGGTCAACCTTTTCCTTGGTCGCACCGACGCCGTGCTCAAAGTGGGCTTTGACCCCCTGCTGAAGAGAGTGGCGCATTCAGGTGGGCTTATTTTTTTATTTCTTTCATTTAACCGTTATTTATCCAGGATGTCCCGCTGAGGTCCGAAGATCTCCATTAGGAGGGATACTTTTTTAAATCTATCTATCTATCTATCTATCTATCTATCTATCTATCTATCTATCTGTCTGTCTGTCTGTCTGTCTGTCTGTCTGTCTGTCTGTCTGTCTGTCTGTCTGTCTGTCTGTCTGTCTGTCTGTCTGTCTGTCTGTCTGTCTGTCTGTCTGTCTGTCTGTCTGTCTGTCTGTCTGTCTGTCTGTCTGTCTGTCTGTCTGTCTGTCTGTCTGTCTGTCTGTCTGTCTGTCTGTCTGTCTGTCTGTCTGTCTGTCTGTCTGTCTGTCTGTCTGTCTGTCTGTCTGTCTGTCTGTCTGTCTGTCTGTCTGTCTGTCTGTCTGTCTGTCTGATCTCCTTCTTGATTATTTTAGGAGGGAGACTTGGCCAATATGTATTATGTATGTACATATACAGTATGAGAAGTGCACAATGTGTATGACAGAGGTATTGTATAATATATGTAAAATGTTGAGTGTGTAATGTACAGTCAGTCTATTTTTTACTGTATATAGCAGTACTGTGTGTCTAAGATAATTTTCCCACCAGGGACATTTAAAGTTCATCCTATGCTAAGAGGGCAGTTAAAACCCCAGTAAAAACAGTTGCACATATTTTACATTTACATATTAGTCATTTAGCAGACACTCTTATCCAGAGTGACTTGCAGGAGCAATTAGGGTTAAGTGCCTTGCTCAACGGCACATCGACAGATTGCAGCAAGTCTGTAAACTATGTCAATAGGAAATCTGGAAAGCTGTGTCAATAAGAAAGACAGAGGGACAAATTCAAGAGTGATGTTCAGTTTCAGTGTTGTTGGGTTACGTGTGGTAAGTTTTGAAGAAGTCAATTGTTTATATAGATGATTATGAACCTGTTGCTGTTTTAACCCATGCTGCTGTTATTATGCTTAAGGCACTGCTCTGTCTTTGGTAATTCATATTTGGTCCATTCCATTTTCCCTGTCCATATGTCTGTTTCAGAGTTCTTCATGGATGGGTTGGGCAGTTTGCTGGTTGCCAGCTGTAGTCATGTCAGCGTCGACCACCAACCCAAAATTAAAAACGCAAAGTACTCATCGTTCCGAAAACAACAATCAAAAGACGCAGAAGACAAACTAGCCCGCCACTTCTTCAAGAACCACCTGAAATGTATCCGTTATGGATAGTTTACAAAGAAGTAAACAGTGAAAATAGTGGTTCAATTGTGAGGTGCAATAATCCAAATATGTAATCGCGGCATCCCGTCTGTAGTGGCGCAGTTCTCTTCAAAAAATGTAAAGCCACAGGTATCTACAGGAAGCAAATTAGTATGAGGCAAAGAAACCAGTATCTTCTTTTGACTATTTAGTGAAAAAATAAAGGTTTTACAGAGTCACATTTAGAACGGTCTAGAAACTGTGTTGCTCCAGGTACTTTCTCCTCTACTGAGTTCTGTGGTCACAGGAGTGATGTCACATGGATTCAACTAATGGAGCATTCTAACAGAGTGTTTTCTAAACAAAATGGAATGTTCTCAATAGATATAAATATGTTGACAAATATGCAGAAATATGTGCAGAAATAATTATCTTTCTAGCAAAATGCTCTTTCTTGCAATATGGATCCTACACGTCTATTTAAAATGATACGGTTACTTGGTGCACCACGAAACGTTTAGAAGATATCAATATGCCTTTTATATCATGAAATGTTTATCTTGAGTCCAACAGTTTGCCTTAATGACTTAACAACCAACTTGATCTGTCCCCTTAGTTGCCACACTACTTGTCGGACCAGTTAGAATGAACGCTGTTATTTCTGTTCATTTGTTGCAATGTTTTTTAATTTTTTTTTGGTCTGTTTCCTCATCTCCTCTCCTTCATGACTACTGATGAGTGAACTGACTGTATAGAAATGCAGCTGTTTTATGGGAAGCACATAGAGGTAGATAGAGGACTCCTCTTTTATATATGTGCCATTATATCATCTGTGACAGCATGGACAGCTCCATTGAGGCTACAACCCATAGGAATCCCCACTACTTTAAAATGGCAGAAGCATGGTGGAAGCCCTCAATGGCGCTGCCCATGCTAAAACGGCCTTTTGGCCACTAGAGGCCTCTATCATTCTCTATGGGGAAGCAGCTCAAGCCCTAGTCTCATACAGGCTAACATGCACTTCTGCTCTCCATATCTGCAACTTGGTGGCAATGGAACTAGTGCACTCACACAGAGATGAGGACGACAGTGTTAGCTTGTAGTCATTGGTTAGCATGTTAACTATCCTGACCACCATCTGAGCACTGATTTGAAAGAATAGGTGAAAAGACTGGCGATACAAGTGACTATGGGACTAATGCACCAATCTGTCCTTTCAAATAAAGTATCAACTGTAGGAAGAAATCATTGTGCATCACAAGTAACTTTTCTCATATCTCTTCCAAGACATTTAATGTACCTCCTCCTACAGCTTTGAAGATAAGTCAGTTTTTTAAAATTTGTATTGAACTGAGTTGTGTATAATTTGTATTATTCAAATTATCTCCAATCCTTGTTCTTTCAATGATTAAGAAGCCACTTTAAGCTGGTTTATCATTTTCTTGTTAAGATGTTGTAAAGAGAGACACACCATTGACCACTGATTTATTGTAAAAAAGTATGATTTTTTTATTTTAAAAATTACAATACAAAACATCCATATACAAACGAAAACATACAGACAGTCAAACATCAATAACATCACCCCTGCCCAGATCCACCTGCTCACACCCATCTCCAGCACCCGCATCATTCTCCGCCACATGGCCTCAAACTGCACCATTTTGTTTCTCTCCGTCACCCACGCACTTTCAACATTTAGATAATAAAACATTTGACCTGTCCATTGTTTAAAGGTGATTGACGAGAAAAGTATCATCCAACCCATCAGGTATCTCGCTGCACACTCATATGCCATTTCTTAAAATATGCAGACAGACGGATTGAAAGTGATTATTTCAGATGAAATGTGTTTCTTTACTGTGACCCTTTCACCCGCCATCTACAGTTTGAATAAACAAATTACAAATCGAATCTAATTGTTGAAAACGGAATGCTTACTTACACTATACACTATATACAAAAGTATGTGGACACCCCTTCAAATTAGTGGATTTGGCTATTTCAGCCACACCCGTTGTTGCCGGTGTATAAAATCGAGCACACAGTCATGCAATCTACAAAGACAAACATTGTCAGTAGAATGGCCTTAATGAAGAGCGCAGTAACTTTCAACGTGGCACCGTCATGGGATGCCACCTTTACAACAAGTCAGTTCGTAACATTTCTGCCCTGCTAGAGCTGCAGTCATGCACTCACTACCGAGTTCCAAACTGCCTGCCTCTGCCTTAGTTTCAGTGAAGGGAAATCTTAACGCCTCAGCATACAATGACATTCTAGATGATTCTGTGTTTCCAACTTTATGGCAACAGTTTGGGAAGGCCCTTTCTTGTTTCAGCATGACAATGCCCCCATGCACAAAGCGAGGTCCATACAGAAATGGTTTGTTGTGATCGGTGTGGAAGAACTTGACTGGCCTGCACAGAGCCCTAACCTCAACCCCATCTAACACCTTTGGGATGAATTGGAATGCTGACTGCGAGCCAGGCCCGACCTCACTAATACTTGTGGCTGAATGGAAGCAAGTCCCCACAGAAATGTTCCAACATCTAGTGGAAAGCCTTCCCAGAAGAGTGGAGGCTGTTATAGCAGCAAAGGGGGGACCAACTCCATATTAATGCCCATGATTTTGGAATGAGACATTCAACGAGCAGATGTCCACATACTTTTGGTTATGTTGTGTATTTTCCTTTTAAAATGACACACAAGTAATCCAGCAATTAATTTATGTGAGTGAGAGGTCTTAGTAAACGTGGGGATTTATCTTGAGTACTTGTTTTCCTACCTTTTCAGGACCCCAGTGTCCTAACAATTCACCCGAATATCCTGACAAGGTAGGAAAACAATACATTGTTTTAAAAATCTGAACTTTTTTCATATCCTGAATTTGTTAAAATGCAATTTTAAGCTTAAGAGTTAGGTTTAGGGTTTTTGTTAGGTTTAGGTTTTTGGGGGTTAAGGTTAAGTTAAGGGGTATGGTTAGGTTTAGGGAAAAACATTTTTACTCCCAAACAAAAATAAATACTCTCCAAAAAATCCTGAAATGTCACGAAAATAAAGAAAATAAAACTGTGTGTGTATGTGTGTCAGCTGTAATGTGTATTGTAACACAGTGGTCACACAATATTCTATTTTAGATTAACCCCCCCCAGGGTTCAGTCATTAATCTAATGGATTAAGACGGACAAGACTCTGAAATGGGATTGGGAGGATTTGACTCAGGAAGCAATTTGTCTCTGGGCTAAAAGGGTTGGTCATTCAGGATGTGGCCTTTAAAGGGGCAATCTGGGATTGATACACAATTTTGGATTGATGATATATAGCTATTGATTTTAGAAGAATATCATTAATAAGTGCCTCATGAGATTAGTTCAACGGTCTTTCTCCATCACAATCCCAAATATTAGATTGTTTAACAAAATTATTTGTAAATAATGTAATTGTAAACCATCAGTGTATAGCTTCAAAACATGGTTAAAACTATAATGTTGATCCCATAGATAGGCTATGGATGCAAGAACTGACCGTCTATACATTTGACAGTGTTACATTTCTCCAGCCCTACAGATGTAGGATCTTAATTTGAGCCAGTTTGCTACAGCAAGAAAATAAGAGGGGTTGATACACTTTTTGTTAGGGTGAATCAAGTCTGACATTTTAAAGTGAAAATTACAAATTTGGAAGCCTTTTTAAACATTGAATACACTATAAATTTGCATTTCCGGCTGTGCAGGAAAATTCTCAACAACAAAAGACAGATAAAAAAAAAATCCTACATCTGTATCCATCGATCCTACATCTGTATCTGTCTGAGATTGCTCCTTCGATTAGAGGTGACATGGGGCCAGATACCAAATGTGACAGGCCTCAGGATCAGATGGGACAGAAGCAGATGACCAGCAAGGTCACTGTTAAGAGGCAAAACAGGGATGAGGGATTGGAATTGTTTTTGCAAGTGAAGTCCTGAAGGATCTAGAAGGGTTTGAATGGGGCTTGCCTAGAAACCAACTCATAACATGCCTGACAATTAAACAGTATGCCTATGTTATACTGTATAGTTCTTATTGTCATTCCTTATCTAATCTGAACTTTAACCCCCCAATTAAATCCATCACAATCCTCACCTGTCCTTACAATACAGAGTTAACATTCTGAGTGAACCCAGTGCAGTGCAGTTTTCCTTTCCAAATCAATTGATTGAATTGGGGCCTCATTTTGGCACTGAGAGTGTGTGAATGAAAGTCTGTAAGTGGGCCAGGCTGTTTTAAAATGATTACCTGGTCATGATTCCTGGTCAATCAGAATGCTCATATCCGTGTTCCATTTAAAACTTTTTTTCTCCTGTTTTTGACCTCTGGTGAGAGTGGAAGTTGCTCATAATAAGCACAGATTTAGGGCCAGTTTAAACTTTTAAACCCCATAATAAAGGTCAGGATTGGCATTGTGAGAGCTGATCCAGGACCTGTGGTTTGGGAGCATTTGGCTGAGGCTGATACTCTCTCTATATCCTCCTGTGATACTCAAAGGTCATATGTAATTTGAGGTTGACATTTGGCCCAGATAATTATTATAGACTAATCTGATTAGGAACAGAGAGGGGGGCATGTTTTTCTGGGCAATAGTCTCCTCCCAATTTGTCACGTGCCATCTGGAGTACACCCTGAAGAGGAGAGCTGAGGGACAGGGTAAGCCAGTTGGACTCAGGAGGGAGGCAACCCAATCACAACGGTCCTATAGAGGGCGAGAGACTACACTTTCCCTGCATCGACTGTCCCCACAACCAATAGGTGAGTGATGCCCAGAGGAGAGGATGAGGAGGGGATGTAGATGTAACTACAGTCTAGGCCATTAGCCTGGACCAGTGTTCAGGGAGATTCTAGCTCAATTGAGCAATTCATTGAATTCAATCTATGCATTTAAAACTTCTTTTCGATTTTCAATTGAGGGACAGATTTTTTTTATTGACCGGAGTTGACAAGCCATACTACTACATTTTATGTAGTATCACATTTCTAATAGGATCAATTAACCGATGTATTTGTGTAATTGACTACTCTGAGTTGTTTTCACTATTGTTAGACATAACTCAGAGGTCTCTTTTTAGACTAAATTTCTGTCTTTCCTCTTCTTTTCATAGGCCATATAAATGGCCTTGTTGGGACAGAAATGAATGGATGAATGCAGTGTGTGTTTGCTCAGTGTGGCTAGAAGTCACAATGTAATGAAGCTGTTGTCTGCACCACCCACTGTCACAGTGGCTTCCTTACCTGCTATAATTGTTAATGTGACATATAATTGCTTGTTTTGGGTTTGGTTGGTTGCCTGATTATGTTGGCACAGTGTGTTGGTAGAGGGTAGGACTGAAGTAGTACCAAACAAAGAACACCAACCACATAGCCTTCATGTATTTCAAAAGTTCAGTTGTATGACATATTCTTTTAGGAAGGACTACAACTGAGTACCGTGGAAACCATGGAAACAGATGTCAATAGTTCATTAGTTTGTTCATACAGTCATATCTAAGGCTCCCCTTTTGTAGGCCTGCGAATGAATTTCCCTCCCCCCAAAATATAATATATACTGTATATATTTTGGAACTCAGTTGGGGTATTCTCAACTCCCCATGGCAAAATTTAATTTTTTAAAATTTACGTCATTTAGCAGACGCTCTTATCCAGGAGCAATTTACAGGAGCAATTAGGGTTAAGTGCCTTGCTCAGGGGCTCATCGACAGATTTTTCACCTAGTCAGCTCGGGGATTAGAACGAGCGACCTTTCGGTTACTGGCACAATGCTCTTAACCACTAAGCTACCTGCCGCCCTATGTGTAGAATTGCAGCAAACTTGCTTTAAAACTGCAACATTTTCTTTACGCCCTATGGCAAAATGTGTAGAATTGCAGGAAATTAACTCTACAACTTCAAAAATGTCTCTCTGCGGTCAAGAGACCAGCGAGCCACTGCGGCCCCTCATGATCAGTTCCGATTTTTTGTGGCCCCGACCCCTTCAAAGTCACCCATCCCTGACCTAAGATGTCTTTTACTGTGTCAGTGTATGCCCATAGAGATCAACTCTACTTAAAAACAAGATATTATTAGAGTTGCATTCCTGGCGACTGGCCATACAAAGTTACACAATGTATAGGCTGTGTTCTTATTGGATAATCCTGTTCTGCAACCTTCTTTAGCTTGTTGTGACATCATATAGTTATTTTACCACACATGCAATAGAAAACAGGCCAGGGTGCCTTGGACCGGTCATCCCAGCATGAGATTCCTAAGAAAGAGGAATTATATGGATTTGAAAGGTGAAGATTAAGACCTGGGTTCATGGGCTTACACACTAAAGTGCTTTGTTGAAGACTGATACAAGAATATCAAACAAGTATGCCAACCTGTTCAATTAGTGAATTCATTCACAAATCCAAAAGACCCTCACGTGGATTTAGATGAGTTATGATCTTTATTGACAAGCAACAAGATAAGAGGCACCCGTTATAGCATGGTGAATGTTTGATGTTTCTTTTCTGTGCCCTCTCTAATGGGTCCTCTCCCCTCCTTCCTTCTCAGGGAAAGATGGCTCGGGATATGTCAGATATTGACATCCTCAAGATGGAGCTGGAACAGCTGAAGAAAGAGGTCTCGACACCCAGGGAGCCTGTAAGTACCATCAATGGGTCCATATAGAGAAGCTCTGTAGCATTGCAAAGGCATCACTGTAAACTGATACAGTCCCATTGAACTGAAGTAGCATGTTGAATTGAAATAATCCAAACTTCTATTGACCCCTCTCCGTTTCTCTTAGGTGTCCAAGACATCCAAGGACATCATGGAGTGGTGTGAGGCTGCGTCTGGTACAGACCTCTTGATAACAGGAGTGCCAGATGATAAGAACCCCTACAAGCCTGAGAAGGGGGGCTGCATAATCACCTAGCCCGCCCGAGGACAAACAGCCCCAGGCGGGACACAAGGAAAAACATCCTATTTTATTTTCTCAGTTTCAGCCTTTTCAGCACTGCAAAGAGTCGTTCATAGCTGCAATAAATTAGCGATTTGTTCCTATGTGAATACAACAAGAGAGACTTCCACTAGGTTAGCCAGTTTTGGACAACACAACTTGTCACACTGACTAGGCCACACAAAGTCACCTGAGGTCACTGGAGCTGAGGAGGAGGAGATTTATCTGGGGACGATTCAGGGGATTAGTGGGATCTCTTGGTTACGATGCTGTCCTTCCTTTCTCCTTGACAACCTATGACCCTACCCTCCTCACCTGTCTGTTATCTCTGGCGGTTCTAGAGATTCCAAACAGGCTCCGGAATGTTCCAATTGCACCCACCACTGACTTGGTTTTGTTATGCTTGTAAATAACATGTATCCAGTACAGCAGTTTCTGTGACTTCTCTGTGACTTCTCTATGACTTCTCTGTGACTTCTCTCTTGTTTTGCACCTCATATGAACATGGATCCTCTCATGCTGCACGTATCCCTTGATTCAATCAAGTTGTAATGTACTGTGAATGGATCAGCTTGTCTGAAGCACCCTAACACAAGTGGGAGGCATGACATGAACAGACCAGAGGCAGTGGTTGTGGTTCCGTTTCTTTTTGTATTGTTAATGAACAGGTTTTTCTTCGCCCGACAAAATAATTCCAATACAGTATAACGTTCAACCACTGGTCCTGGAGTGGCCTAGCCAGTCTCCAGACCTTAATCCCATAGAAAATCTGTGGAGGGAGCTGAAGGTTCGAGTTGCCAAACATCAGCCTCGAAACCTTAATGACTTGGAGAAGATCTGCAAAGAGGAGTGGAACAAAATCCCTCCTGAGATGTGTGCAAACCTGGTGGCCAACTACAAGAAACGTCTGACCTCTGTGATTGCCAACAAGGGTTTTGCCACCAAGTACTAAGTCATGTTTTGTAGAGGGGTCAAATACTTATTTCCCTCATTAAAATGCAAATCAATTTATAACATTTTTGACATGCGTTTTTCTGGATTTATTTATAGTTATTCTGTCTCTCACTGTTCAAATAAACCTACCATTCAAATTATAGACTGATCATTTCTTTGTCAGTGGGCAAACGTACAAAATCAGCAGGGGATCAAATACTTTTTACCCTCACTGTATATGATATATATCACTGAACTGATACAGTCCCATTGAATGAGTACGTTGAATTGAGAGAATTCAAACTCCTCTTTCTGTTTCAGTCACACTTGATTTGGATAGTCCCACATAGATGATATACAGATGGGCATACTATCAACAAAACTATCTCTTGATATCGAACAGCTTGCTAAGGTTACAGTTAGGGCTAGAATAAGGGTAAGGGTTAAGGGTTAACAGTTACCTTTAAGGTTAGGATAATAGTTTAGGTTAGTAGATAGTTAGTTGAAATGATGTTGAAAGTTATTGAACTACAAACCCTCTACTTGGGAATATCCAAATAAGTGGTCTCTCTCTCTCTCTCTCTCTCTCTCTCTCTCTCTCTCTCTCTCTCTCTCTCTCTCTCACTCACTCACTCACTCACTCACTCACTCACTCACTCACTCACTCACTCACTCACTCACTCACTCACTCACTCACTCACTCACTCACTCACTCACTCACTCACTCACTCTCTATCTCTCTCTCTCTCCGCATGAATGGCAAAACTACTGTTGCTAAAGCAAAGTGAGATAATGACAACAATAACAGTAAACAAATAAATAATAGTCATGGTGATTAGAGAAAGGAAATACAGTACCAGTCAAAAGTTTGGACACACCTACTCATTCAAGGGATTATCTTTATTTTGACTATTTTCTACATTGTAGAATAATAGTGAAGACATCAAAACTATGAAATAACACATATGGAATCATGTAGTAACCAAAAAAGTGTTAAACAAATCCAAATATATTTGAGATTTGAGATTCTTCAAATAGCCACCCTTTGCCTTGATGACAGTTTTGCACACTCTTGGCATTCTCTCAACCAGCTTCACCTGGAATGCTTTTCCAACAGTCTTGAAGGAGTTCCCACATATGCTGAGCACTTGTTGGCTGCTTTTCCTTCACTCTGCGGTCCGACCATCCCAAACCATCTCAATTTGGTTGAGGTTGATGCAGCACTCCATCACTCTCCTTCTTGGTCAAATAGCCCTTACACAGCCTGGAGGTGTGTTGGGTCATTGTCCTGTTGAAAAACAAATGATAGTCCCACTTAGCCCAAACCAGATGGGATGGCGTATCACTGCAGAATGCTGTTGTAGCCATGCTGGTTAAGTGTGCCTTGAATTCTAAATAAATCACAGACAGTGTCACCAACAAAACACCCCCACACCATAACACCTCCTCCTCCATGCTTTACGGTGGGAAATACACATGCGGAGATCATCCATTCACCCACACCGCGTCTCACAAAGACACAGCGGTTGGAACCAAATATCGCAAATTTGGACTCCAGACCAAAGGACAAATTTCCACCGGCCTAATGTCCATTGCTCGTGTCTCTTGGCCCAAGCAAGTCTCTTCTTCTTATTGGTGTCCTTTAGTAGTGGTTTATTTGCAGCAATTCGACCATGAAGGCCTGATTCACACAGTCTCCTCTGAACAGTTGATGTTGAGATGTGTCTGTTACTTGAACTCTGTTAATTGACACCTGTTAATTGAAATACATTCCAGGTGACTACCTCATGAAGCTGGTTGAGAGAATACCAAGAGTTTGCAAAGCTGTCATCAAGGCAACGTGTGGCTATTTGAAGAATCTCAAATAAAAAATACTCTGAAAGTGATAGATTTTGAACAACCCCATGCCATGATTAGATAGTGAAAAAACACACCAATCTCTTTCCTAATTTCTTTAAACAATAAAAAGCTAATTTAGCAACATAAAAAAATGATATATAGCATTTTGGAAAGAAACTTCATGCAGTGCCTTAAGAACGTATTCATACCCCTCCACATTTTGTTGTGTTACAGCCTGAATTCAAAATTGATTAAATATATTTTTCTCTCACCCATCTACACACAATACCCCATAATGACAAAGTGAAAACGTGTTTTTAGAAATGTATACAAAATCGAATAAATTAATATCTCATTTGTATAAGTATTCACAACCCTGAGTCCACACATTTTAGAATCCCCCTTGGCAGCAATTACAGCTGTGAATCTTTCTGGGTAAGTCTCGAAGAGTTTTGCACACCTGGGTTGTACAATGCTTGCCCATTATTATTTTTGAAATTCTTCAAGCTCTGTCAAATTGGTTGTTGATCATTGCTAGACAACCATTTTCAAGTCTTGCCATAGATCTTAAGCAGATTTACGTCACAATTGTAACTCAGCCCCTCAGGAACATTCACTGTCTTCTTGGTAAGCAACTCCAGTGTAAATTTGGCATTGTGTTTTAGGTTATTGTCCTGCTGAAAGGTAAATTAATCTTCCAGTGTCTGGTTTTCCTCTAGGATTCTGCCTGTGCTTAGCTCCATTCCATCTATTTTTTATCCTGAAAAACTCGCCAGCCCTTAACAACTACAAGCTCACCCATAACGTGATGCAGCCACCACTATGCTTGAAAATATGGAGAGTGGTACTCAGTAATGTGTTGTATTGGATTTGCCCCAAACATAAGACTTTGTATTCAGGACAAAAAGTTAATTGTTTTGCCACATTTTTTGCAGTATTACTTTAGTGCCTTGTTGCAAACCAGATGCCTGTTTTGGAATATATTTGTATTCTGTACAGGCTTCCTTCTTTTCACTCTGTCAATTAGGTTGGTATTGAGGAGTAACTACAATGTTGTTGATCCATCCACAGTGTTCTTTACAGCCATTAAACTCTGTAACTGTTTTAAAGTCACCATTGGCCTCATGGTGAAATCCCTGAGCAGTTTCCTTCCTCTCTGGCAACTGAGTTAGGAAGGACGCCTGTATCTTTGTAGTGACTGGGTGTTTTCATACACCATCCAAAGTGTCATTAATAACTTCAACATGCTCAAAGGGATATTCAATGTCTGCTTTTTTTTTTAAACCAATAGGTTCCCTTCTTTGCGAGGCATTGGAAACCCTCCCTGGTCTTTGTGGTTTAATCTGTGTTTGAAATCCACTGCTCGATTAAAGGACCTTACAGATAATTGTATGTGTGGGGTACAGAAATGAGGTAGTCATTCAAAAATCATGTTAAACACCATTATTGCACACAGAGTGAGTCAATGCAACTTATTATATGAATTTTTAATGCTGAACTTATTTAGACTTACCATAACAAAGGGGTTAAATGCTCATTGACTCAAGACATTTCAGCTTTTCAATGAATTTGTAAAAATTTCGAAAAACAGATTTCCATATTGACATTATGGGGTATTGTGTGTAGGCCAGTGACAAAAAAATCTAAATTTAATCCATTCTATATTTAGGCTGTAACACTACAAAATGTGGATAAAGTCAAGGGGTGTGAATACTTTCTGAAGGTGTATCACACATTAGGAACACCTTCCTAATATTGAGTTGCACCCCCCTTTTTGCCATCTGAACAGCCTCAATTTGTCGAGGCATGGACTCTACAAGGTGTTGAAAAGCGTTCCACAGGGATTCTGGCCCATGTTGACTCAAATGCGTCCCACAGTTGTGTCAAGTTGGCTAGGTGTCCTTTGGGTGGTGGACCATTCTTGATACAAATGGGAAACTGTTGAACGTGAAAAACCCAGAAGTGTTGCAGTTCTTGACACAAACCGGTGCCCCTGGCACCTACTACCATACCCCGTTCAAAGGCACTTAAATCTTTTTTCTTGCCCATTCACTCTCTGAATGGCACACATACACAATCCATGTCTCAATTGTCTCGAGGCTTAAAAATGCTTCTTTAACACGTCTCCTCCCCTTCATCTACACTGATTGAAGTAGATTTAACAAGTGACATCAATAAGGGATCATAGCTTTCACCTGGATTCACCTGGTCAGTATATGTCATGGAAAGAGCAGGTGTTCTTAATATTTGTATACTCAGTGTCTATAGATACAATGAGATCATGCAGTATACGTGGAACAACATTGAATAGATACAATGAGATAATCTATGGAATGTAGCAGTGCATGCAGGTCAGTAGTGGGTGTCTGCGTTTGTGTTTTTGTGTGTGTGTTTTTGTGTATGTCTGTGTGTGTGCGACGTCTGCACATGGTTTTGTATGGGTGTGTCTCCCTCCCTTTCCCTCTCTATCATGCTTTCTTACCCATGTATATCTTTGAGTAGAGTCTCTGGGACTTAACAAGTGTTGCACATTAATATTGAGAGACTAGAGGGCATCTGCTCTATTGATCGTACTGAACCACTTAATCTGATCTGATTAATTCATTCCTTGATTCCTAATCAGCCTCTGATCTAATCAGGGTCTGGATCAACCCCCTCCCCCTCACTCTCACAGTAAATACTGTACTACCCTCCCACATGCAAACGTTATTGAAAAAGCGTGTTGAATCATCCCTTTGTTGCTGTATTCATTTGAATATTAACTATGATATGTAGTTGTTTTACCTACCTTAGTTGAATGCGCTGACTGTAAATCGCTGTGGATAAGAGTGTCTGCTAAATGACCAAAATGTAAATGTACAATTCATCAGCCCTCAATGCTGAAGGAACATCATTTTCTGCTGAGGTCAGGCTAATGACAAGCTCTGTTTGTTGTTTGTGTCTGAAGCTCCCATAGAAAAATAGGATGACTAAGGGAACAGATGCAGTTGTTTGTAAAGTGGGAATCACCCCACCTTGCGACCTGGTTTTTCAAGAACACGCACGTGAATGGAACGTCTGGCTCCACTTGACGTTAAATGGGATCAACACTAGGTGGTGATGTTGACCACAGTTTCAATGGTAAACTTCCAGCCATAACGGACTGTTTCGCTATGGTTCCAGATTACTTGAAATGGAAACTCAGCCCAATGCTAGACGTCTATTGTTGCACCCTTTAACTAAACTCTCTCAAATCGGTATGAGTGGAGGAAAATGGCTTCTCCAAAATGGCTTCATTTGCAAACCAGTCCCAAATATTAAGGACATAATCTAACATGATTTAAAGCAGCTTCTCTTTTTTTTCCTACAACTGAAAACAGAATTTGAAAGCCCTCTAGAAGACAGTAGGGTATAGAGTGTACTCCTCTCATATGAACTACATCAGTTCAGGATAGTTTTATTATTTTATCCAAGACATTTTGAAATTGTGTGTGTTGTGAGTGTGAGCGTGCATGCGTGCGCAAGTGATTGGTGCGTGGGTGTATGTGAGCAGGAATGTGAGCGAGAGTGTGTGTGGGCATGTGTGTGCGATGGCTTGTGGCTGCGAGCCAGCTCTGGAAACACTTGCTATCCTACTGTATGGGAACTGCAGATCTGTGTATGTGGCAGACCAGTGACTGTGAGAGACAACCTCCTTGAACCTTCAATCACAACACTGCTATTTCCCCTTAAAGGAGTGATGGTTGTGACTAACAGGCTTGGAGCTCCCCCTGCAGGTCAAACAGCCTCATAGCTTGCGGAGACATTCCCCTTGTTGAGTGTTTCCAAAGCTGGGCTAATAGACAGGGCTAATAGACAGGGCTAACAGACAGGGCTAATAGACAGGGCTAATAGACAGGGCTGCATCCCAAATGGCACCCTATTCCTTTTATACTACACTACTTTTGAGGTCTCTGGTCAAATGTGGTGGGCTATATAGGAAATAGGGTGCCATTTGGGATACAGGGAGGGCCTCTACTTGGATAATAATGCGAAACAAATGCTGAGAGGGTATCTTCTGAGACCTCACTAGAGGACACATTGGAAGTGCAATTGAATACATTTGAACAAGAAACAACAGGCCCTTGTTGCAGCTTGTATCATAACTTTCATAGCCACAGCAAGTGGCCTACATCACAGAAAAGTAATTGTATAGAGTTGCTGACACCAGTTCCTCCCAATAAGGAAGTTACAAGGGAACAATTAGGTGAAAGGTTTAGCGGGCACTAAGCATCAATTGATCCTATATTAAGTGTAAAGAGGACTTGGAGCAAGATCTAAATCATGAATCTGCTGAGGGCTCCCAGAAAATGCTAATGCACATATGGTGTCACGGGGTGGTCTCACAGTAGGCTACTCTTCAATCCCCCTTCATACGTTTCCTGCCACAGCACAAGCTCCAGTTCAAACCCTATGGGTCTGCACTGTAGAACCTGAGGGAGGGATTACAGGGGGATTAGAAATAAAACATTTGTCACCTTGTTTAGCAACCTAGCAGGTTAGGGTTTGAAATATTTATGTGTATTTTTTTTAGGATTTTCCTTTTTTATTGTTCTTTGTGTTTCTTATGCTCCTGCCTTGGTTGTGTAAGTGTTTGGTCTTGTCATGCAGGGCTCCCTCGAAAAAGATACCTTGGTCTCAATGGGACTCCCCTGCCTAAATAAAGGTTAAATAGATCGATAGTATATACTGTGGTCACCATTCATATATTCAACACTTATGGACACACTGACATTTGACAACACCCTACTGTTCACACCACAGATTCATCTCTCCTCATATTTCCCTGCTAACATCATATCATATGGTTACAATCCGTTAACAATTGTAACTGAAGAGGTTCAATTTGTCAAGGAGAAAACAAAACAAGTCAAGTGCATGCTTGCCTACAGCCTTGATATTTCTTGGCAAAATATTGATGGTAAAAAAGGGTGTCTTCTGTGTTATTAATAAAAAAATGCCAGGAATGGAATGACAGATCTGTTTATGAGTGTCTCTATGTCTCCTTAGCTCTATAGCTAGGATTGAAGTAGAGATGTATTGTAAGAGTGTCATTCCTTTATACAATTCTGTATTATCTTTATTCTACAGGTACGTAGACCTACATAATGCATCTGCATTTTGTGCACAAAACAGGATTTGATGCAGAAGTATTTGATGCAGAGTGAGTTGATGCCCTTTGCTACACTGGGAGGTAAAAGGATGCTTGCACACACACACACACACACACACACACACACACACACACACACACACACACACACACACACACACACACACACACACACGCGCGCACTCTGCCAGACCATCTGATGATACTCATGTCTCATATCCTGTAACAGCTCTGTTGTCATTATGTGATAAGACTCTATGGAACATACCACCGGCCAATCAATACTCACCAGGTGGGTGGCTACTGGCTACTGGCTAATGGCTAATGCCCTCATACAACCCTATATAAATATATTCTCACCTCTCAAGTTCACAGCAGTAGGTAGGCGGCAGGTAGTTTAGTGGTTAAGAGCGTTGGGCCAGTAACCGAAAGGTCGCTGGTTCTAATACCCGACTAGGTGAAAAATGTGTCAATGTGCCCTTGAGCAAGGCACTTAACCCTAATTGCTCTGGATAAGAGCGTCTGCTAAATGACTAAAATGTAAATGTATAGTAGGCCTCTTAACGAAACATGGGACAAATGTAAAGTGGTGAAAGTGAGCAGTTACAAGGCTAACATTTGGATATGAAAACAGGAGGTGTCTGAAGGCTTCCTCATTAGAATTTGTCTTCGCCCCGTGCGTTTATTTACCAGTGTCCCCCGGGTCACCCTGACCCGTGTAATCGCCCTGGCAACTATTTGGACAAGGCTGGAATCAAAGGTGACGTGGGAAGCCTCCGACTTCCCAGAACTAAGTGGACATTTCCTAAGGAAACACGGAACAGATTGACTGGGCCCAGAGTGGTAACCTGGAGGATAATGACCTCTTTGTGAGGAACTGGCTGGGGAGCCAGGGGTAGTAGAGTATAGCAGCAGCTACCTCTTCTCTTTACTCTCCATCTCTCTCTCTGTCTCGTGTGCTCAATCTCTATCTGCTGATGGCTGACTGTAAAATGGTTTACTGTGTTTGTGTCCTTTGTACTCTTGACCACTGGTCTGAAAGATATCATGACAGAAAATTAACATCATATTGACATGGTTGTAAACATTTAATAAACTGTGGATCCTAAGTGATGTGCTTGTGGGACTATCAGTATTTTGTCGAGGCCTATTGTTCCGTCTTGAGAAGAAACCTTGGAAGACTGGCATAGACGTGCCGAGGACTAAAGAAAGCAGGACATGTATCTAAAGGCCCAGAGGCGAACATAACAACGGGTCAGACATAGTTTATTGTGCGTACTTTGCCCACAATGGCAGCTTGACTGGTTCCACACCCTTTAAGATTGCGGAACTGATGGATTTAGAAAGGACTTTTAGCCGTTCCCGAACAGAACTTTTAAACTGTTGCTCTTTTATGGAAGAGTTTATTTATCCATTTCCTTTTATTTATCCAATGTGAGCTATCAGCTCAAACTGGTCAGCATCTTTCCCTAAGCCACTGTCACACCCTGGCTCTGGGGACTCTATATGTTGAGCCAGGGTGTGTAGATTCTATGTGTTTGTGTTCTGTGTTGATATTCTAGTTGTTCTATTTCTATGTTGGCCAGAGTGGTTCTCAATCAGAGGCAACGAGTGTCAGCTGTTGCTGGTTGTCTCTGATTGGGAACCACATTTAGACAGGCTGTTTTCCCACAGTAGTTGTGGGATCTTGTTCCGTGTTGGTTGTGTTTAGACCTAGGACGTCACAATATCGTTTATTGTTTTGTTCGTGTTATCACTATTGATAATAAAGTATGTTTGCATTTCACGCTGCACCTTGGTCCTCCTCCTTCGACGATCGTGACAGAAGATCCCACCAATATAGGACCAAGCAGCGTGCCCAGGAGCAGACAGCCTGGACGTGGGAGCAGATATTGGACGGGCAGGGGTCCTGGACCTGGGAGGAAATCCAGGCCGGGATGGATCGCCGTCCGTGGAAGGAGACGGTGGAGGCGCGACGGAGAGAGGAGCAACGGCGTCAACAGTGTCGTCGTCGGATGGACGAGAGCCAACCCCAAAACATTTTTAGGGGGGGGCCAACGGCATGGGCGACGGGGCAGCAGGAGGCAGCTACAGGGCGTATTGGGAGGTTAGGTGAGGAGGCCACCAGGTTAAGGGGGCTATTGGTCCAGAGGGAGCAGGAGTTAGTGGTTCAGAGGGAGGAGCTACTGGAGGCGATAAGGGAGAAGAAGAGAGTAGAGGCACGGTGAGAGGAACTGTGTAGGCAGCTGAGGGAGCGGAGGGTTATGAAGAAACCCAGTCCCGCTCCTCACACCAAGCAAGTGGTGTGTGTCACCAGTCCGGTCCGGCCTGTTCCTGCTCCCCGCACTAAGTTGATGGTGCGCGTCGCCAGCCCGGCCCGGCCTGTTCCTGCCCCTCGCACCAAGCCTACGGTGCGCGTCGCCAGCCCGGCCCGGTCTGTTCCTGCTCCCCGCACTAAGTTGATGGTGCGCGTCGCCAGCCCGGCCCGGCCTGTTCCTGCCCCTCGCACCAAGCCTACGGTGCGCGTCGCCAGCCCGGCCCGGCCTGTTCCTGCTCCCCGCACCAAGCTAATGGTGCGCGTCGCCAGCCCGGCCCGGCCTGTTCCTGCTCCCCGCACCAAGCCTACGGTGCGCGTCGCCAGCCCGGCCCGGCCTGTTCCTGCTCCCCGCACCAAGCTAATGGTGCGCGTCGCCAGCCCGGCCCGGCCTGTTCCTGCTCCCCGCACCAAGCCTACGGTGCGCGTCGCCAGCCCGGCCCGGCCTGTTCCTGTTTCCCGCACCAAGCCAATGGTGCGCGTCGCCAGCCCGGCCCGGCCCGGCCTGTTCCTGCCACTCGCACCAAATCAGGGGTGCGAGTCGTCAGCCCGGTACGGCCCGTTCCTGCTCCACGCACCAAGCCAGGGGTGCGCATCGTCAGCCCGGTACGGCCCGTTCCTGCTCCATGCACCAAGCCAGGGGTGCGCATCGTCAGCCCGGTCCGGCCCGTGGCTGCTCCACGCACCAAGCCAGGGGTGCGCATCGTCAGCCCAGTCCGGCACAACCCGTGCCTGGGTCACCGGTGCCTGGTCAGGTACCGGTCAGCTGCTCCACACCGGAGCCTAAACAATCCGCTCCTACGATGTCCAGTCCAGCTCCAGCCAGTGGGGCCAGACCGGACCAGGGGCGCTACGGGGGGATGGTTGAAGGGTGGTGGTCAAGCCCGGAGCTGGAACCGCCTCCGAGGAGGAATGCCCACCCAGCCCTCCCCTGTTTGGTTTATGTTTAGGCGCGGTCGCAGTCCGCGCCTTTGGGGGGGGGTACTGTCACACCCTGGCTCTGGGGACTCTATATGTTGAGCCAGGGTGTGTAGATTCTATGTGTTTGTGTTCTGTGTTGATATTCTAGTTGTTCTATTTCTATGTTGGCCAGAGTGGTTCTCAATCAGAGGCAACGAGTGTCAGCTGTTGCTGGTTGTCTCTGATTGGGAACCACATTTAGACAGGCTGTTTTCCCACAGTAGTTGTGGGATCTTGTTCCGTGTTGGTTGTGTTTAGACCTAGGACGTCACGATATTGTTTATTGTTTTGTTCGTGTTATCACTATTGATAATAAAGTATGTTTGCATTTCACGCTGCACCTTGGTCCTCCTCCTTCGACGATCGTGACAGCCACATGGGCAAGTATCATAGTGGAATTGTTTGCAGAAGCAGGATGAGCAATGCGATAAATTGATCTTAAATACTGAAATACTGCAAATAATAATGTGTACACACACACACACACACACACACACACACACACGTATGACACACAGCATGACAACTGTATGACCCCTTGTAGACTGTTAGCAGCCGACCTCTCCCTAGGGAACTCCAGCCAGTCACAGGGCAGAGAGCATGGCCAGTTAGTCACAGTGTGTGGGTGTGAGCGGTCTGACCAACACTGTCTGACAGTGAGAGCAGTCAATTATACTGGAACTAGCCCAGACGACCAACACACACACACACACACACTCACACACAGAGTAACATACAATTACCCTGCCCTCACTTAGCCCTAGCTATACATAGTATAAAGACATTATCCCATTATTACAGACAGACTGCTGTGATTCAGAGAGGCTTTCTCCTCTGATTGAAATGTTGAAGATTGAACATTTTACAGTAATATCACTAGTGTGTTTTTCTCAAATTTTGATAAATGCCCCGAATAGCATTGAGGAGACATTAGAAAAATAGTGCTAGGGACAGGCTGATAACAGGAATGTGTTTAGTATCTGTGATTCTGGAAATATACATAGCCATGTTCAGTAGGGCACACCCATGGTTCAATTGGGAATTCAAACCCCTATTTGGAGGGATTTAGGTTAAGGGTTGAGCCAAGGTTGAACATAAGGCTAGGGTTAGGGTTATGCCAAGATTAAGGTTATACCAAGACTAGGGTTAGGTTTAGGTTTAGGGTTAGTACTTTTATCCTACTCCTTTTCAGACCAATAGGGTGCTGGTTTGGCTCCTACCTGGCTTTCTTTTTGACCCAAGGTGCAGGACCCCGACTGGGCACACCATAGTGAAACAAAATCATACATTTCTTACTGGATATGATCATATACCTCCCCATTTCACTCCGTTTCAAAAACCTTTCCTCCTACTGAACACGACCTAGGTTTGCTCAGACTGACATGTGAGCCTGGGAGAGGGGGAGGAGGAAGAGGGAGTCTTTGTCAGTCTTTCCAAGATGAGCTCTGGGCTCATCTGGCTCTGGGTAAGGATTGACTCTGCCACTGCTCTGACAAGACTCCCAGCTGCAGCGTGGCCAACCGCCTGCAGCTGCAGCCAAGATGTGAGCTGCTGGCCAATCAACCCAAACCCAGCCCAGAGAGAGACAAGGGCTCAGGCTCAACTCACACGTGGACCTTCCTTAGAGGCATAAGGGCCCAAAGTAAGCTTCCCTAAGATAACTATGTCTATCATTAAGTGTGCCTTGAAGAAACCTGCATTAGTTAAATTGTTTGAGTGGTTGATGGAGATTGTAGTGGAAATGTTTGATTATTTAAATTGTTATGGAGGTATTTTTATTACCATAACTGAACACTGAAAATATTGTATATTATGGTTCTATATTATGACAATGTGTTATGATACAGTGTGAACTAATGAGAAAGAATCAGGCCATAGTTACTACTTTGTAAAGGTTGAATTACATAGATTATGTATAGGTTGAATAACTTAGATTTACACAGACACTGAGGCCAGCTCTATAAATACTACTGAAGCAAATACTTACTCCAGTCTCTCTCTAGAGGAAGTAGAACCAGACTGGCTGTTCAGATCTACCTACTGACCCCCCCCCCTACAGTTCTCTCTCTCTCTCTCTCTCTCTCTCTCTCTCTCTCTCTCTCTCTCTCTCTCTCTCTCTCTCTCTCTCTCTCTCTCTCTCTCTCTCTCTCCCCTTTGCTCCCCATTCTGCCCGCAAACACCTGAGACGACACGACAGCGTCGTTCAGAAGAAAGCTGCGACGTCCACCTGAAGTGGACTAACTCCTCCTGATTTCAATATGGTTCTCCATACTGTCTGTAGTCCAGAGGAAGTCTCCATAGCTGCAGTGTGCAGTCAGATCAAGGGGACTGGCACTCCATGCACTCGCAATGTACTACCATTGGGATCAGCTGTTTGTAATACTGGCTGAGCAGCCTGGACTGCTATACACATGAATAATGCCACATGCTCCAGCAAGCCCTGAGGAGAAGGGAGAGACAGAGGCCCTTATCGGGGGAGAGGATACATCTTTATGTGCACATCATCTATTACAATCTGCTGCTGTGATAGGGAGACGTGGAAGCACTAGAATGGTTAGTCTTAAATTGATTGTGTGTCCAGTTTATGCTCGGCCATTAGTATGTTCTAGATATTAGTACTCTTAGAAAAAAGGGTTCCAAAAGGGTTCTTCGGCTGTCCCAATAGGAGAACCCTATTTGGTTTCAGGTAGAACCCTTTTTGGTTCCAGGTAGAACACTTTTTGGTTCCATATAGAACCCTATGTGAAAGGGTTCTACCTGGAACCCAAAAGGGTTCTACCTGGAACCAAAAGTGTTCTACCTGGAACCAAAAAGGGTTCTTCAAAGGGTTATCCTATGGGGACAGCTGTAGAAACCTTTTAGGTTCTAGATAGCATCTTTTTCTCTAAGAGTTTATGTAGATACAGATATAATTTAGTAAAGCAGTAAGAATACTCACTGATTTTATTTGATCTTTTGGTACAATATACAAAATGTGTGAAATGAGCACACTGTGGCCTTTCAGGGATAGCAAACGCCACATTATGTGTATCATAAAGCATGAGATCATCATCGTGATATACTTTGCATTCCACAGTTAGCTGTTGCTACTTTAATCTCCTATTCCTACCATTGATCTAGGAAAAGTTGAATAACGTTGGGAGTGAAGAGTGAGGTGTCAGACTGTTATGAAGTACAGCCTTTGCTGGCTGAAGATCACAGCCTCTTGCCTTTATAGACGGCGCTATCTAGAGGAGATATATAGGTAACAAAGTGGCAGGGGGGGGTAGGAAACACTCACACCTGGAGCACTTTACCATTCCCTCTAGCTGAAGTCTTTGAATTCATGCCTCTGCCTTTTTGGAATCCCTTCTGTTCCCTCTCTGCCATCAGATGGATTCTCCATGTTTGTCCTTCCACACACTCTAATATAGATTTCCATGTGGAAAGCCTGAGTCTGGGCTTATCTTCATTCAGAACAATTCGAGATCAATATCTGGAGAGTATATGACTATTGAAAATACTAATCTGTGCTATTTACCTTGTCTCTTATGTTGACAATAGTCTCCCCTGTTGTCTGTGAGTGTGTGTATGTGTTTTAAAGATGTCTGCTTGTGATTAAGTGTATATTGTTCTAGGGGTGCAGAGCAGGCCCCTTTGTTTTTCCTGGAAGGGCTTCAGTGAGCTCCTCTCATATTGGCTGGGTCTCACAACTTGTCCCACAGCACCAACCGGACGTGTCTTTCCAGCAGGAGGTCCCGGTTGGGAGACTTCCCTCCAATCACAAGCCTGGCAGTCTCAGGCTAGACAGACATGGTGGAAGGAAGACTCATTGGTTAATATGAGGTGATCATTTCCCCTTTCATTGCAGGAGTCAGTCTGTCATTCTCTCTCTCTCAATTTTCTATTCAATTCAATTTGCTTTATTGGTATGATGGAACAATGTACATATTGCCAAAGCTTACTTTGGAGATTTACAATATTAACATAATGAAAATAATAATAATCAATATTGTCAATGGGACAACAATAACCAAGGGTCAAAATAACCATACATTGAACAATAACAATAACAATGGCATAGAGGACATGTGCAGGTTGGTTGGTCTGTCAGACACTGTCCCTCATCTTATGGCAGGCAGCAATGTAGTGCTCTGCCACAGCTATCTGCGTCCTCTCCCAACAGGACGGGTAGCCTATTATCATCAGAGAGGTCTTTGAAACCTTGAATAAGGGTTTCAAATTTGGGAAAATTACACTCTTTAATTGTTTTATATTTTCTACATTCTGTCAGGAAATGCTGCTCTGTCTCAGGTTCTGCTGTGGTAGAGTGGTTGCACAGCCTTTCCACTACATGGAGCAAGATTTTCCTGTGTCTACCCTTCTCAATGGCAAGGCTGTGCTCACTGAGCCTGTACTTTGTCAAGGTTTTTCTAAGGTTTTGATCAGTAACAATGGTCAAATAGTTTGCCATGGTTTACTGTCAATTTAGGGCCAGATAGCACTGCATTTTATTTTGTGGCTTGTGTTTCCCAATAAGTAATGTCGTTTTGTTTTGACTGTGTAATTTGGTTTATTCTGATTGATTGGATGTTCTGGTCCTGAGGCTTCAGTGTGTTAGTAGAACAGGTTTGTGAACTCAGCCCCAGGACCAGCTGGATGAGGGGACACTTTTATTTGCTCAACTCTTGGCATTGCAGGGCTTGGCAATGATATGAAAGGGGGTCACTGCATTTGAAATGTTTCCAAAACTGAATTGCTCTTTTTTTAGTTTTTATTATTAGTGGATATTGGCCTAATTCTGCCCTGCATGCATTGTTTGTAGTTTTCCTCTGGACATGTAGGAGAATCTTACAGAACTCTGCATGTAGGGTTTCAAAGGGTTGTTTGTCCCTTGTTTTCCAAGTGGACCCCACACCTCGCTGCCATAAAGTGCAATTGGTTCAATAACACATTCAATTAGTTTTAGCCAAATTTCTATAGGTATTTCAATTAGAATTTGTTTTTTAATGGCGTAGAATGCCCTGTGTGCTTTCTCTCTCAGTTCATTCACTGCCTCATTAAAGGTGTACAGTTGAACTTTGTAGAACAGTCCTGTATACCAAATATAATTAAATGCTTTTTTGAAGTCGATAAAGCAAGCGTACATTTTGGTATTATTTTGGTGGACATCTATCAGTTTTAATATAGCCAATTGAAATGTTACACTAGTGAATTTGAGCATCTCATTTAGGATGCCATCAGGTCCGCATGCTTTTTTAAATTTGAGGGCCTGAAGTTTCTTATAGAGGGCCTGAAGTTTCTTATAGAGCCAATGGGTTTTGATTGGCATTTATAGCTTTTTCTAATCAATTCAACTTCTAATGAATTTTACATTGTTCTGCGTTTGCATCAATTTGAACAGTGTTGTAGAGTGTTTCAAAATGGGTTGTCCATATGTCACCATTTTGTATCGCTAATTCATCAAGTTTTTTCAATTTTTTGTTTTTTCCAATTTTGCCAGACGTTGTTTGTGTTTATGAATTAGTGTCATCTGCTTACTGTTGTACTGTGCTTTTTTGGTTCTGAGTGTACATTTATAGAGTTTTAAAGTATCACAATAATTAAGGTGTAATTCACCATTATTTGGGTCTCCTGTATTTTTAAAGTATACTACAGGCTACTGGTTGCAGTGAAAGTACGTAATTATGTGTATTTCTGCCAATAGACAGTGAAAGTGTTGTACCAGTTTAAGTGGTTGATGGTTATGTTGTAAAAGTTTGAGCACCTCTTAACACTGTCAGTTCTGCAATCATTGTAAGAGCATGTGTCAATAAATAGCTGTTCTATTATTATTGTGCATTTTACAGTAACTTAATAGCAAGTAACTGCTAGTAACTTACTTGCAACTTTTACTGACATTTTCTGATTACAAGATAGCTAACTAGTTAACATTAAATAACAGTAGATAACATTAGTTAATTACCAGGCATTCTTTGTGGTGAGCACACTTGAGACTCAGCCTCACCTGGCCTCAACCTCTTGGTTGACAGCAAACTGATCTTCCTGCCACACCATCAGGTCAGTGAGTGTGACAGAGATCAGCCACAGTAAGTTACTGTGAGTTTTACAATAACTACCTGCAGCAAGCAGACAGCAAATTATTGAAAAATAAACATGCATTTCCTGGTGACCAACTGCCATTATGTTACTGGAAAATGCACAGTAACCCCTTAACAGTGCAGCTCAAGTGTCACACGTTCTTACAAAGACTGTAGCACTGGGAGTGGACAAATGAGGTGCTCAACTTTCATCAACATAATGATAAAACCACTTAAACTGGTACAACACTTCCACTTACAGTTGGCACAAATACAACATATTTTAGACCATGCCCCCAAATATGCTAATGAAGCCCGGCCTGCACATTGCCCCATTTCAAAATGCAGTAATGATTGTACCTTACATTTTTCTACCCAATATATTAAATATATCAATTCACTAGATTTTGCGCACATGTAACTTTAATGGTACCGATCATTACCATGTCAGTACCTAACAGTGTGTGCCATAAGAGTATCTGAAGTATCCTATAAGTATAACTTTAGAACTTGTCATTGATTCTACCTGGAACCAGAGGGTTCATCATGAGAGTGTTATAAATGGAACTCAAAAGGGCTCCACCACAGGGACAAATGAAAGGGTTCTACATGGCACCCAAAAGGGTTCCCAAGAGGAACAGATGACAAAACCCTGGAACCAGAGGGTTCTTCATGAGACGGTTGTACGTAGAACCCAATCGGGTTCCCCAACAGGGCCAAAACAAAGAGAGTTCCTTGTGAGAGGGTTCTAAAACAACTAAGGGTTCTACGTGGCACCCAAAAGGGTTCCCCATAGTGACAAATTACAGAATATCTATTGGTTCTAATCTTTTAACAATACCCACAGACTGGTGGTGTAGCAGGAAATTCAGATTGCTGGCAACAGAGAGGATGTGAGTTCAAATCCAAAGTGAGGTTGACTTCTACAGTGCATTCGGAAAGTACTCATACCCTTTGATTTTTTCCAAATTTTGCTACGTTACAGCCTTATTCTAAAATTGATTAAATCGTTTTTTCCCCTCATCAATCTACACACAATACCCCATAATGACAAAGCAAAAACTGGTTTTTAGACATTTATGCAGATTTATGAAAAATAAATAAACTAAAATATCACATTTACATAGGTATTCAGACCCTTTACTCAGTACTTTGTTGAAGCACCTTTCGCAGCGATTACATCCTTGAGTCTTACATTTACGTCATTTAGCAGACGCTCTTATCCAGAGCGACTTACAAATTGGTGCATTCACCTTATAGCCAGTGGGATAACCACTTTACAATATGTAGAAGTATTACTTTATCCTATCCCAGGTATTCTTTAAAGAGGTGGGGTTTCAAGTTTCTCCGGAAGGTGGTGAGTGACTCCGCTGTCCTGGCGTCGTGAGGGAGCTTGTTCCACCATTGGGGTGCCAGAGCAGCGAACAGTTTTGACTGGGCTGAGCGGGAACTGTGCTTCCGCAGAGGTAGGGGGGCCAGCAGGCCAGAGGTGGATAAACTCAATGCCCTCGTTTGGGTGTAGGGACTGATCAGAGCCTGAAGGTACGGAGGTGCCGTTCCCCTCACAGCTCCGTAGGCAAGCACCATGGTCTTGTAGCAGATGCGAGCTTCAACTGGAAGCCAGTGGAGTGTGCGGAGGAGCGGGGTGATGTGAGAGAACTTGGGAAGGTTGAACACCAGTCGGGCTGCGGCATTCTGGATGAGTTGTAGTGGTTTAATGGCACAGGCAGGGAGCCCAGCCAACAGCGAGTTGCAGTAATCCAGACGGGAGATGACAAGTGCCTGGATTAGGACCTGTGCTGCTTCCTGTGTAAGGCAGGGTCGTACTCTCCGAATGTTGTAGAGCATGAACCTACAGGATCGGGTCACCGCCTTGATGTTAGCGGAGAACGACAGGGTGTTGTCCAGGGTCACGCCAAGGCTCTTTGCACTCTGGGAGGAGGACACAACGGTGTTGTCAACCGTGATGGGAGGAGGAAGAGCAGCTCCGTCTTGCCGAGGTTCAGCTTGAGGTGGTGATCCGTCATCCACACTGATATGTCTGCCAGACATGCAGAGATGTGATTCGCCACCTAGTAATCAGAAGGGGGAAATGAGAAGATGAGTTGTGTGTCGTCTGTGTAGAAATGATAGGAGAGGCCATGTGAGGATATGACAGAGCCAAGTGACTTGGTGTATAGCGAGAATAGGAGAGGGCCTAGAACTGAGCCCTGGGGGACACCAGTGGTGAGAGCACGTGGTGCGGAGACAGATTCTCGCCATGCCACTTGGTAGGAGCGACCTGTCAGGTAGGACGCAATCCAAGAGTGAGCCGCGCCGGAGATGCCCAACTTGGAGAGGGTGGAGAGGAGGATCTGATGGTTCACAGTATCAAAGGCAGCAGACAGGTCTAGAAGGACAAGAGCAGAGGAGAGAGAGTTAGCTTTAGCAGTGCGGAGCGCCTCATTGACACAGAGAAGTGCAGTCTCAGTTGAATGACCAGTCTTGAAACCTGACTGGTTTGGATCAAGAAGGTCATTCTGAGAGAGATAGCAAGAGAGTTGGCTAAAGATGGCACGCTCAAGAGTTTTGGAGAGAAAAGAAAGAAGGGATACTGGTCTGTAGTTGTTGACATCGGAGGGATCGAGTGTAGGTTTTTTGAGAAGGGGTGCAACTCTCGCTCTCTTGAAGACGGAAGGGACATAGCCAGCGGTCAAGGATGAGTTGATGAGCGAGGTGAGGTAAGGGAGAAGGTCTCCAGAAATGGTCTGGAGAAGAGAGGAGGGGATAGGGTCAAGCGGGCAGGTTATTGGGCGGCCGGCCGTCACAAGTCGCAAGATTTCATCTGGAGAGAGAGGGGAGAAAGAATTCAAAGCATAGGGTAGGGCAGTGTGAATAGGACCAGCAGTGTCATTTGACTTAACAAACGAGGATCGGATGTCATCAACCTTCTTTTCAAAATGGTTGACGAAAGGGGGGGGGGGGGGGGATTCAGCAGGGAGGAGAAGGTGGCAAAGAGCTTCCTAGGATTAAAGGCAGATGCTTGGAATTTAGAGTGGTAGAAAGTGGCTTTAGCAGCAGCAACAGAGGAAGAAAATGTAGAGAGGAGGGAGTGAAAAGATGCCAGGTCCGCAGGGAGTGTAGTTTTCCTCCATTTCTGCTCGGCTGCCCGGAGCCCTGTTCTGTGAGCTCGCAATGAGTCGTCAAGCCACGGAGCAGGAGGGGAGGACCGAGCCGGCCAGGAGGATAGGGGACATAGAGAGTCAAAGGATGCAGAAAGGGAGGAGAGGAGGGTTGAGGAGGCAGAATCAGGAGATTGGAGGGAGAAGGATTGAGCAGAGGGAAGATATGATAGGATGGAAGAGGAGAGAGTAGCGGGAGAGAGAGAGCGAAGGTTGCGACAGCACATTACCATCTGAATAGGGGCAGAGTGAGTAGTGTTGGAGGAGAGCGAGAGAGAAAAGGATACAAAGTAGTGGTCGGAGACTTGGAGGGGAGTTGCAGTGAGATTAGTAGAAGAACAGTATCTAGTAAAGATGAGGTCAAGCGTATTGCCTGCCTTGTGAGTAGGGGGGGACGGTGAGAGGGTGAAGTCAAAAGAGGAGAGGAGTGGAAAGAAGGAGGCAGAGAGAAATGAGTCAAAGGTACACGTAGGGAGGTTAAAGTCACCCAGAACTGTGAGGGGTGAGCCATCCTCAGGAAAGGAACTTATCAAGGCGTCAAGCTCATTGATGAACTCTCCAAGGGAACCTGGAGGGTGATAAATGATAAGGATGTTAAGCTTGAATGGGCTAGTGACTGTGACAGCATGGAATTAAAATGAGGAGATAGACAGATGGGTCAGGGGAAAAAGAGAGAATGTCCACTTGGGAGAGATGAGGATTCCTGTGCCACAACCCCGCTGACCAGATGCTCGGGGTATGCGAGAACACATGGTCAGACGAGGAGAGAGCAGTAGGAGTAGCAGTGTTTTCAGTGGTAATCCATGTTTCCGTCAGCGCCAAGAAGTCGAGGGACTGGAGGGTAGCATAGGCTGAGATTAACTCTGCCTTGTTGGCCGCAGAACGGCAGTTCCAGAGGCTGCCGGAGACCTGGAACTCCACGTGGGTCGTGCGCGCAGGGACCACCAGGTTAGAGTGGCAGCAGCCACGCGGTGTGAGGCGTTTGTATAGCCTGTGCGGAGAGGAGAGAACAGGGATAGACAGGCGCATAGTTGACAGGCTAAAGATTGACAGGCTTCTTGGGTATGACGCTACAAGCTTGGCACACCTGTATTTGGGGAGCTTCTCCCATTCTTCTCTGCATATCCTTTCAACCTCTGTCAGGTTGGATGGGGAGCGTCGCTTCACAGCTATTCTCAGGTCCCTCCAGAGATGTTCGATCGGGTTCAAGTCCGGGCTCTGGCTGGGCAGTTCAAGGACATTCAGAGACTTGTCCCGAAGCCACTCCTGCGTTGTCTTGCCTGTGTGCTTAGGGTCATTGTCCTGTTTGAAGGTGAACCTGTCAGGAGGAATGGGCCAAAATTCACCCAACTTATTGTGGGAAGCTTGTGGAAGGCTACCCGAAACGTTTGACCGAAGTTAAACAATTTAAAAGCAATGCTACCAAATACTAATTGAGTGTATGTACACTTCTGACCCACTGGGAATGTGATGAAATAAATATATGCTGAAATAAATAATTCTCTCTACTATTATTCTGACATTTCACATTCTTAAAATAAAGTGGTCCTAACTGACCCAAGACAGGGAATTCTTACTAGGATTAAATGTCAGGAATTGTGAAAAACTGAGTTTAAATGTATTTGGCTAAGGTGTATGTAAACCTCAGACTTCAACTGTATGTAAACTGATAGTTAATAGATAGCCCTCCGTGGAATGAGTTTGACAGGGTCAGCCATAGTAGTGCGGCACCCCTGGAGTAAATTAGGGTTAACTGCCTTGCTCAAGGGCACATCAACAGGTGTTTCACCTTTCAGTTACTGGTCTATATAACTTTTTAACAGTTTGTCCTAGAACCTCGGGGCTTTCTGCACAAGAATGGTGCACATATATATAAGTATGATGTCCCCAGAGGCTGGGCAACACTGATCTGAAGTCAATTTGTAGTACATTTGGCATGGACCTTTACCTTTCACCTTGACTTTTGTGCTAGAGACAAATGGTCTGTGCAGTAAAGATCTACTCATGATGATCACAAGGATATACTGTAAGCATGCTTTCGCTGTGATGTTCAGAGGCCGAGGAACAGGGATCTGAAGTTTGTCTAAAAATGAGCAAAAAATGTCATGAATGTCATAAAATGTCATAAGAGAGATATTTATATTAAGAGTTACATGGAGAAAATAGGACCTCTCTGAAATGAAAATGGATGGCCCAAAAAAACCTCCCCTATACCCAAAATAATAATTAAATCAAAGTGGATAGCAGAGAACATCTCTACTACCGTTTACCCTCACTACTTGGACAGACCAGAGCTTTAGATATGCAGTTTTAGAAACTGTTCATTGTCCTGTAAGCATTTCATGACAATGCAGGAATTTTGATAGCGCACAGGGCTGCGGGCCAGAAGGTTGTGGGTTCGCAGACCACCGTGGACAAGAGTAGGGGTGGAAAGATCTCCTTTATAGTATCTATCATCGAATTTGCAGGTACTAGAAAAAATTGCCTTTTATAAACATTTCATGCAATTCTACATTACTTAACATATTAGTGGAATCTTATTTTAATACCACACAAATTAGAGGGATAGGCCTATGTGTTCATCTTATCATATTTTTCCAATGCCAAATCAGTGTGTTTTATTTGCATCAAAAATTTGTACACAAATAATTACATCTGAGACGTCATTAGGAATCTGAGCATCGTACTTTCAAAAGTTAGGCCTATCTTTCCACCCCAGACAGAGTAGGCCTACAGATGCAGAGAAATGTAAGCTTCAACTGCTGGTGGCTACTCTCCTTCCATTGCTTAACCCAACGAGAGAAGGCCACACGTGTGTCCCTAACAGCTGTCTAGGTTTAAACATCTTCTATTGTACAGAAAGTGAAATCTAGTTTGTTTCCCTATTTCTGTTCTTTATTTTTTGCTTTTGTTGTATTCCTTTTTGAGAACTCTAACGGCTCTGTATAGCACTGCTGCAGAAGCTTATACTGCATCTTTCCAGATGTATCACTGAGAGGTTGATGTCTCTCTGGTCAGACAGTAGGGAATGTGATATGGAAAGTAGGGAGATGTCTAATGGAGGATTGTCTTTTCTCCAGGAATGACTCCGAGTAGAGAAAGAGCTGTCTTCTGGCTTTAGAAAGCTTTTGTCCAATTCAACTATTTTCTCTTCTCTTCTTTTCTCCCCTCTTATTCTAATATTTAGTATTCATAATTATGGATTTTATTGCTAAGGACTTAATCATATTAAATGTCTGCCATACAATTTGAGGTGGAACTTTTCACAACCTTTACTTTTGAAACGTTGTCTTTGAGACATGAGCAAATATTGTCATGCCTGTACAGCGTTCAGCCCCTCGTGGATGGTACAAGTTCAAATGCTGTCTGAAACGGGTCTTAAGCTAGGCGTGTGTTTACTTTAGAGTCACTCCCCAAGTGGGTAGATAGGGAGGGTGTTGATTAACACACACACACACACACACACACACACACACACAGCCTAGAAATACAGCCGGTATGTTGCATTTTGCATCATATGATGCTAAATGCAGCATCATATGATGCAAAATGCAACATACCGGCTGTATTTCTGTATGTTGAAAGTTATATACAGTATCTTGAAAATGTGATTGCTGACATGCAAAACATTTTGGGACTATATCAACAATGGACTAATGAAACAAATACCAAAAGATTGGTTTTCCTTTCAATGCAGTTGGATTGTACCCTTGGCAGCTGCTCTTTTGTCTCCTGGCAGGCTCCTGTGTCTTGGACTCATTCCACTATTCCCTCTCCAGCCCCAGGGGTAGTACTACTGGGAGGGGAGGGAATGGTGAGTAGTCAGAAAGTGTAATGAGGCAGGGTGTGGTTTTAAGGTCTGGAGGGCCTGCTGCTCCAGTGTTATTGAGAGACAGGGAAGGAGGGAGGACGAGGAGACGTTATAAGAGTGACTGAGGAACTTGAGCTATGCCCCAGACAGGTAGAGACAGGTAGGCCGAAGGGGAGGATGGGAAAAGGAGAGGAAAAGAAATAAAGATGGAAAAGAAGGGAAAGAGGAAAAGGGATTGGGGGAGGCAGTGAGGCGAAAAAAGTAGAAAAGTGTGAGATAAAAGAAGAGAATGGGGTACTAACAGACAAACAGAATCGCAGATCAGACAAATACTTTGTATAGAGAGTGCGAGAGGAAGAATGAAGGTCTCCAAGTCTTTGCTCTTAATAGCTGCTCCTTGCTCTTCCTTGTCTAGGGCCAGTAGATTTTCCTTGATATGTCACATGGTCAGGAAACTATCATCAGAGGAAAGGGTAATTAGAGAATGAAGGGAAGAAAGGCATAACATACTGTCCAAGGGGATGGAACCTCCCACAAAAGACTGTTACGGTATTTTGTGGGAGATGCTATTCCCTTGTTATTTTTGGATTACATGACTTTACCCAGATGACCACCCCATTACATTGAAGCCTTTTAGTAGAGTTGACACATCCTAATTCTACATCACATACTGTATAGAGTCCTTCTCTACCCCATTCCCCCATCTGTTTATATGAATGATGGGGGATGGCCTGGCTCTGAAAAAGCCTCTGATTAAAGGAATGCTGCCTGGTCAGTGTCTCCACAGGCATGAGGGGGAGGAGGGGAGTAGGGGAGAAAGCATGGATAGGTGAAGCTTCATTCTTCCGTTTTATTACAAAATCTATCCTTATTCCACCAGGCAGTTTCCATTTGAGATAGATAACTATTTTACAAGGCAGTCCTGGCCAAGATGCTTCAACAGAAGTCAAAGTATGTTTCCAAAGATGCACACATATAATCCAAACCATCAATTAAACCTGCCATAGCAATATATCTTGATTTAAAAAGTCCACACATACATCTGAGGGTTACTGTACCTGGTAGTGGTAGTAGTAGTAGTGGTAGTAGTAGTAGTAGTAGTAGTAGTAGTAGTAGTAGTAGTAGTAGTAGTAGTAGTAGTAGTAGTAGTAGTAGTAGTAGTAGTAGTAGTAGTAGTAGTAGTAGTAGTAGTAGTAGTGGTGGTGGTGGTGGTGGTGGTGGTGGTGGTGGTGGTGGTGGTGGTGGTGGTAGTAGTAGTAGTAGTAGTAGTAGTAGTAGTAGTAGTAGTAGTAGTAGTAGTAGTGGTAGTGGTAGTAGTAATAGTAGTAATAGTAATCATTGTGATTTCATTTGACCATAAAAATAGGTATTGAGTAAATTCACCTTTGATGAAATTGAGCTCTTTCTCCTATGCCCTTGTGGTTATGAAGTAGCCTATTAATAATCATAATGAGTTTTTGGAAATGGGGTCAAATGGAGTCAAGCTATATGTACTGCATCACTGGGAAGATCTCAATTGCATACTCCTCGCATCCTCTCTCCTCGTCTCCTTCTCAAAACCCATTAGATGAGAAAGCCAGAGGTCCCGCCCCTCTGACCTTCTCCTCCAATGGGTTTTGAGAATGAGACGAGGAGAGACGAGAGAGGACGCGAGGAGTATGCAATTGAGATCTTCCCATTTGCTCTTCCTTCTCTCCTGAAAGCTACCTTCCTTCAGTTTCTGGCGAACACATGCTCCAGAGCCACTCTTTCCTCCTCCTCCTCCTCCTCCTCCACTCATTGGCTGATCACTCCATCTGGTGAACTTATTTTCTGCAGGCCCAGATCAGGAGGACAATTCCATTTTGTTGCCTACACTCTCGGGTCTCTCTTTCCCTCTCTCTGTCTCCTGTTTATTTGTGTACATTCCATTTCATTTTTTCTCTCACTTATTCTTCCTCTCTCTTTGTCTGTTGATTGTTCTCTTACCATCTCTCTTTTTGGGTTCTCATTGTCTATCTGATTCTTAGGGTCCTTACTTTCCCCATTCCAAAAGTTGTTGTTGATATATACTCAACAGCTGTCTCTCTCTCCTCTCCATATACATTAATGTAAGCTTCCCTGGCTTATTACTATCCCAGTGGTTTAAAGGACTCAAATGACTGTTTAGAGGGTGCCCCTGCAGGCGCCTGTCTGTTACCATAATCATTATCATGTGGTTGTATGCAGTGCCCTTAAGGAAAAACCACATGAATTCCACATGTGATCTCATGGGATTTTATGTGAAGTTAATGCGATAACATGTGACAACATGTGAACCAACATGTGATAACCTGAAACTACACGTGACAACATGTGAGCACATTATCTAATTTTAAATGAAGGTGACAACAGGGGGATGCAACATTTCTATATTTGATTCCATGAAACTACACACGTGAAATCATGTAAAAACGTGTTTTTGAAACAATTCACAGGTGACATTTCACGTGAAATCATGTGAAACCATGTGTTTTTGGAACACTTCACATTTGTGAAATGTGCAAATGTGTTTTTGGAACACTTTACATGAGATATTGAGGGGATCTGATTATCTGGCATGGGTTGCCTAGGTGAGAGGACTTTGCACTGGGTGAAAAGTGATTGCATTCATTTTGGAACCGGGCTGCCTCCTGGGCCTGAGACAGGTGCCCCTTTCAAAGCCCACGGCGAAGTCGGCTCAAAACAAAAGTGATGGAGATTAAGCACATGGATTCTGTGTTTTCACATGCAAAAGTGATTGCTTTTGATGAAAACACTATCTGCCTTCCCGATGAAAACTAGTTTGAACATTTGAACACATATTCTATGGAAAATAGATTTTGTATGTTTCTGGAATATGCCCCATGCTTGACAACACGACCGAGCAGGGGAGATTACTGTTCGATTTGAGAAGGGCGCTCCTTCCTCAACGCTTTTGCCCGTTCACGTCACGGGCCATAGCCAGGTGCACCGCGTCTCAGGTTAATAGAACTCCCTCTATGTTTTCACGTGCTCACATGTTGTCACATGTTTCCTTTCATGTTATCACGTTGCTTTACATGTTGAAACGTGATCACGTGAAATTGGGTGAGGACCATGGTAGGATTTTTTATAAGATGTTCTCAAGACATTTGTTTTACCAGTCGTCAGGACGTCACATGATGGTCCCAAACCATTATAAGTAATGTAATGGTATGAAAGTAAGTGGTACACTGTTCATTTAAAATATGACCCCATCTAGGATTTGAACTCACATCCTCTGGATTTGAGGTGTGCTGATCTTTCTGCTGTGCCATAAAGTCTGTAGCAGTCCCCTACACATGAATGACCTATAATACATATCTGCACTTAGCAAAATAGTGCCATCTGCACTGCTATTTTAGTTAACAGTTAATCTGACTATTCTCTCATCATTGATTTCATTGACTTATTTCAGCAATTTGAGGATTTTCTGTATAGTTGTCTAATGTTGGTGGGGCATATTATTCTGTTTCGATGTTACTTCTGAATCACTATGATATATAATGTTTTTTCTTGAGTGTATTTTCAACCAAGCTGAGATTTACTTTGAAGTCCAAAGTGTAGGAATACATGTGAAACTAGCCATTGACACAGACATGGTGGCATAGCATAAATATTGGTTTGAACCAAGAGGTTGTGAGTTCAAATCCCATGTGAGGACACATTGAATAATAATTACTATATAAGTAAACAATGTAGTCGTGTGTCAAATATGTAAGATGAAAACACTATGTTAAAAGCACTGTGTGTGTCATAATGACTCATTCTTTATGTCACATGCGAAGTGTTCCAAAAATGCGTTTTCACATGTGAAATGTCAAATGTGAAGTGTTCCAAAAACACATTTTCGCTTGATTTCACATGACATTTTCCTTTAGAGTGATGAGGGGGTACCCACAGTGTTATCTCTATAGAAGATTATCACTCCATTGTACTTTAGAGAAGGCTTTTCCCCTCAAGCCTTTAACCTAGTGAAACTGTCTGGTTGGACTCTTACCAAACTCAATGATCATGACAATAACATATCATTTGCCCATCTAGTAGATTCATTTGGTTTTGTTCCCCACTGGATCATGATTTTTCTCTCTGCTCCAACATATTTACACCTTGTCAGTGGAGATTTCCCTGTAGTTCTGAAACAGCATGGCATTCCTCTCTATCCTCCAACCAGAAGCTCTCCAGTTTAACTATACCATCCATCACTCTCCATCCCCACCTCATATGCACAGACATCTAACCACTATGCCTGTATGTCTCCCCATATTTAGTTATTCATCTTTCAATACTTACTTGACATAACCAAGTACTATAATCACATCCTCATAGTGTGTCACCATCAGTTATATAAAGTAACCTCTATATTAGAAGGCCCAACAAAGTGGCGTGGCGTCCTACCTTTATGATATACGCCTGCATAACTTGTCTAATTCCTTTAGTCTGGCTGAATGGGGATTGGGTGGAGAGGTGGTGTTTTGTTGGGTGGGGTTCTATAATTGCAGGTAGGACCTGGAACTATGCACCAAGTCAGGTATTGGCACCTGTATGCAGGAGAAGGCATCTGCTTCTGCTCTTGATGTAATGAAGGGTGTGTGTGTGTGTGTGTGTGTGTGTGTGTGTGTGTGCCTGCATGCATGCGTATCGAATTAGCCTACCACCACTAGAATAGGTTAATGTATCCTAGTCTATATACAGTATTTAGCCTATGTATACAAAGTGATCTCTCACATGGAACCATACAGTCCTCAGCGTTTTGACATATGTGCCTCTGCTCTCTCTTTGCTCTTTTCCTCTCTTCCCTATGAGCTTGGGCTGAGGATGTTGGCGTTTTCTCCTTCTATTTTCTTTGTCTGGCGTTTCCTATCCCCAACACTCCAGCAGCACTCCCCTACTGTTGATGTGGCAGTGAGGAAAACGGAGCGGGGCGTCGTGAGAATGGTGGTGCTGGGAAAAGAGGAAAGAGGAGGAGGAGGAGGAGGAGAAAGGAAAGGGTCTTTGTGACATTACTCTGTCATTACACAATAAGATCCACACTTGCATGAGTCCTTAACTTTTGTTTCACTGCTAAAGGATTGTTTATATGAGACATTAAAACTAATCTTTCCAACCTATTTTTTTTAAACTAACACAGATTATATGGATTCTTTGAGTGTGACGACATAGAATAGTGGATTACACGGTATATATATATATATATATATATATATATATATATATATATACATATACTGTATATATATATATATATATATACATACACTACCGTTCAAAAGTTTGGGGTCACTTAGAAATGTCCTTGTTTTCCATGAAAACATGCATGAAATGAGTTTAAATAGGAAATATAGCAAAATGAATAGGAAATGTGGTCATTGAAAAGGTTAGAAATACTGATTTTTAATTGAAATAATAATTGTGTCCTTCAAACTTTGCTTTCGTCAAAGAATCCTCCATTTGCAGCAATTACAGCCTTGTAGACCTTTGGCATTCTAGATGTAAATTTGTTGAGGTAATCTGAAGAGATTTCACCCCATGCTTCCTGAAGCACCTCCCACAAGTTGGATTGGCTTGATGGGCACTTCTTACGTACCATGCGGTCAAGCTGCTCCCACAACAGCTCAATAGGGTTGAGATCCGGTGACTGTGCTGGCCACCCCATTATAGACAGAATACCAGCTGACTGCTTCTTCTTTTTTTTCTTAAAAAAAAATTACTTTCCAACCACCCCTTCCCTAATTGGAGTAAACTAGTGAACAACAATGCTTAGACCTCTACTTCCAGCCTATACATACTATATATATTTTATGGACACAGTCAATTTTACAATCATTCAGCTGACTGCTTCTTCCCTAAATAGTTATTGCATAGTTTGGAGCTGTGCTTTGGGTCATTGTCCTGTTGTAGGAGGAAATTGGCTCCAATCAAGCGGCGTCCACAGGGTATGGCATGGCGTTGCAAAATGGAGTGATAGACTTCTTTCTTCAATATCCCTTTTACCCTGTACAAATCTCCCAATTTACCACCACCAAAGCACCTCCAGACCATCACATTGTCTCCACCATGCTTGACAGATGGCATCAAGCACTCCTCCACCATCTTTTCATTTAGTCTGCGTCTCACAAATATTCTTCTTTGTGATCCGAACACCTCAAACTTCAATTTGTCTGTCCATAACACTTTTTCCCAATCTTCCTCTGTCCAGTGTCTGTGTTCTTTTGCCCATTTCTTTTTATTGGCCAGTCTGAGATATGGCTTTTTCTTTGCCACTCTGCCTAGAAGGTCAGCATCCCGGAGTCGCCTCTTCACTGTTGACGTTGAGACTGGTGTTTTGTGGGTACTATTTAATGAAGATGCCAGTTGAGGACCTGTGAGGCGTCTGTTTCTCAAACTAGACACTCTAATGTATTTGTCCTCTTGCTCAGTTGTGCACCGGGGCCTCCCACTCCTCTTTCTATTCTGGTTAGAGACAGTTTGCGCTGTTCTGTGAAGGGAGTAGTACACTGCGTTGTACGAGACCTTCAGTTTCTTGACAATTTCTCGCATGGAATAGCCTTCATTTCTCAGAACAAGAATAGACTGACGAGTTTCAGAAAAAAGTTATTTGTTTCTGGCCATTTTGAGCCTGTAATCGAACCCACAATTGCTGATGCTCCAGATACTCAACTAGTCTCAAGAAGGCCAGTTTTATTGCTTCTTTAATCAGCACAACTGTGACGAGTACTGAGTATACGGACGCAGATGCAGGAATTAATAAGGTAAAGGTTTACTTAATAATGAGAAAGAGAATAATAAAGAGAGAGAAACGACACAACACTAACAATTACACACAACAATGAACTAACAGTCCAGGGCTATATAGTGGGGGTGATGAGATGATGAGGTGCAGGTGCGCTGGAGGTGATTAGGGTGCGTTGCGCCGGAGTGGAGCAATGAGAGGAGACGTGACAGTACCCCCCTCCCCGGATGCGCAGCTCCCGCCGCAGGACATCACCTGCCAGGAGGACGACCCTGAGAGGACGAGGAGCAGGCTGGTCAGGGTGGCGATGGTGGAAGTCCCGAATTAGGTTGGGGTCCAGAATGTCCCCAGCCGGAACCCAGCACCTCTCCTCAGGGCCATACCCCTCCCAGTCCAGCAGGTAATGGAGCCGTCCCCTACAGAATCCTGAGTCCAGCAGATCCATCAATGTCCAGGGGCGGAGTGGGCGTACCCCGGGGGACAGCATCCGCCAGAGGACCAGGAACCACCAGCCTGAGGAGAGACACATGAAAAGTAGGTGAGACACGGTAGTGAGGGGGAAGGAGCAGCCGGTACAACACCTCATTAATCTGCCGGAGGACCTTAAATGGCCCCACAAACCGGGGGCTCAGTTTCTTGCAGGGCAGGCGGAGAGGCAGGTTTTGAGTGGACAGCCAGACGTGATCACCAGGCTGGAATACGGGAGTCTCACTGCGGTGGCGGTCAGCTTGGTCCTTCTAACGACGAATGGCCCTCTGGAGACGGACATGGGCGGCTTCCCAGACCTGGCCGGCCCTGCGGAACCACTCGTTGACACCGGGCGCATCGGTCTGGCTGGGTGTCCAAGGGGCCAGGGCCGGCTGGTACCCCAGGACACACTGGAAGGGAGTGAACCCTGTGGAGGAGTGAACAAGGGAGTTCTGGGCATATTCTGCCCAGGGAAGAAACCTCGCCCACTCACCCTGCCAGTCCTGACAGTGGCAACGAATAAACCTCCCCAGCTCCTGGTTCATGTGCTCCACCTGCCCATTTGACTGAGGCCTATAACCGGAAGTAAGGCTGGCCGTGGCCCCGATCTTCTCCAGGAAAGCTTTCCACACTCAGGAGGTGAATTGGGGGCCACGGTCCGAGACAATGTCTACCGGAAGTCCATAGTGCCGGAAGACCTGTTGGAACAGGACCTCAGCGACCTGGAGAACAGAAGGAAGATCAGTTAGTGGCAAAAAACTGCCTGATTTTGAGAACCGATCTACGACCACCATGACTGTGGTGAAGCCGTCAGAACGTGGGAGTTCGGTGACAAAGTCTATGGACAGATGTGACCAAGGTTGCTGAGGCACTGGGAGAGGAACTAGTTTGCCTGCCGGGGCGTTCCGAGGTATCTTCGTTTGGGCACGTACGGAACAGGAGTTGACATAGCGGGAGACATCAGAAGCCAAGGTGGGCCACCAGTATTTTTGTGCTAGAGAATGCAGGGTGCGCGTAATACCAGAGTGGCCTGCCGTAAGGGTGGTGTGCGCCCAGATCAGCAGGCGGTCACGGACACTGGTGGGTACATACACGCGCCCCGGAGGGGCGTTGGCAGGCTCTGTGTCCTCCTGAGCCGCCAGGCGGATGTCTTCGTCCACATCCCAAATGACAGGTGCTACGATGAGAGACGAGGGCAGGATAGGACCCCCCAGATCCTTCCTCTCTCCGGTATGGCGCATCCTGGAGAGTGCGTCGGCTTTCACATTCTGGGATCCTGGGCGGTAGGACAGAATGAATTGAAAGCGAGTAAGTAATTGGGCCCACTTGGCTTGACGAGAGTTCATCCATTAAGCTGCCCGTATATGCTCCAAATTCCGGTGGTCAGTTAGAATCCGGAACGGATGGACTGCGGCCTCCAACCAGTGTCTCCATTCCTCCAGAGCGAGGACCACCGCCAACAGCTCCCTGTATCCAACTCCATAGTTCCTCTCTGCGGGGGTAAGCTTTTTAGAGAGAAAGGCACAGGGATACATTTTCTCTGGCTTACCGTACCGCTGGGAGAGGACCGCATCCATGCCCTCCTACGATGCGTCCACCTCCAGGATGAAAGGACGAGATGGATCTGGGTGTTTTAGGATGGGCGCTGTGGTGAACCTCTCCTTCAGCCTCATGAAGGCAGCGTCAGCCTCAGGGTTCCAGGACAGCTTCTGAGGTCCACCCTTAAGGAGAGAGGTGAGCGTTGCGGCTATGGAGCTGAAGGACCTGATGAAACGCCGGTAGAAATTGGCGAAGCCCAGGAAGCTCTGTAGGCCCTTGATGGTGGTGGGGACTGGCCATGACCTGACATGACCTGACACCCCCTGAGGACTGATCCTGTATCCCAGGAAGGAGATGGCCTGTTGGTGGAATTCGCATTTCTCCCCCTTCACCAACAGGCTGTGTTCCCGGAGGCGGAGTAGGACAGCTCGGATGTCCCTGATGTGCTCCTCGAATGTAGCCGAGTAGATCAGGATATTGTCGATGTACACCACCACCTGTCTACTCAGCATGTCTCGGAACACGTCATTGACGAAGGACTGGAACACAGAAGGTGCATTGGTGAGGCCGTAGGGCATGACGCATTATTCATGGTGACCTGAGGTAGTGCTGAATGCTGTCTTCCACTCGTCTCCTTCCCGGATTCGGATCAGGTTGTAGGCACTCCTCAGGTCCAACTTCGTAATGTACCGGGCCCCTCGTAGCTGCTCGATGGCCGACGGAACCAGAGGGAGGGTGTACCAGTACTTGGTGGTGACTGCGTTCAGCCCTATAGGCTGGAGGGCGGACTCCGGACTCTCCACTGACGTGGAACAACAAACCACCGGCAGGCAGGTCTTCCGGCATGAGGTGGACCAGGCTGTGATCCTCTTGGTAATCCAATTGATGGTGGGGTTGTGTAGTCTGAGCCAGGGCAATCCCAAGACGGTCCGGTGAAGGGGTGATGTGACGATGTGGAATGACAGCTCCTTGTGGTGCTCCGGTAGTGTGGGAATGGTGATGGTGATGGGGAAAGTGACGTGCGTAATGGTGCCTGATCCAAGGGGTTTATTTTTCAGTGAAGTGACGTGTAGCGGAGATGGCAGTGGCACGTTGGGCAACCCCCATTCAATCCCCGCTGATCCGGAAACTATCATTGCAGTAGAAATTGAATAACCAGTCACCGTTATGGGAACTAAAAACAATGGTTTTGTAATAGGAGATGACGTAACATTCACGGAGCGGCTACGGAGTCATACCGCCTAGATAGGGAGCTGCCAGGAGATCTGTGGTCCGTGGTGGTGCAGGGGGTGCTGCCTACCTCCATGGGTGAGGACTCGGAGGCAGGACGGCTTCCATAGCTCAGATGGGGTGAGCGTCGAGGCTCCGGGAGGTGTTTGGAACGCCGTCTCTCTCTCAACATGTCGTCAAGACGGATGGACGTGGTGATGAGGGTATCAAGGTCCATCTCACCCCCGTCCTTTCCCTCCGTGGGATGATCAAACTCCGCCCTGAACCGAGCGAGGAAGGTGGAGTAGGGAAGCGCCACTGCCTACCCTTCTTCCCAGACTGCCATGGCCCAATCCAGCACCTTTCCTTTAAGTAGAGAAATCACCAGCGCTATCCTGAATTGGTCAGATGGATATGCCCCAGGCTGATGCGCCAGATAAAGTAAAACCTGTAGCAGGAAGCCGCTACATTTAGTAGTTTTACCGTCATAGCGCTCCGGTAGGGTGAGGGTTCCCTCAGAAGTGGGTGATAGCACGGGAACAGGTGGATTGGGTGCACTCGCCGCACCCTGAGGTGGAACCGGAGCGCTGGGCAGATTACGCAGAGTTTGGAGCACTTCCTGCATGGTGGTGTTCAACTGGGCAAGCTGCTGCTGATGCTGGTCGAGGCGCTGGGAAACTCCTGCTGCATCCATTTTCGTGAGTGGTGTGTAATTCTGTGACGAGTACTGAGTATATGAAGAGGCAGGAGGCAGACACAGGAATTAACAAGGTAATGGTTTACTTAATAATGAGAAAGAGAATAACAAAGAGAGAGTAAACGACACAACGCTAAGAATTACACACAACAATGAGCTAACAGTCCAGGGTTATATAGTGGTGGTGATGAGATGATGAGGTGCAGGTGCGCTGGAGGTGATTAGGGTGCGTTGGGTTTCCATTCCTGTGTTTGCCGAGGTGGTGCGCTCAGACCGGTGGCTCAGTAGACCGGCGAATCAGAGCTGATAATGGGCCTCTGTACGCCTATGTAGATATTCCATAAAAAATCAGCCGTTTCCAGCTACAATAGCCATTTACAACATTAACAATGTCTGCACTCAATTTTATGTTATTTTAATGGACCAAAAAATAGCTTTTCTTTCGAAAAAAATGACATTTCTAAGTGACCCCAAACTTTTGAACGGTAGTGTGTGTGTGTGTGTGTGTGTGTGTGTGTGTATATATATATATATATATATATATATATATATATAACACATAGTTAATAGATAGGACTGCATGTGTCAGTCAGATAAACAGTGTAGATACCTAGTCTTAGAGAAGTCCTGGTAATAGCTAAAATGTAAAATGTAAATGTAATAGCAGTAGATGTGCAGCTCTAACATACACAGCTCTGTGGCTGTTGTCTGGGGGTGGGCAGATAAACTCTGGGTTACTGCTGGGGCTTGTCGGCAGAGGATCTCCTTCCATTGTTCTCTCTCTTTCACTGTCTTGCTGTCTCTCTCTCTGTGTCTGTGTCTCTCTCTCTCTCTGTGTCTGTGTCTCTCTCTGTCTCTCTCTCCCCATCTCAGAGTCCAGGGGAGTCTCTCTTGAAGTTTCAGAGGAGCAGACACACCTCAAGCTTTCCGGAGATGAGAGGAAGGACGACAGAATATAGGACTGGCCAGTCAGTGATACACACACACACACAAATACACACATACCAAGGTGTCCTACGCTACGTGACCTTTGACTCCTGTAATTGAAGGGGTGTGGAGGAGTTTATAGGAATAACAGCAACAAGTTCTCACGGTTTCTTCAAACGTCAAATTTCGAAGTGTTTTTCACACCCTAGGTTGCTCCTCCTGCTCAGCATCATTCCTTTTCTCCAAATGTCACATTTTGGGATAGGGTTAAAACATTAAGTTTAGGCATTAATTCTTAATGGTTAAGGTAAGGCTGAAGTTTTGGGATAGGGTTAAAACTAAAAAACAAGTGTCTCCAACTGGAACACGCACCTTCCGATCCAGAGTCATGGCATTATGCCATAGAGAATGATAAGAGTCCTCTAGATGGATAAAACACGTTTTGAATGGACATAGCCATTGATGGCTTCCACCCTTTTAAAGTAGTTAACTGGGTAGGGATTCCTGTGGGTTAAGAAAATATCACATAATTCCATCCAGGTCACCAGGAGGGATCAGCCAATGAAATATACTTGCGAGGAAACATTCCATAACTGCAGGTGGCATTGAATCTGCAACCTTGGCTTTATACCTGTCCAAACAACACAATCTAGGTGGCAGTATGCACCCTTTCAGTTTGTTTGCCAACTCATAGTAGTAGAAGAAGAATACAATTGACTACTTCAAAATGGAGATGGCCTTAATGGTGCTGCCCGTGCTCTCACAGATGCCATAAAGGGATAGACACAATGATGCGATGTCTATCTAAGTCTATGGACTACGCCCATCTGCCACCCTGTCCACAACGCCTTAGAAAAGCCCAAGCCTACTTGATGGTAATAGCGCTCACTGTTGCCCCCAGTGGTTGGTTTTGAAGGCATTTCCCGATGTCCTCAGGACACGGACAGACATCCAATTTCTTAGTCAATCTTGAACGATCTCCCTGATAACAGACCACATTCCCCCAACACGCCTTGTTTTTGCAGTCTGTATGCATTGGTACTGTTTAATATGTCTCCATTTTACTGAAAATAAAGACTATACTTATCAAGAAGCACAAGCTTGACTTTGAAGGATCAGATCAATGTTTATAAGAATTGTCAATTTGAATGAGAAAGCCTACATATTTCAGATGCATTCCTGCAGATGCAGACTGGACAATGGCAGACACAGTACAGAAGGAGGTTTTTGCATTTTCCAGGCATTTCTAACTTGGATACAGACAAAGAGAGAGAGAGAGAGATCCCACAGATGTGAGTCGAACCAACAAAACGACTCATATGGTCATCCTCAACGAGCCAATCAGAATAGAGCATGCCTGTCTTCAGCTCCACCCCCCATTTCACCAAGCCCAAAACCCCGCCCTCATCATGACTCCAATTTTTCCACTGAGGCGCCACGTGACCTGAATGGGTCCAGATACCAAGATGAGCCGTTTAAACAAAGCTGAGACAAATAACCCAGTGAGGTGGAGGTTGACGGCGGCCATTTTCTTCCACTGCAGTAAAATAAACAATTCCATGTTGTGAGTCATCCACTCACAAATCCCCCCCACCCCTGCCGCATCACGTCACATGACCTGCAGCTGGGGCCATTAGCTTGTTTTCCTCTCCTCCTTTATTTTCTCCCCTTCCTCTATACTTCTCTTGTCTTCCCTCAGTCTGACTTGATTGTCTGGCTGCTTTGGGGTGTTGCTGACTTCCTTAGGCAGCCACCAGAGGGACATGGGTTGGGTCTATGCACCACCCACCGCCACCAGGACTCAGATTTCTTGCTAACACTTCCTTTGAAAACTCCCCTCATGGATACTGTACATCATTAGATGTTCCACAAACTATCTGAGGAAGATAATACAAATGTTTCTACATGTGAGATGTGTCAAGTCTTAGGCTAACTAAAAGTGGGAGGGTACTAGCAAGAACTCAGAATACAGAGACAGTGGTTCACAGTTTGAGGAGGTATTCATTTGATTCATCATACTGAGATTAGGGTTAGTGATGCAGGCATAGGAAGATGACTTGAAAAATGTAAACAGTCATTGACCCAAATAAATAAGGTCGAATGGGGAGGGTTTAATGGTAGAGGGATAGAGAGGGAGGGGAGCGGGGCAGGGAGAAAGAATAGGGAGAGAGGAGGAGTACAAAGGTAGGGTGGGGAAGAGAGAGAGAAAGAGAGAAAGAGGGGAGGGTAGAAAGGGAGGGAGGAGAAAAAGAGAGAGAAAAGTGGAAAGTAGGTCAGAGAGTCTCCTTCCACTCTGCAGACACCATCTAAGATCTTGTCCTCTCTAAGTGGCTGTGAGATGGCATTTCCTTAACTCTAACCTCACCTCAGTTCTGAGTCTCATGAGTGTACTCTGAGATGGGCCTACACTCTTAGAAAAAAGGGTTCCAAAAAGGTTCTTCAGGTGTCCCAGGTAGAACTATTTTGGGTTCCATGTAGTACCCTCTGTGGAAAAGGGATTTATATTAAACCCAAAATGGTTCTACCTGGAAGCAAAAAGGGTTCTTCAAAGGGTTCTCCTATGAGGACAGCCGAAGAACCGTTTTCGGTTCTACACTGAACAAACATGCAACAATTTCAAAGATTTTACTGAGTTACAGTCGATATAAGGAAATCAGTCATCCACATTGGCAGTTTGTAGTGACTCAAAAAAATAAATATTTGCATGTCCGATTCAAATCAAAGAGAGACACAGCCAAAAAGCACATGGAATTGGATATTTCAAGCCACATTTCAAACCACCTTCGTAGGTGGTTTGAAATCAGATACAAATCTGATTCCTGGACATGCGACTTGTGTCTGAATGGTCAAATCTGATTTATTTTATTTGCCCTCAAGTGGTTTTTAGACTGTTATTTGGCATATCTTGTTACTTGCAAACTACTCTGTTGACAGTTTGACAAGAACAATGAGGTAGCTAACTAGCTTGTTAATTGTTTACAAACAAATTAGTGAATGTGCTAGAAAGCTAAACAGTTATAGTTAGCTAGATGAATGCTGTGGCTAGCCTAAAATGACTCATTTTGAAGCTTTAAAAGATTTCTTACACTATGATTTTGAACATTCAAAGCAAATGGGAAACGTCCATGGCAGGCATTGTTTTCACCTTAGCTTGATACATAACTTCTGAGTGATAGGAAGCACGAGCACCACCACCAATCAGCCTACACCACTGCGCACACACCCATCGTTACTATGACAACTAGCGTAGCCATGTCAGCAAAATGACTGCTCTCTGAACAATCCGATTTGGTCACTTGTAACTTGCTGTTTGGACAGTCAGTATTCCAAAACGGATTTTAAACACAAAACTGATTTGCGCATTAAGGCCGGCAGTGTGAACAAGGCTTATGTGGAGTGTATATATGTGTGTATGTATCTGGGTATCTTGCTTAGAATATGTGACAGTGGTAACAGTAGAGTTATGTGACAGAGTTTTTTTGTCACCACCTACTCACACTGTCTCCTCAGTTCTTGTCATCTGCCAAGTGAATGTCCATCTATATATAATTTCACAAAGGAAAGATACTTTGAATGCAACATTATTGCCTACTGCAAGCTAGTCTAACTACAGCTACTGTAGTACTAGCTCTGTAATAGGGGGTGGTGTGAGGTAGCAGCAGAGCACTGATTCACATGGTTTTTCAAGTTCACCATTATGTTCAGAAAGTATAGAAGCAATGTATCAGTTAAAAAATAATATATGACAATTTAAATGATATTGGCCATTTCAGTTTCATACCTTTACTTGCAAAACTCAATTCAGCCTCTGGATTCCCTTCAGACAGTGAATCCTTGGCTCTGGGGTAAAATCATGGGTGGTTTCAGGAGGTATGCAGTTAAGGAGAGGAGTGGAGAGAAGGTGGGAGGGATAAAAGAGCATACTTGAGATCTCCACAAGTAGTTGACCACATCCCCTGAATCCTTTTGCTCCAAGTAAATATAGAGGCTGGCCAGCTTTATAGTCTTCTCTGTCTCATACAGTCTCACACAGTATCACAGGAGCGTAATCCAACGACTTTGTGTTAGACCCTTGACTCGTTGAAATACCATGGCTATCTTGTCACCCAATGCTCAGTTGACAGGTGGAACCATGGGCACAGTAGCTGCCATGTTGGCTAGTCCCTAGTAGTAGATGGATAAACAGGGCCTTAAGTCTTCCACGTCAACACCATGAAAAGGTGCTTAGAGGGTTTTTTTCTCCTCCCTTTATTGGCTGTTTTTAAAGGGGTCCCCCTAGGTGTTTCCACCCAGCTGGGGATGGGGGTTTGCGCTCATTTGGGGGCTCTTAAAGCTCCATGTTTCCATAGGCTGTGGAAAGTCACCTCCATCGCCCACTGTCTCTCTACTTTACCTGCCCTCTGTTATCTATTAGTGCTTAGCATGTTAGCGGGGGGTTTATGAGACGCTGGAGGAGGTGAGCTAGGGGGATCTGGTCACCTTTGATGTCCCAGCTTACCTGCTAAGGGGCCGGGGGTCGGGCTCCTCGCGTGGGCCATGCAGGGCCATAAAGGGCCGGTTAGTAAGGCCCAGGTAATGAAGCCTCCTGTTCTGTTTGCAGGAGGGCCACTTCCTGCCAGCTGGTCGGAGGGATGGAAGAACAGGAGCTGATAAGAACAGGAGCAGAGGTATACTTTCTATCATTTTACAGAAGATGGAGGGAGGGAGGAAAGGGAAGGAGGGAGCGGGGGAGGAGAGAGCAGCATTAATGCGGTGAACTCTCTGACTTTGAAAGTGCTTTGTAAGTACATGGTGCTAGATGGTCAGCAGGTTGTGGTTCCTGAGCTGATGGTGTCACAGATCCTGCGCCCTCATTGGGTTCTAGGGCGGCAGGTAGCTTAGTGGGTAAGAGCGTTGTGCCAGTAACCGAAAGGTCGCTGGTTCTAATCCCCGAGCCGACTAGGTGAAAAATCTGTCGATGTGCCCTTGAGCAAGGCACTTAACCCTAATTGCTCCTGTAAGTCGCTCTGGATAAGAGCGTCTGCTAAATGACTAAAATGTAATGTAAATGTTCTACTTCTCCAGGTTCTGTTGTGGTAGACGTGTTAAGCACACCCCCAACTGAGAGTTTTGTGAGCATATTTTTTATAACGTGTACCTGTTCATAGTATAGCAACACATCTGCTTGTCGTCAGCAGACCCTGAGAAAGTGCTGATTCGAACAACCTGAAAACTACAAAGGGCTACTTCTGCATCAACAAGAATAAAACATTTCTCACAGATGGACCATTATTGACTAAATAAGGCAGTTTGTGGAGATCATTCTCTCTTATAGAAGTGATTCAACTCTGATGAAGTACAGTAGATCACATTGAGTATCACTTTATCTCTAAGGTGGATGCGTTTACTTCCATTATATTACCCACCTCACCTCTCAGTTTTTTGTTTTCCCCACCAACCATGTTACATGGTTTTATTCTTTTTTCCAAGCTCAGCCTCGTATTTTCCCCTGGGTGGGGGTGGGGGTTCTAGTCCACTTGCCCATTTACTGTGTCCCCCTGCTGGTTCCTGGCTGGCCATGAAAGGGTCTGTGAGACCTGGGGACACCGTAAACACACCAGGACACCCAGCATGCCCCTCCTTGATCTTCCGCTGTGTAAAACTGTTGCCGTCAGCAACATCAGGTTCTAGACCCCGCTTCTGAGTTACAGTAAGCAACCTATACTTATGGGTCCCATCTATCCAAGGCAGTGGAGGCTGCTGAGGGGAGGACAGCTCATAATAATGGCTGGAATGGAGCGAATGGAATGGCATCAAACACATGGAAGCCATGGAAACCATGGGTTTGATGTTGTTGATACCTTTCCACCTATTCCGCTCCAGCCATCACCACGAGCCCGTCCTCCCCAATTAAGGTGCCACCAACCTCCTGTGATCCAAGGTTTGGTTATTAACGCTGTGTTGAGAGGAAAAATACTTCCACGGCCCAAATTTATTTTCTCTGCAGATTACTGGATACATCCAATAAGAACACAACTGACCGGTACAGTAGGTAAACATTTCAATCATGGATTGGATAGATACATTACAGAATCTTGTGGGGATTCTTAATAGTACACCAGTAAACTGCCACATACTGTATCTGTTGTCATAGTAATCTTATCCCTATTGACTCAGAACCATCAGAACCAATCAGGGCAGTTGTCTTTACCCAGGTGTATTATCAGACATGGATGAGTCCCAAATAGCACCCTATTCCCTATATAGTGCACTACTTTTGACCAGGGGCCTGGTCAAAAGTAGTGTACTATATAGGGAATAGGGTGCTATTTGGGACTCATCCATGTGTACTATATAGGGAATAGGGTGGCACATACATGTGGCACATACATGTTCTATATGGGAGTCCGGCTCCCTAACCACTCCACCACACAATGCCAAAGGGTTAACACTACACTGAGCTGGGTCTGGGCTCCTTCTCTTTAGAGACGCATCCAGCATAATGCTCTCTCATCAAGTCTCTTCCTGTTTAAGATTAAGTGGAATGCTGGTGCTTAAACAGTGGTGGTGGGAAGAGAAGGGGAGGTGACTGAGGTTCACAGGCCAGCCAAAGCAACCACGGCCTCCTCCAAAAGGAATATCACTGAAACGTCTTAACTACCAAAAAAAACACTTGCCTGTTGTGTTGGTTAGATAACGATTATGCCAATCATCACAGCTGAATTGAGAATTTAACCATCATCCATAAAAGGTCTTTATCACTGTCTTGTTTTTGTGTAGCGAAAGCAGTAAATAAATGAATATCTAACGTTAGCAGCATACTAAGCTGTTGTCTATGTTTCGCTATGAACTGGTGTTTTACTGCAATACCAGAATATCACTTTAACTTCATAAAGGTTGATTGAAGCCCTACTTAGATGGACTTTTTCCTAGTAAGGAAAACACTTAATGTGGATTACATTTCCAGCATTCTTTCCATACGTCTCACTTTAACTAAGTTTGAGGATTCTGGAATCTCAGAAAATGAATGCAGGTTGCTCATATTTTAAAGACTTTGGCTGGATGGGTGGAAGTCCCCACCTCCCACCTCCATTAGCTTCAGCAGTCTCAATCCTTCTTAAGATTATCTGTCCAGGATGAAATGCCAGGACTACTGGCAATGTGTGGATAGAGTCTAGAGCTCCACTCTGGCTAAGATTTGCAGGGGCTCGGCTGCTTGCCTGTAAGCAGCCTCTGCTATGGGCCCTGTCCTTTTGCTTTATGTCACCGTGGCCTCTGGAAAATCAGCCGTCTGCTTTTCTCATCCGGTTTTACTGCTCCCTAGAGAGTTAGTCTCAGCAGTACTTGGCCCAGCACACTTCCACTCCACCAAAGATACAGGGGAATGTGAAAGAGATTTCACCACTGAGAGAAAGAGTCACGTGGATTACTCCTGTTCGTAATTGTATTACGTGATACTCACCATTTTATAGATCCATTCAGTCTTGAAGACCCTGTGTACTGATGACAGACATAACACTTTGACCATCTAACAGGCTGAAGCTCTTTAGCTAGTTACTTTCACCAGAACATATAAAGCAAACATTGCTTTGTAACCAGCTGATAGGAGTCTTAGGGTTGGTTGCCTTACAATTGAACCAGTGGAGGTTGCTGGTTAACAGGTGATGAAAGGTAAACACACCCTTATTCTCTAAAATGTTGTGCACAAATGTGTTTACATCCATGTTAGGGAGTACTTCTCCTTTGTCAAGATAATCCATCCACTTGACAGGTGTGGCATATCAAGAAGCTGATTAAACAGCATGATCATTACACAGGTGCACCTTGTGCTGAGGACAATAAAAGGCCACTAAAATGTGCAGTTTTGTCACACAACACAATGCCACAGATGTCTCAAGTTTTGCGGGAGCGTGAAATTAGCATGCTGACTGCAGGAATGTCCACCAGAGCTGTTGCCAGAGAATTTAATGTTCATTTCTCTACCATAAACCGCCTCCAGTGTCGTTTTAGAGAACTTGGCAGTACGTCCAACCGACCTCACAAACGCAGACCACGTGTATGGCGTTGTGTGTGTGAGCGGTTTACTGATGTCAACGTTGTGAACAGAGTGCCCCATGGTGGTGGTGGGGTTATGGTATGGGCAGGCATAAGCTACGGACAACGAACACAATTACATTTTATCGATGGCAATTTGAATGCACAGAGATACCGTGACGAGATGCTGAGGCCCATTGTCGTGCCATTCATCCGCCGCCATCACCTCACATTTCAGCATGATAATGCACGGCCCCATGTCGCACACAATTCCTGGAAGCTGAAAATGTCACAGTTCTTCCATGGCCTGCATACTCACCAGACATGTCACCCATTGAGACTGTTTGGGATGCTCTGGATCGACGTGTAAGACAGCGTGTTCTAGTTCCTGCCAATATCCAGCAACTTCGCACATCCATTGAAGAGGAGTGGGACAGCATTCCACAGGCCACAATCAACAACCTGATCAACTCTGTGCGAAGAAGATATGTCGCGCTGCATGAGGCAAATGTTGGTCACACCAGTTACTGACTGGTTTTCTGATCCACGCCCCTACCTTTTTTTTTAAAGGTATCTGTGACCAACAGATGCGTATCTGTATTCCCAGTCATGTGAAATCCATAGATTAGGGCCTAATTTATTTATTTCAATTGACTGATTTCCTTATATGAACTGTAACTCAGTAAAATCTTTGAAATGGCTGCATGTTGCGTTTTATATTTTTCTCACAAACAAGACCATTGAGGCCCATATGCTCTTGCAATGTAGGCCACTGCATGTACATGCAAATTTCATTGATTCAAGCCAATGAAATAAAGCTTTCATTGTGGGGCTTTTCATGCATTTTGAAAATGTATGTGTTTGTCTATGTTGTAATTCCATTTCTGGGTCATTTTGTCAGGAAATTTGTCATAGTCATGTGACTGTAGAAATGTGTATGTGGTGTGTATGTGGTGTGTAGGGGTGTATGTGGTGTGTAGGGTATGTGGTGTGTATGTGGTGTGTATGTGGTGTGTATGTTGGGTATTTTCTGTCTGCTAAGCTTCAGGAGAAAACTTTCAGAAACAGGGGACCAGATAGTGAGTGCTAGGCCTGGATCTGTCACGCCCTGACTCAGGGGACTCTTACAGTGGGGGAAAAAAGTATTTAGTCAGGCACCAATTGTGCAAGTTCTCCCACTTAAAAAGATGAGAGAGGCCTGTAATTTTCATCATAGGTACACGTCAACTATGACAGACAAATTGAGGAAAAAAAATCCAGAAAATCACATTGTAGGATTTTTAATGAATTTATTTGCAAATGATGGTGGAAAATAAGTATTTGGTCACCTACAAACAAGCAAGATTTCTGGCTCTCACAGACCTGTAACTTCTTCTTTAAGAGGCTCCTCTGTCCTCCACTCGTTACCTGTATTAATGGCACCTGTTTGAACTTGTTATCAGTATAAAAGACACCTGTCCACAACCTCAAACAGTCACACTCCAAACTCCACTATGGCCAAGACCAAAGAGCTGTCAAAGGACACCAGAAACAAAATTGTAGACCTGCACCAGGCTGGGAAGACTGAATCTGCAATAGGTAAGCAGCTTGGTTTGAAGAAATCAACTGTGGGAGCAATTATTAGGAAATGGAAGACATACAAGACCACTGATAATCTCCCTCGATCTGGGGCTCCACGCAAGATCTCACACCGTGGGGTCAAAATGATCACAAGAACGGTGAGCAAAAATCCCAGAACCACACGGGGGGACCCAGTGAATGACCTGCAGAGAGCTGGGACCAAAGTAACAAAGCCTACCATCAGTAACACACTACGCCGCCAGGGACTCAAATCCTGCAGTGCCAGACGTGTCCCCCTGCTTAAGCCAGTACATGTCCAGGCCCATCTGAAGTTTGCTAGAGTGCATTTGGATGATCCAGAAGAGGATTGGGAGAATGTCATATGGTCAGATGAAACCAAAATATAACTTTTTGGTAAAAACTCAAGTTGTCGTGTTTGGAGGACAAAGAATGCTGAGTTGCATCCAAAGAACACCATACCTACTGTGAAGTATGCGGGTGGAAACATCATGCTTTGGGGCTGTTTTTCTGCAAAGGGACCAGGACGACTGATCCGTGTAAAGGAAAGAATGAATGGGGCCATGTATCGTGAGATTTTGAGTGAAAACCTCCTTCCATCAGCAAGGGCATTGAAGATGAAACGTGGCTGGGTCTTTCAGCATGACAATGATCCAAAACACACCGCCCGGGCAACGAAGGAGTGGCTTCGTAAGAAGCATTTCAAGGTCCTGGAGTGGCCTAGCCAGTCTCCAGATCTCAACCCCATAGAAAATCTTTGGAAGGAGTTGAAAGTCTGTGTTGCCCAGCGACAGCCCCAAAACATCACTGCTCTAGAGGAGATCTGCATGGAGGAATGGGCCAAAATACCAGTAACAGTGTGTGAAAACCTTGTGAAGACTTACAGAAAACGTTTGACCTGTGTCATTGCCAACAAAGGGTATATAACAAAGTATTGAGAAACTTTTGTTATTGACCAAATACTTATTTTCCACCATAATTTGCAAATAAATTCATTAAAAATCCTACAATGTGATTTTCTGGATTTTTTTTCCTCATTTTGTCTGTCATAGTTGACGTGTACCTATGATGAAAATTACAGGCCTCTCATCTTTTTAAGTGGGAGAACTTGCACAATTGGTGGCTGACTAAATACTTTTTTTCCCCACTGTATATGTTGAGTCAGGGTGTGTATATTCTTTGTTATATATATTCTATGTTGTAGGTCTATTATGTGTAGATCTATGTTGGCCGGTGTGGTTCCCAATCAGAGGCAGCTGTAGCTCGTTGTCTCTGATTGGGGACCATACTTAGGCATCCTTTTGGCACTAGTGGGTTGTGGGATCTTGTTCCGTATAAGGTATGTTGTTTGTGTCTACCTTGGACTTCACGTTTCGTTTAGTTTGTTGTTTTGTCGTTGTGTTTATTCGTTATAATAAACATGTATGCATATCACGCTGCGCCTTGGTCCGTCCCGTCTGTAAACGAACGTGACAGGATCACAGAGGAGTCGGACTCACTTATTTTCTCACTCTCTCTCTTCTATTTTCCATCTTTATATTCCAACTTACTCTCAGTCTCTAATTCACATTCCTGACATTCAAAGATTTTTCATAAGCATGACTAACATCTGAAATTAGCAAATAAACGACATATTTTTCCTTTTACCCTATTATTTTACATTCTTTACCTCTGTTTTTCTCAACCAATAAAACATGTGCTTCACCACCTTCTCTTTCTGCCTCATTCCTCATATTTTATCCCTCCTTTCATCCATCCTCTCTCCTCCCTCATTCTTCCCCTCATGAGCCTCTCACTCTCTCCCCCTCTTTCTCGTCCTCCCCTCTAGCTCTCGGTCCCCCTCTCTCTTGTCGTCCTCCTCCACTTTCTCTTTCCCTCTTTCCGTGCCCCGCCCCTCACCTCACTCTCTCTCTCTCTGGCAGGACACCAGTGTGAGCCGAGCGGAGGAAAGGATGGAAGGGAGGCCAGTGGTTAGAAGCCTCCAACGCTGTAATCTGTGTGAGGCAGAAACGTCCAGCTGATCTCATAGGCAACAACCTCTAATTTGGGATGTATTTTGAGAGGTTTATTGGGCTGGTTTCCCTGGTCTTAGGCTGAAACGTGGAGTCAACAATTACATTGTGTTATTTTCAACTCAATGCCTATTCACATGCAGGCAGGGAAGCAGGATCCTACGGGTCTTTTTGATCAAGCTATTGATTTTTTTTGTTGGAAAGTAAGGGCAAAGCAGGATAAATCAAAGCTGCATTTTGGTGGAATGTTGAACTTTCACATTCTTTTCGAGGTCCAAATCGCTCTTCTATGATACAGTAATTAAACGATTTGAGATGCACACTACAACACTTAACAGTTGATAGTGGCTCGTCTTCCCTATACTTAGAATTGAGTATCCATCCTTCCATACAGATCAAAGAACAATTGTCCAGTTAATTGATATGGCTGTGTTGCGGTTGATTGGTGTTTTGATGTGTCTTCCCAAACAGCACATAACACTGACAGTCCACACTTAATAATACGGCTGACTTTCACTTAATGATACATTTGACATAAAGGTATATATTAAATGCCATCAGTCATCTGCATACAGTTTGGGGCTACATTATGTAACATGCCTTGTACCGTATTCCTGCCATGAACTAATTTACCCCTCTGAAGTCGACCACGTAGGCTAAGTCTTGAGTGAGCCACGTAGATCACCACGTTTAACAACTGTAATAGGATCAACCTGTAAAACACACGTAGCTTCCTATGTGCAGGCGAGCATTCCCACAGTGGTACATAATAACCAGCTAGGACCTTGTCCATAATATATGCCATTCTGCTAGGGGAGCAAGCCTACGGTTAAGCCAAGCATGTGCCGCTGTGCCATACAACGGTGATGACAAACAAATAAATACCACTGTATGCAGATGACCTTTCACCCCTCAGAGTGGCAGGATGCATAGATACACTAGAGGCTGGAAGATGTGTCAAATGCTGCCTACGAGAGTTAGCTGGTTGTTGTCTTATTTCCCATTAATTTGGGCTGTGATGCGTGTATGAAGGTATCATATTTCAGTTTAAAAACTGCTTTCATTATGTCAAACTGCTTTCAATGTCAAATTGATGAAAATATGCAAAGCTATATATCATTTTTACTGTACAATCCATGTGTACTGTTCACAGCATTTGAAATTAGCATTTGATACAAACAGTCAGTGTGCCTTTGCAAATTGCAAATTGAGTTAAAAGCTTTTCTCAATTTCAGAATCTGGGAAAAATGTGACTAAATGTCACAAATCAAGAAACTGTCAGCTTTGAATAAAATATCCTTCAATAGTGCACTAAAATGTGTGTCCAACTTCTCGTCTCTTGGAGGCCAATTTTCCACACAGAGTGCTGGCACTGGTGCTTCAGGCCAGGAATGAGAGATGGGAGCTAGCTCACTAATCCCAGGCCTGGACCGGGACCACGCTGTTCTGGTATACTGTAGGACTACGTCCTAAATAGCACCTTATTCCCTACATACTGTAGTGCACTACTTTTGACCAGAGCCCTATAGGACCTGTTCAAAAGTAGTGCGCTACATGGGGAATAGTGTGACATTTGGGACACAGCTTAGCCCTCTGGACACATTCCAGCTTCTAGAAGCATCCGTCACTTCAGCCTGGAAAATGACTCCTCATTGGAAGAGAGTTGAAGCTACACTTTCTTTCTTTCTTTCTTTCTTTCTTTCTTTCTTTCTTTCTTTCTTTCTTTCTTTCTTTCTTTCTTTCTTTCTTTCCTTTTCTTTCATTAATTCCCTATTTCCACATTGACTGAAGACACTTGGTTAGGAGTGAATACTGTTGATCTAAAAGTCAACAATTCTAAGAGGGACAATATACAATATAGACTGAGTGTACAAAATATTAGGAACACCTTCCTAATATTGAGTTGCACACCCTTTTGCCTCAATTCATCAAGGCATGGACTCTACAAGGTGTCGAAAGCATTCCACAGGGATGCTGGCCCATGTTGACTCCAATGCTTCCCACAGTTGTATCAAGTTGGCTGGATGTCCTTTGGGTGCTGGACCATTCTTGATACACACTGGAAACTGTTGAGCATGACAAACCCAGCAGCGTTACAGTTCTTGACACACTAAAACAGGTATGGTAGTAGGTGTGCCTGGCACCTACTACCATACCCCTTTCAAAGGCACTTAAATGTTTTGTCTTGCCCATTCACCCTCTGAATGGCACACACACGATCCATGTCTCAATTGTCTCAAGGCTTAAAAATCCTTCTATATCCTGTCTCCTCCTCTTCATCTACACTGATTGAAGTGGATTTAACAAGTGACATCAATAAGGGATCATAACTTTCACCTGGATTCACCTGGTCAGTCTATGTCATGGAAAGAGCAGATTTTCCTAATGTTTTGTACACTCAGTGTAATTGGCACATTATCCAGATCCCAAGTTTGTTTTAACTTAAACCGGAACTTCAAATAATTATAGATACACAGTGGCAGTGTCCGAATACCCTTACTTGCGTTCTAAATAGTAGGCATTTTGGGGATGCGAAAAAATATAGTTTTATAGTATGTGAAATGTTGAAAACTGAGTATGCTTTAACCCTTTACACTTGTGGGCATTGGCCTACATGGAAAGCGCTAAACTTAAATGTTTCTTACAGAAGAAATATGAAAAGCATATGCGTAAGCATGGTAGCAATTGAAAGGGAATAATTTGGAGATTATGGTCAAATTCTTAGACTGAATCCAAACATTATACTGTTGATTTGATTTTACATTTCCTGTACTTTTTGCTGTATTTGTTGATAACGAAATCTTAAAATACTTCAGATACATTCAGTAACATAAGAATATTCCTGGAAAATGAGGGGTAGGTGCAACATAAGACAAAAAAATGACAAGGGTTTGAGTGAGAAGACTAAATGGCCACACACCTCTCCAAAGTGTGCACAGTTCCTAAGTAATTTCAATGCACTTTTATGAGTCAGTCTTCAACTATAAGGTGCTTTTTTGAGCTTTCCTAGCTGTGCTGTTGAGAAACTAGAGGAAGTACACTTGTAGTTGTTTTGTTTGGAACACAACCCTGCATCCCGCCATCACACAATTACTTCTGTTGTTTACGCAATCCATAATTTGAAAGCTTGTTCTATTGCCAACATAACTAGCTAAGTTACTTATTCTGTTCAGAACAACCCAGGGTATAACGCCATGTCGTCTTGTAACTGTACATCAACATAATGTTGACACTATATGACACAAGTTTTATGATAGGGAAATGTGAATTGCACATTTTGACTTTTTGGGCTTGCTTGTATGACATCAAAGCAGTATTTATTATAATCCTCAACATCTCATCTTTCAAAATACATCAAGTCCTCTTAATTTCCAGTATTTCCTTCACTCAGACAATGTATTTTTGCAAAAGTTACCTAATTAGCGCGAGGGATGTGAGCAACTTCTTTTCGCATGGGGTGCTCAAGTTCTAAATGGATGTCATTTATAGCATGTTACTGTACAGCCACTGCGTTCCAATTTAGGTGCTTATTAGTGCCCAAATCTGCCATTTTCAACCCGTATATGGGTACGAGTGTAAAGGGATAAATGCCAGGATGTCATACTCATTTTGGCTTTTCACCTCGTAGAATTCACTGCATAATATTGAGGAAGAGAATCGTCTTTCAAGACCCACGTTTGTCTGACAACAGCTGATAATCAGCTGAGGGGACACCCTGTACCAAAATTAAGGAATGGCAATTAGATGACGCATTCTCAGTAGGATGAGCCTGATACTTGTTGCTTACTGCATTCGCTTTTTCCTAAACAGTACGTTCTAAGTAGTAGGCTAGCCAGATTTCGTACATGGCCATTGTGTATAATTTAACTGTCATCATTACACCCAAGCATTTTAAACCACAACATTGGTACTAAAATTGCAAGCTGTTAGTACAAACTTTATTTTTGGCAGTATTACTCGGGAATGTCCCAGACTAATTTGCGCTTACATTTAAGAGTATCCTGTCAATCTTGGTAAAACTACTGTACATAGACATGTGAAGTGTTGCTTAAACTGTAGACAAGGATTAAATCATTAAAAACTCATTATCAGGCAGATAAGCACACCAGTCAAGAAATGGCAAGTGGTCATCCTTTTAACTGTAAAATCATACATCCTAAGTTTTCACAGCTGTGGCTTACAGTGCATTAGTGCAGTATCTAGTGCATCTTAACATCCAGTGAACTAATCGTATAGTTCACCCAATCTCTGGTATACGTAGATTAAGATGGGGTAAACAATGCCTTCCATTCATTTTGACTCTGCCTACAATGTCAGCCCTGCTCTACATAGATGTTCAACTCTTATTAATGTAGCTACTACCACTGCAATTGCTCTGCCCTGAGGGAGAGAAGGGAAAGTTTTGTCTGGCAAACGGCTTCAGGTGGAAATGTAGATGGAGGACGATACAGTAACAGGTTGGCTCCTCTGGGACCGTTGGAAAAACAAAGGCAGGTATTTCGATCAGGCATGGGGACGCCCCTGCACTGTGGCAGATGTTTTTTTCCTTCCACTCGCAGGAGCATCTGGATCCAGAGAGCAGGTATGTGTGTGTGTGTGTGCATGCATGTGTGTGTAGAAGCTGAATTAAATATGAATCACTCTTTCCTAGGGTCAAAGATTGAGCACTATCATCTTGGACCTGAGGTCTGCTGGCTTAACAGTGGCGATAGGAAGAAAGAGAGCGAGAGCGAGAGAGGGTGGGCCATGATGTGGCCATTGTGGGGACTGCCAAAATAGCTGTGTGTTTGAGCGTTTATTTGTGTTGGGAGGGGCTTAAAGTGAAGGTTGAAAAGGGGAGGACACCGATGAGGATACTGAGCAGCACAGGTTTATTACAAAAGGCAAAATGAATAAATTATCCTGCAAACTTTAATAAGTACTGTAAAATTACTCCATATTTCCTGGTTCACTTGTGATTTGTTACATACATTTCCCGGCCTTTCTTATACTTTCCCCTAGCTCTCCTCTCAATCTTAAACTCAGACTTATTTCCAAATATACATAAAAGTAAGCTGACTAACTCATTGACCCTGCTTTGTTACTTCCTTATTGAGGTCAATCTAAGCTGTTTTTATATCCACCCCAAAACTGATCACAACCAGTCATCCTGCTGAGTGTAAGACACGAGCTCTCTCTCGCTCTCATTTTCTACTCCCCTATTCCAGCGAGATGTCTTTGTTTTTGTGTGAGGATAGCGCTGACAATTTTACGTCCTCCATACTTTTATGGGCCGCCGTATCCCTTTAATTTGGCGACCTTAGCTAGATCACAAGGCCCTGCCGCACTGTGGTCGCCATCTTGCCACAGAGAACAAGCAGAGCACGGGCACTGTGAAAGTCAAGTCTCTAGGGAGAAGTTGACACTAGGCAGTGGCACAGATCTAGGATCAGTTTATCCAGCTCCAATGTTAACTGTCATCAGGAAGAGGTGAAATGGAAAACTGCCAATGTATGTAAGGGTTAACTTTCATCACCAACTCAATCTGTTAGCGCTGTTCCTTACATTTCTATCTGCAAATCCAGAGCCTGAATAGATCATATCTTCTCGGTCTGTACAATAGTCAGAAATAGATTATACAAAGATGAGCCTACTTTTGCATGTTTCATTGATTTCCAGAAAGATTTAGATTTTGTATATAGGGATATTTTTGCCTACAGTTTGTTAAAGACAGTGATTGATGGGACATTTTATCACGCAATCCAGCCTCTTTACAAAGTACCAATTGCTTGTATGCATGTTAATGAATATCGTACAGATTGGTTTCCCACACCCTCGGGTCTAAAACAATGAGACGCCTTATCACCGACTTTGTTTGCTATGTTTATTAATGATTTGGCCAAATAAATTAAACAGTTAAATATTGGAGTAAGATATGATGATGAAATGCTAAGTATTCTTTTATATGCTGATGATATTATTTTGCTGGGCAGAAACTGAACAAGACCTGCAGAAAATGTTATTATGTACAGTCAATTGGTTCAAAAGATGGAAACTCATGATCAACCAGACAAAAACACAGATAATGCATTTTAGAAAACCAGGTACTAAGAGAAGTGTTTTTCCGTTTTGTTTTGGTGAAGAGATTCTTGAGTTTACTAGCAATTATAAATATTTGGGTATTTTTTACTGATGAACATATTATCTTTCTATACGGAACATCTGTCCTGGCCGACTCAGCAAGTAGAGCTCTTTGGGGAGTTATGGGAAAAACACTCAAAGATATTGGTTATGCTACATATTCCAAACTGTATCAGACATGCGTTTGTCCTGTTCTGGACTATTTAGCAGGAGTGTGGTGCTACAAGGTATCTTTAAAAAACGAAAATGTCCATAACAGAGCAGTATGCTACTTTTTAGGTGTCCATAAGTTTTCACCTATATTTGCAACAACTGGGGACATGGGCTGGGAACCCTGTGAGGTGAGATGGAAGGCGTGTATGGTGAGAATTTAGAATATACTGTTGGATATGCCAATTGCTAGAATAGACAGTAGCGTTTTCCAATGGGATCTATCCATAGGAGGAGCCTGGGCAACCGAAATGTCTGACCTTTTCCAATAGTCTGACTGTGAACATCTGTACGAAAACCAAATTAAGGAGACATAGATATTATTAAAAAACAACTGTTGATGCAATATGAAAAAACTATGTAACTATTGTGACCTCAAAGAAATAGAGAATGAAACTCATTTTATCCTCTATTGCCCTTTTTACCACGATATACGCTTGCTCTTTTTCCAGAAACCCCACCAGATATACCCTGGCATTATGTGGCTGAGCGATGAGGAGAAACTGAAATGTTTTTTTGTCCATTGTGTATTTCCGTTTGCGGAATATTTAGATAAAGCCTGGAATAAAAGAAAAAGGGCAACCTATAATTAAATTATAAAAATATTTAGCTTCGGCAAATGGCACGTGTGTATATAGATTGTGTATAGGCCTGTCTCCCACATGAATCTTCTATTTGTGCCAGACTTGGTTCAAATGCCTTCTGTTTCATTTTCTGTCTTTTTTAATCTCTATATGTAATGTATGTATGTATGTACACTACTGGTCAAAAGTTTTAGAACACCTACTCATTCAAGGGTTTTTCTTTATTTGTACTATTTTCTACATTGTAGAATAATAGTGAAGACATCAAAACTATGAAATAACACATATGGAATCATGTAGTAACCAAAAAAAGTGTTAAACAAATCAAAATAGCCACCCTTTGCCTTGATGACTCTTGGCATTCTCTCAACCAGCTTCACCTGGAATGTTTTTCCACAGTCTTTAAGAAGTTCCCACATATGCTGAGCACTTGTTGGCTGCTTTTCCTTCACTCTGCGGTCCGACTCATCCCAAGCCATCTCAATTTGGATGAGGTCGGGGGATTGTGGAGGCCAGGTCGTCTGATGCAGCACTCCATCACTCTACTTCTTGGTAAAATAGCCCTTACACAGCCTGGAGGTGTGTTGGGTCATTATCCTGTTGAAAAACAAATGAAAGTCCCTCTAAGCCCAAACCAGATTGGATGGAGTATCGCTGCAGAATGCCGTGGTAGCCATGTTGGTTAAGTGTTCCTTGAATTCTAAATAAATTATAGACAGTGTCACCAGCAATGCACCCCCACACCATAACACCTCCTCCTCCATGCTTTATGGTGGGAAATACACATGCAGAGATCATCCGTTCACCCACACCGCGTCTCACAAAGACACAGGGGTTGGACCCAAAAATCTCCAATTTGGACTCCAGACCAAAGGACACATTTCCACCGGTCTAATGTCAATTGCTCGTGTTTCTTGGCCCAAGCAAGTCTCTTCTTCTTATTGGTGTCCTTTAGTAGTGGTTACTTTGCAGCAATTCGACCATGAAGGCCTGATTCACACAGTCTCCTCTGAACAGTTGATGTTGAAATATGTCTGTTAATTGAACTCTGTGAAGCATTTATTTGGGCTGCAATTTCTGAGGCTGGTAACTCTAATGAACTTATCCTCCGCAGCAGAGGTAACTCTGGGTCTAATAGCTTAAATTCTTGTTAATCTAACAGCACTGTCCAATTTACAGTAGCTATTACAGTGAAAAAATACCATGCTATTGTTTGAGGAGAGTGCACAAGAACAAAAAACGTATCACGGCAACTGGTTTGATACATTCACCTCTGAAGGTAAATAATGTACTTACATTCAGTAATGTTGCTCTGATTTGTCATCCTAAGGGTCCCATAGATAAAATGTAGCATAGAGCAGATATTTGTGTGTGTGTGCATGCATGTGTGTGTGTGTGTGTAGAAGCAGAATGAAATATGAATCACTCTTTCCTAGGGTCAAAGATTGAGCACTATCATCTTGGACCTGAGGTCTGCTGGCTTAACAGTGGCGATAGGAAGAAAGAGAGCGAGAGCGAGAGAGGGTAGGCCATGATGTGGCCATTGTGGGGACTGCCAAAATAACTGTGTGTTTGAGCGTTTATTTGTGTTGGGAGGGGCTTAAAGTGAAGGTTGAAAAGGGGAGGACACCGATGAGGATACTGAGCAGCACAGGTTTATTACAAAAGGCAAAATGAATAAATTATCCTGCAAACTTTAATAAGTGCATGACATTCCTGGGAGTGTGTAAACTTACATTTTGTATTACCATATCATTTTTGTATGTTCTCTATAGTTATGTACTCGAAAATGTATAAATTGACCAATTCGGCACATTTGGGCAGACTTGATACAAAACAGTCCAGTATTGCAATGCTTCACTGGATCAATCTGAAACTTTGCACACACACTGCTGCCATCTAGTGGCCAAAATATAAATTGCGCCTAAACTGCAATATTATATTGTGGCCTTTCTCTTGCATTTCAAAGATTATAAAAAAAAATTCATGTTTTTTTGTTCGTATTATCTTTTACCAGATCTAATGTCGTATATTCTCCTATATTAATTTCACATTTCCACAAACTTCAAAGTGTTTCCTTTCAAATGGTATCAAGAATATGCTTATCCTTGGTTCAGGTCCTGAGCTACAGGCAGTTAGATTTGGGTATGTCATTTTAGGCGAAATTTGAAAAAAAGGGTCAGATCCTTAAGTGGTTAAATAGAACCATGAGGAAACCTGGTGGAAACATTATGCTGAGGTATTGACATACCCACAGTAGAGCGTTGTTTCTTTACGTTCTCTGAACTATTTGAGAACATTCCAAATGTCAAAACAGTTGGAGAACGATCCAAGAACATTACCAAACATTTTATTCAATGTAACCATGTTTGAACTTTAAGGAAACATTCTGTTAAAGTTATTTTGCCAAGTTCCTTAAAAGTGCTGAGAAGAATTTCCAAATTCAAGCAACTATCCTGTACCATTCCCAGAACGCTGTATGCAAAATAACCATAGGACAACCATGCTCTCACCAAGCTCTAAGAAAAATATGGTTCTCAGAACGTTATGTGCAAGCTGGGTTGGCTTTGGAACATTCTCAGCACATTGAAGGAACTCAACAACAAAAAACTTTATTTTCTTGGTATTTCATTACTTTAAAATAACATTTCGTAAAAATTCAAAGATGGTTACATTTAATTTCAATTTTGGTAATGTTCTAGGAATATTATAATATTGTTTTGACATTGGGAATGTTCTCAAATAGTTCAGAGAATGTTAAGAAAAAACGTTCTACTGAGGGAATTTCAATACTTCAGCATACTGTTTCCACCAGGTTTCCTCATGGCTCTATTTAAAGTCATGTTCTCAAATAGTTCAGAGAACGTTCTAAGAATGTTATTTAAAAACGTATACATTCCGTTCTTCTCAGCATCAACCAAACTCTCTCTATCCTCTATCTTGTTAAGTGTCTTCAGGTGTGTTGGCCACCCAACTAATTGGTCACACTTGATCTTAATTAGTGCTTGTTTACTTTGAAATGGGGTCTGTTTGAATAGACTAAAATGAACAGCTTTGTATGAGTTAAAGAAACAAAAAAAACATGGCATTCTAGCTCCGTCCTGGTGGCGCAGTGGACTAATTCCATGGATAGAGAACAGGAGATTATTGGTTTGAATCTCACTGATGACACAATGAAAAAGAAATGTGTTTGCATTATTCCTTTCCATGTGTCCTATCTGTGCTTGGAGTTCAAAACAGTACAAGTAAGTTAGAAGTTGTATTAAATCTTCTCAGAATGTTAATAAAAACCTCCCAGGAAAATTTTCAGGGAACCATAGTAAAATGTTCTCAGAACCTCCCTGCAACCTAAAAATGAATGTTCCCAGGCACATTTTTTACTTCCGTTTAAAAAACATTCTGTTTTACCGGTTATGAAAATTATGGCTTCTTTCCCAGAACCAATGGGAAACCAAAAACGTACTTTCCCACAACTTCCAAGAAACCAAATGTGCTAGCTGGGTTTTCACCATTTTAGAGTATTAGGCCTATACCATGTGTGAACAAGCCCCCTTCTCTCCCAACGCTCTAATTATTGTTCCAAAAGTGTTTTTCAGAAATGACAGCCCTTACCCCCATAGGAATTTGGTGTTCATAAAAATTCACATTTTTGTCACACATTTGCAAAAGCAGTATTTGGCACAGCTGTAAAGAACAGACGTTCCATACAGAACACCTAAGTATTGTGTAAAACTACCACTTTGGGTTTTGACACAACCGAAACGTTGACAACCTGAAGAATTTGTAATGCAAAGTATTTGTGGATGGTTTAGAGATGTGGGGTTAGCTGTTGGTGATCCGGATGGGTCCATTATTACCTCACTGTATGTTGAACCTCACTAAACAAACTATGTGAAAGAGTGCTCATTACAGTAATCCATCACTGTCATGTACTCTATAATTGTATGAAGTTATGTTGGAAATTCATCAAATGCTGAATCCTTTCTTACAAATGATTATAGTAGCCCCTCCCCTTTTGTGGAATGACAAGCACCCACTTCCTGTTTTGGTTTGTGCAGGCAGGAGGTCCTTGGTGCAGCACTCAAGACTTCCCCTTGTAAACAGAGCATGCTACCCACACAGCCCACGGCTCCACACTCTACACTGCCTGCCAAGAGAACACTGAGACGGAGGGAGGGAGGTAGAGAGGGAGGGAGGCAGAGAGAGGGGGAAGAGAGAGCAAACACCAAGTTAGAGTAAGAAATGATAAGAGCAGAAATAAATACATGCACATTAGATGGACAGACGTGAAGGGAGACAAAGAATGACAAAAACTAATTCCAAACTGAACAAAAGAGACCATGATAGAGGCTAGAGAATAGTAGAGAGACGGAAAGAGAAAACCAGACAGAAGGATGGGAACGAGAGGGAGAAAAAGGGAGTAACAGAAGTGGGGGAGAGGGAGGGAAATGTAGTCTGGGGTTGCGTCTCAGACTGTAGTTTTTTTTCTTGGTTTCCTGATTGGCTGTTCCCTTGAGGTCTCTGGGTGAGTTTGGTCATGATTCACTCTGCAGACACGTAACACTGGGCCTGCAAAACGCATTTACCCGGAAAGTTCTGGATACTGGAGCTACAGTATTTCAAGTCTCTCCCCTCTTCCCTCCTAGGCTGCTGCTGTGATAATGTTAAGATTGCTCTAGTAGCAGATCTGAATCTCAGACACTGTTCTGTGCTTAACCTTCCTTTCAGTGTAAGCTAATCAAATTTAAAAGCCCATTCATCCAATCACAAACAGAATGTTTGAATTGGGTGGACATAGACATTAGTATTTTCCCTCAGAGGGTTGTTTGGATCTTCTGGTTTGTGACACTAACCCCATGCCTCCATCTCTGTCTTTGTAAACAGTCAAAGCCCACTGGGACTTTAGAGGGGCCCAGGGGAGTCTCCATTGTGCCCTGTACGTGTGTCTGGCTCCGGGTTACACATCGTCCCTATAACCACAGATCTAGAATCAGCGAACCCTAACTCAGACATAACTGCGACCATGAGATGTACATCCCAAATCTGACCATGCATCAGTTCTTAAGCGGGAGACTTCCCCCAGAAGCCATGCAGCTGCCTGCCTGCGTTATAGTTGAGGGCTTGGAGATAGGAGGTACCCACTGCAGTGTGCCTCTGAGTCACAGGGACTGTGGACCACATGCCACACACACCACTGCAATGTATCAGGTTATAACTCATTCTGATGGGTGGTGAGCGTTTGGGAAATGGAGAGGAGGAGGGGATTCATTGACTTGACTGTTGGCTTATACATGTAGTCATGAGTGTGAGAGAGAATGATGGTATAGAGTGAGGAAGAAAGATTGGGGTGAAATGATTCAAAAGAACTCAGAGGAGAATATGGCAGATGAAGAGAAATGAGCAAGAATGCAATTACAGTCAGAATGCAATTACAGTCAGAATGCAATTACAGTCAGAATGCAATTACAGTCAGAATGCAATTACAGTCAGAATGCAATTACAGTCAGAAGTCAGAATGCAATTGCAGTCATGAAATCTGGAGATTGGGGAAGGACAAAAAAATAGAGAAAGGTAACTTGAGTAATGTAGAGGGAAGAGTAATGGAAAGATTGACCAAGAGGTGCAGTCTGGAAGTGATAGCACAAAAGGAAGGAAAAATAATAAAATACAAAACAGAATAAAAAAGAGGAATCACAGGAGGGGGAGGAAATACTATAGTGTAGAGGAGGAGGAGGGAGAGAGAGGAGAGAGAGAGAGAGAGAGAGAGAGAGAGAGAGAGAGAGAGAGAGAGAGAGAGAGGGAGAGAGCGGGAGAGAGAAAGACAGAGAGAGAAAGACAGAGAGAGAGAGAGAGGGAGAGGGAGAGGGAGAGGGAGAGGGAGAGAGAGAGAAAGAGAGAGAGGGAGAGGGAGGGTGAGGGAGAGGGAGAGGGAGAGGGAGAGAGAGGGTGAGGGCGAGGGCGAGGGAGAGAGAAAGCCCTTTGAATTGAATTGAGAGCGAGAGAGAAAGAAAGAAAGAGAGAAAGAAAGAAAGAGAGGGGGGTAAAGGATTTTTAAAAAGTGTGTGAATAGTTGGATCAAGGTTCAGAGCGACTGGGAGTGAGGAAGGGAAGGAGGGGTTCAGAAAGGCAGACAGTGAGAGAGAAGAGAGGGAGAGCGAGCGAGAGGAGGAGTCTGGGCAGAGAGAAAAAGAGAGGGACTAAAGAAAATAGATGGTTGCCTGTGTTCATTTAAGGATTGTGGGGGTTGGGTCTAATGCAAAGATCTAACATTAAGAGTGTAAGTGACTGAGCTCTGGGAAAGCAAGTCCAACCACTCACTACTGTACTATCCTATACTGTACTGCTGCCCCATTCTGTTTGTCGGCAATCACCAAATCCAGGTGGAATTCCGGTCTATGAAAATGGTATAGGGGTATATAGATTTTGTTTAATGTGGGGGGAGGGGGGGGGGGGGCACCCTGCTATATGTGGGGGGAGGTGTGCATCCATCTGCTGTTTACCATCAATCACTTTGGCACCCCGAACCTAAGGGGTACACAGAATTGTGTACTGTTATCAGGTAAGTGGATACCTGCTATACCTACCTCATCTATGGCACATTCCAACTCAATCCATCCATACTAGCTATGGCTAAAAACAAACTTGTAGGATATGAATAATACAACTGTATTGCCCTGCATGCACAATAAATGTGTGGAGTTCAAACAAAAGAGAAATTACTGGCATACTGGGGTGGCATTCAACCCTGGCACTTAAATACATAAATATCTTCCATATGGTAGTGATGCCATCACTGGGTGTCTGTTTTATCTGTTTGTTTATTGTTTACCAAAAAATACATAATAAATACAACAAAATCAATATGGCTAAAGTTGACTGATAGGAGAGATGGAGTTGTAGCCATGGTTTGTTATTCCTTTCACCTATTCAGCCCTGATAAATTAAGGCAAAGACGTAAGCCACAGAAAAGGTACACTGAAATATATAGGGGATAGGGGAGGGACAATATGAATCTACACCAATCAGTGACATCATCAGCTAGACCACCATCACAGTACCTGATCAGGGACTTCTAGGGTCTACACCATTGTGACGCTGAATATGGCATAAGCAGTCTATATGACAGGGAAAGTGTAGTCACGTCATCAGATAGGGGGAAGGAAGATCTCAGCTCTGATGTGGAAGCCACTGCTCCCCATTCAGGCCAGGCAAACCGGTCGGTCAGGGAGCAAAACGCTGACCTCAATGGAAAAGAATGCAAATCCTTTTTCTTTCTCTCCTTCCCCTCCCCTGCAATTTTAATTCAAGCAATATGTGCCTTCAGTAACTCTCGTCTTTTGCAGCGAGAAGAGAACGCTCTTTTTTTCCTATCTGATCCTTTCTCCTCCTCTTTAGTCCTCACTTTCTCCATCGCTTTCACTCTGTTTTTCTCCTCATCCCCGCCCTCCCCCTCTCATTTGTCTTGTGGCGGGTTGGGATTGTCTTCTGGGCTTGGTTGGTCGGTACGTCACAGTGCCACGTCGGAAAGCTCTTTTCTCTTTCCATCTCCCCATCGCCTCATGGCCAGAACTCTGCCTTGGGAAAACAAACCCCATCCAGTCCAAGTCAAGGCTCTAATTTAGTAACTCAAATACAGTTGTTCCAGTTTTTGCAGTCTATGCTTTAGAAGAGAAGCAGGGCTTTAGGTGTTTGTGTTGAGCGTGTTTTGTTTTTGTACATTTCGGGTGATTCATTGCAGATCTGTATTGACCCCGAGTTCCTCAGGTCATCCTTCCTGTGGTCCTGGCCTCATTATCAGCCCCTCCTAAAAACATTTGGTAGAGGGATGCCCTCAGGGTACCCATACCCAGCACACAATATCTGATCCCAAGACACCTCATAACATCCAATTCAATTTGACTTGTGTAGCATTTTTTATGAATACAAGTATAGGAATCTAGGCTCTAAACCCCTGAAGAGCCAGCAGAGACAACAGTGGCCAGGAAAACCTCCCTAGGTAGGAAGAGACAGAGGAGGCAGACTCAAGAGGTAAAGCCCATCCTTCTCTAGCTGGGTGGGTGGAGGTTCAGAATACTCTCCATGTCTTTCTCTTCACTTGCTGCAACAAAGATGGGAAGTTACCACTGTACCACTTCTAAGGGTTGTCAATGTAGAAAGAATAAAAGGCTACTGTAAGTGTTCTTTATGATCTCATATGATTGCCCTTCAATGGAGTTCAGATATAGATGGCCTGTGGTCATCGCTGGCCTCCATCACCAACTAAAGAATGTTCAAAATACTGTCCACTTTTCCAAAAGACCCCTTTCTCTTGTAAAAACCTTTGTGCTGCTTTCCAGTAGGGAGTGAATTTGCAAATATCTCTGGTTCATGTGTTTATTCAATCAATTTCCTCTGCTATTTTAGACTGGCTCTAATTGAAAGAGAGGGAGAGAGAGAGAAATTAAGGAGAGGGCAGTGGTGGTAGCTATTCAAAGCCCTGGGCTGGGCGTTCCTTACATTTATGTGGTCCTGGTCCAGTCATGGAGGGTGCTGCTTGCCTCTTACAACATTAGCTAAATGCCAGAACGTGAGCAAAGATTACTAGATAGATTTTCTAAAAATACCTCTTTAACGCTCCACTATTGTGTCTTTCAGGCCAAAATTAGGCTATTTAGAGGTTATATCAACATTGGATTGTAATGGTGCAGAACACCAAAGCTGGTCACGGTGAAATCAAGGGAGGGTTTTAGAAAGGCAACACTAGGGGTAAGCCAAGCGTTATCTTACAGCTGGCTGGCATGGGTCATCTGGTTTCTATCCTGTGGTAAGACAGCCTTCAGTATCAACTGGATGACATTGAAGGAAGAGGTGAAGTAACGCCTCTGGAGAGGCCATATATTTAAGTGAGAGTACACAAAAGCAATTCCTTGTCAACATGGACCTGCAATGTTTTTACGTGTGACATTACATTAATGAAGTCTATAAGTCTATCCTGTAGATCAGTGGTCACCAACCGGTCGATCGCAATCGACTGGTTGATCTTCAAGGCATTACTAGTCGATCATCAAACATTTCTGTAGAAAAGCCAATGATAAAGGCCTGGGCTCCTTTTTTTTAAATGTGTGTTGTGCTGTTGGCGGTATGTGCACTTGATTCAGAAGCCCTGCGCACCGTGTAGGCAAAGTGTTTCCATTTTGAACCATTTCATTTGTCTGAAAAGACAAACTCCACCTACCTGGTGGACTGGGAGATCTGTGGCTAAATTGAGTGTGCCTACTGCGCTGGCCAATCAGATAGCTCCAATCACCATGCCTAGAGCTTCCACGACCACGGCCAAAGCAAAGTTTTATACTAGCCTACGTCAGATTTCATATCTTTTAAAACCATGACCAGAAAGAGACTGTCAAAGAATACAGCAAATAGCTGCTGTTTTCATGAGTGAGTTCATGTTTGTTTTTATTCAGCACTGTTTCCTTTTTCAACACTATTACAAAACATAAAACACACTTCTCCCTACTACCACTTGCGCTGCAATGAATGAGTAGCCAAGTTTATCGATAGCCCTCCATTTTTATTATTATTAGCAGCTCGTCATGTCCATTTTAACATCAATGACTATTTAACTTTCTCTGGTCATAGGAACAACATGAATTAGTGCATGAGGCAGATGTGGTGTCCCCTCTCTCTGGTCAGTCTCCGCTGAGACTAATGCAGTGTTCAAAACAACTGGGAACCCGTAAATCTCAGACTTCTGACTTCAGTGCATTCAAGACAACTGGGAACTCTGAAAAAAATTAGAACTGACTGGGAAAAATAATTTTGTCGGAAATTGGGCATCTTTCTAGAGCTCCGACTTTCCAACCTACTGCACAAAGCTACTGCACAAACCTTATTCGTACAGAACTGTTTTTATCAGGTTAATGTTACATTTTATTTTTGTAGATCCTGTCTTGCTATTTGACTGCAAAAGTGATCTTGACTCAGAATAGGTTGGTGACCACTGCTGTAGATGGTAACTATTGTAGTTATTTAGCCTAGTTGGTACCCCCAACAAAAACGCCAGCTAACGTTTGTTAGCTAGCTAACTACAGTTAGCTAGCTAGCTAACACTAGGCTAGTGTCACGATCGTCTTGGAAAGGAGTAGACCAAAGCGCAGCATGTTGCACGAACATGATGCTTTATTTAATTAAAGCGAAACACGAAACAACAAAACAAATAACGATTCGTGAAGTCCACAGTGACAATGACTGACTAGGAACAAAAACCCACCAACACAAGGTGAAAACAGACAGTTTAAATATGGCTCCCAATCAGAGACAACGAGCCAACAGCTGACACTCGTTACCTCTGATTGGGAGTCACTCAAACAAAGAAATACAACAACCTAGAACAACCCAACCAAGAAACAGAACACAAAGAAACGAACACACCCTGGCTCAACATACAGAGTCCCGGAGCCAGAGCGTGACAGTACCCCCCCCTAAAGGCGCGGACTGCGACCGCGCCTCCACAAAACCCAAACAGGGGAGGGCTGGGTGGGCATTCCTTCTCGGAGGCGGCTCCGGCTCCGGGCTTGACCACCACCCTTCCATAATCCCCCCGTAGCGCCCCTGGTCCGGTCTGACCCCGCTGGCTGGATCTGGACTGGACATCGACGGAGCGGATTGCTTAAGCTCCGTTGTGGAGCAGCTGACCGGTACCTGATCAGGCACCGGACTGACGACGCGCACCCCTGGCTTGGCGCGTGAGGCAGGAACGGACCGGAACTGGCTGACGATGCGCACCCCTGGCCTGGTGCGTGGAGCAGTAACGGACCGGACCGGGCTGACGATACGCACCCCTGGCTTGGTGCGTGGAGCCGGAATGGGCCTCACCAGGCTGACGACTCGCATCCCTGGCTTGGTGCGAGTAGCAGGAATGGGCCGAACCAGGCTGACGACTCGCACCCCTGGTTTGGTGCGAGTAGCAGGAACCGACCGGGTCGGGCTGGCGACGCGCACCGTAGGTTTGGTGCGAGTGGCAGGAACAGGCCGGACCGGGCTGGCGACGCACCCCGTAGGCTTGGTGCGTGGAGGAGGGATCGGCCGGGCTGGGCTGGCGACGCACCCCGTAGGCTTGGTGTGTGGAGCAGGGACAGGCCGGGCTGGGCTGGCGACGCACACCGTGGGCTTGGTGCGTGGAACAGGGACCGGCCGGGCTGGGCTGGCGACGCACACCGTAGGCTTGGTACGGAGAGCAGGAATGGACCGGACCGTACTGGGGACACACACCACTGGCCCTACATCGGGATCTGGAACGGGCCGGACCGGACTGGTAACACACCCCAGTACCTCTCGCCGTGCCTCTCCACCTTCCATCCCCTCTTCGACCAGTGGCCCCCGTAACCTGGCGGCCTCCTCTGGCAACCCGCTGGGCCGCTCTATCGCGGCCTCCTGCTGCCCCGACGTCGTGAGCCCCCCCCTAAAAATTTTCTGGGGGTCTCTCCTCCCCGTGGGCCAGGCCTCTATAATTCTCGCCCAACTCTCGCTCCTCTGCTTCCACTCTCCGCCTTTCAGCTCCTCAATGGGCTTGACCCAGTCGAAGTTCTTCCTCAACTGTTCCCAAGTCCATCCTTTCTGCTCCTCACTCGGCTTGACCCAGTCGAGGCTGCCACGGAGATCTGCTAGTGATGACTCCTGGCCACGCTGCTTGGTCTGGTCTTGGTGGGTTTTTCTGTCACGATCGTCTTGGAAAGGAGTAGACCAAAGCGCAGAGTGTTGCACGAACATGATGCTTTATTTAATTAAAGCGAAACACGAAACAACAAAACAAATAACGATTCGTGAAGTCCACAGTGACAATGACTGACTAGGAACAAAAACCCACCAACACAAGGTGAAAACAGACAGTTTAAATATGGCTCCCAATCAGAGACAACGAGCCTACAGCTGACACTCGTTACCTCTGATTGGGAGTCACTCAAACAAAGAAATACAACAACCTAGAACAACCCAACCAAGAAACAGAACACAAAGAAACGAACACACCCTGGCTCAACATACAGAGTCCCGGAGCCAGAGCGTGACAGCTAGCTAGCTAGCTAGCTAGCAAACACTAGCTAACTCATTCAGCAGAATTCATGAAGCCAAAAAAGCAAAACAAATTGCATGGAAAACTTACTTTCTCTCTCCCGTGTTGACGTTTTTGACCTACAATACGGTTTCTTGTGTGGCAAACTTTGATGTCTGGAGTTTACACACTGACCTTCTCGACCCTGTTTTTTGCCCACTGTTACATGATGTCAGTGTCAACACGTGGGCAATTTCGAGTTTGTCGTTATTTCGAATGTGTTGCGCAGATGGGCAGATCTTGACATTATGCCTTAATTCCTGGGATAAATAAATAATTGCACCAATTCATTCCGTCCAAAAGTGAGAATGTTCCTCAACAGTGAAACCCTTGCAAGGTTACATGATGGAATACGAGTTATAGTGACCATTTTAAGTGCATTTATAAACCATTATTCAACCAAGCTTAATAGGCTTACAATTTGGCAAGCACGAATGACTCACAATTTTAACCATAACTCTTTATTAATGTGTCTAAAAATGTATGGTTAAAGTAATTGACCCATTGTCAAATGCACAGTTAAATGATTTAACAATTAAAAGTATTTTTTTATGTGAACTGTTTGTGAACCCGTTTTTGCCATTGGGTCTGGGCATCAGACGCCAGATCTTTATTGCAGAGTTGTGTCAATGAGGGGGTTGGTTTTCAATTGTCTAACACCTATGTGGTTTGTGCAGGCTGAAATATGGTGCATTGGGATACTTTCTCAAACTTTAACATTTGTAACAAGCACAAACCGCAAACCGCATTTACCACCAGTTACATGTTATTACAGTGTAACTATTAATTATTACAATTAATTACAATACTTGTTAGTGTAATTACATATGTAATTACACTGTAATAAGGACCCCTTATTAGAATTTGGGCCATGTCTACAGAAACAGACTCACTTGTGGATGACCCCTGTCAGATGGCCTCCAGTGACCTATCCTCTGAAGCTGGGGTAGACAACTGCACCCATAACCTGAACTTTGACCTTTCATAGGGATGAGCAGTGACCCCGCTAGGTTACCCTTTTTGAGTTTGCAGGTCCACTAAATTCAGACTCCCATCAGGCAGTGTGTTCACATGTGAAGCTGAGGGGGAGAGAGATTTACACCGTTTCCCAGCTTGGAGGCATCACCATGGAAACCCGCCACTAAATGTTACCAGATGTCGGTCAAATATGATTGAAAAAATACAAAACGTTCTTGTTGTGTTGTTTTGCTAATATGTTGTGTATAGGGGATAAGTACTAAGCACAGAGCTTTGGGACAACCAAGGGAGGAAGTGTACATTTAACAAATCAGCCTTTTCATGAATTACCTACTTCAATGTTCAATGTCTGTGATATATGCATATCTATAGGCGTTACCATCAAACGCAGAATGAGAGAGATTTGGCTATGATTTACCACCCTTTCTATATTGAACAAAAATATAAACGCAGCATGTTAAGTATTGGTCCCATGTTTCATGCTGACTATAGGAATGTCCAAAAGAGCTGTTGCCAGAGAATTGAATGTTCATTTCTCTACCATAAGCCGACTCCAACATCGTTTTAGAGAATTTGGCAGTACATCCAACCGGCCTCACAACCGCAGACCACGTGTAACGACACTACCCCAGGACCTCCACATCCGGCTTCTTCACCTGCAGGATCATATTTCTGTCTGTAATAAAGCCCTTTTGTGGGGAAAAACGTATTCTGATTGGCTGTTTTCTGATTGGCTGGGCCTGGCTCCCCAGTGAGTGGGCCTGGCTCCCAAGTGGTTAGGCCTTTTTTTTTTTTTACCTTTATTTAACCAGGTAAGCCAGTTGAGAACATGTTTTCATTTACAACTGGGACCTGGCCAAGATAAAGCAAAGCAGTGCGATAAAAACAACAACAACACAGAGTTACATATGAGATAAACAAAACGTTCAGTCAAAAACACAATAAAAAATCTATATACAGTGTGTGCAAATGTAGTAAGTTATGGAGGTAAGGCAATAAATAGGCCATAGTGCAAAATAATTACAATTTAGTATTAAACTATGCCTATGCCCTCCCAGGCCCACCCATGGCTGCACCCCTGCCCAGTCATGTGACATCCATAGATTACGGCCTAATTTATTTATTTCTATTGACTGATTTCCTTATATGAATTGTAACTCAGTAAAATCTTTGAAATTGTTGCATGTTGCGTTTCTATTTTTGTTCAGTATACATTAGCATGTTGTTTAGACTCTACTCTAATGGCATAATAATGCCATGCCTTGTAACAGCAATGTATCTGATGTTATCAACCAAAAAGGTTTGGTATGAGACACAGCATGACAGGTATTTCTCTCATTCCCACAACTGCTCAGTGAGGGTGCTAGCAATGGCATTTCAAATAAAACATTCTGTTGTCTCCTGGCTAGCTGCCAAGCTAAATGTAGCTGCAGGGAGCTAGCTGATCCCAGAGAGCCTCCTTCTCTCTGTCCAAGAAGCCCATTGAAGGGTTAGGAGTTAGGACATACTGCCAAGAGTCTGGCGTTAGCCCCGTCCCACTGACCCACAGGCCCGTCTTGTACAGGATATGCTGGATCAAAAGGTGGTTAACCCCTCGACACGTTACGATTGCTGGGATTTTGCTGGGATTTCCCTTCCCTTTGTGAAACATTATTAAGAGGAAGCACGGCATGTTAACTAGTCTTTAAGCTAGCAAGTTAATTGAGAACTTGTCCCCCAATAGGGTGTAATGGCTGGTGCTGGCTTTTACGCTACTGTCCAACGTCCTGTTCGTTATGTGGCACAGAGTGACTGCTAGCCAGTGACTGGAAGGTCAAAGAGGACAGCAGGCCTATTCCAAAACCGCAGCTTTTATTGTAGGTCTTGAGATGGTCAGAAGGGAGACCGCAGGTTTCCACAACTTCAGATGTCTTCATTTGACAATAGACAATGACATGAGATGAATGAGTAGGGAGGAAGATGGATGAATCATTGACGAGAAATGAATGCCTTTTCATAGAGGAGCATTTATCATTTTAAAATAAACAGCATGTTTCATGTGAAATTGTCCCTAATGTCCAGCTTTGACTACAATGATCTTGAAGGATTGTGCTCATTGTGCTTTACCATGATCAAACTGTGACCACCATGGTCATTTCTGGTCAGATACAAGAATCATTCATTCTCCCAATTCCCCTCCCTCTCTCAATACACCCTCCCGTAATCTCACTCTCTCTCTCTCTTTCCTTAGCTTGGTAGCTTTTGACTACCACCACTGTTCTTTCCTGCCTTGGAAATCAGCCCATGGGAATATGATACACCCACACAGAGACCAGGGGTAGACTTACCCATTCCCTCAAAACAGTGACATAGGTAAAGCATACATTAAAGCTCTGTGTGCATCTGTGCTCATTAAGTTTAAATATTGTCCAGTATGTTAAATGTTATATTTCAGTGTTTAGAGACCCTTTTTTGTCCTCTGCCTGACCCTTGAATGGTTCCCAATTATTTGTAGAAATCTGACCCTTGACTCGAGCTCCAGATACAGTATTTGTTTGAAACATCAATTCCTAGCTGACTGCTGGACACTGCTGTGAGAGGTTGGGCAGGGTCAAAAGTGTTGTTTGAGGACAATCTGTTTGTCACGCCCTGACTCTGGGGACTCTTATTTGTTGAGCCAGGGTGTGATTTTCTATGTTTGTGATCTAGGTTTTCTAGATCTATGTTGGCCGGTGTGGTTCCCAATCAGAGGCAGCTGTCGCTCGTTGTCTCTGATTCCGTGTGAGGTATGTTGTTTGTGTACCTTGGACTTCATGTTTCGGTTCTTGTTTTGTCGTTGTGTTTATAAGTCAAATAAACATGTCTGCATATCACGCTGCGCCTTGGTCTGACCCGTTCATGAACGAACGTGACAGAAGATCCCACCAAACAAGGACCAAGCAGCGTGCCCAGGAGAAGCGAATAGCCATGTCACAGGTGGGCAAATGGTGGTCATGGGAGGAGATATTTGCGGAGAAAGGGCCATGGGCGAAGGTAGATGCCCAGGCAGGAGAGGAGAAACGGCGCCAACCGTGCCGACGACGGAGACCCGAGAGGCAACCCCAAGAAAATAATTTGGGGGGGCACATGGGGTGGATGATGAGGCAGCAGGAGGCCGTGGAAGGGCAAATCTGCAGGTTAGGAGAGGAGGCCACCATGTTACGGGGGCTATTGGTTCAGAGGGAGCAGGAGTTATTCGGTCAGAGGGAGGCGCTACAGGAGGCTAAAAGGGAGAAGGAAAGTGTAGAGGCACGGCGAGAGGAGCTGGTTAGGCAGCAGAAGGAGCGGGGGATAATAAAGGAACCCAGTCCCGCTCCTCGCACCAAGCAAGTGGTGCGTGTCGCCAGTCCGGTCTGGCCCGTTCCTGCTCCCCGCACTAAGCCAGTGGTGCGTGTTCCCAGTACGGCCCGACCCGTTCCTGCTCCTCGCACCAAGCCAGTGGTGCGCGTCGCCAGCCCGGCCCGTTCCTCCCCCTCGCACCAAGCCAGTGGTGCGTGTCGCCAGCCCGGTCCGGTCTGTTCCTGTCCCTCGCACCAAGCCAGTGGTGCGCGTCGGCAGCCCGGTCCGGTCTGTTCCTGTCCCTCGCACCAAGCCAGTGGTGCGCGTCGGCAGCCCGGTCCGGTCTGTTCCTGTCCCTCGCACCAAGCCAGTGGTGCGCATCGCCAGCCTGGCCCGGCCTGTTCCTGCCCCTCGCACCAAACCAGTGGTGCGCGTCGCCAGCCCGGTCCGGCCTGTTCCTGTCCCTCGCACCAAGCCAGTGGTGCGCGTCGCCAGCCCGGCCCGGCCTGTTCCTGCCCCTCGCACCAAGCCAGTGGTGCGCGTCGCCAGCCCGGTCCGGCCTGTTCCTGCTCCTCGCACCAAGCCAGTGGTGCGTGTGTCCAGTCCGGCACAGCCCGTGCCTGTTCCACCGGTGCCTGGTTCGGCACCGGTCAGCTGCTCTACTCCGGAGCCAGAGCAGTCCGCTCCACCGGTGCCCAGTTCAGCTCCGGTCAGCTGCTCCACTCCGGAGCCAGAGCAATCCGCTTCACCGGGGTCCAGTCCAGCTCCGGTCAGCGGCTCCACTCCTGAGCCAGAGCAGTCCGCTCCACCGGTGCCTGATCCAGCTCCGGTCAGCTGCTCCACTCCGGAGCCAGAGCAGTCCGCTCCACCGGGGTCCAGTCCAGATCCGGTCAGCGGCTCCACTCCGGAGCCAGAGCAGTCCGCTCCACCGGTGCCAAGTCCAGCTCCGGTCAGCGGCTCCAGTCCGGAGCCTGAGCAGTCCGCTCCACCGGTGCCCGGTCCAGCTCCGGTCAGCGGCTCCAGTCCAGACCCAGACGTCAGCCCCTCTCCAGGTTCAGGGTCTCCCACACCAGGGTCCAGACAGGGCATGGAGTATAGTGGGAGGAAGGAGAGGGGAAGCAACGCGCCGAGGTCTAGACCAGACCAGGGGCGCAACAGGGAGGCGAAGAGTGAGAGGTCGTCACGCCCTGAGCCGGATCCGCCTCCAAGGCGGAATGCCCACCCGGCCCCTACCCTGTTATGTTTATGTTGTGCGGTCGGAGTCCGCACCTTTGGGGGGGGGGGGGGGGTACTGTCACGCCCTGACTCTGGGGACTCTTATTTGTTGAGCCAGGGTGTGATTTTCTATGTTTGTGATCTAGGTTTTCTAGATCTATGTTGGCCGGTGTGGTTCCCAATCAGAGGCAGCTGTCGCTCGTTGTCTCTGATTGGGGGCCATACTTAGGCAGCCTATTGGCACTAGTGGGTTGTGGGATCTTGTTCCGTGTGAGGTATGTTGTTTGTGTACCTTGGACTTCACGTTTCGTTTCTTGTTTTGTCGTTGTGTTTTTAAGTCAAATAAACATGTATGCATATCACGCTGCGCCTTGGTCTGACCCGTTCATGAACGAACGTGACACTGTTGAACACTAGAAACCAGATTTCTCAAATGTCATCCCAAAATCTCTCCAAAAACAGTTTCCGGTTGATTTGAGCTCAAATAAATCATTTTATGATTGATGTGGTAGCTGTGTCACCCTTTGTAACATACCTGCATGCTGTGATGGGATTTTAATCGGCAGGCAAAAGTTTTTGTGGATGATATGCAAAAGTATTTCCCATTACATCGAATAGGCCTATGGTCTCTAGCACTTTTCAGCAATGTGCCAGTTTTCGTGTGAGTAAAAGTTCAGTTCAACTCCTCTAGCATCATTATACAGCTGAACCACAAGAACCGGTATCTCTACACCGCTATCTCACTCAGTGGTTTGGGAGATTAATTTACAATCAACACAGGGATGAGGTTGGGAAGGTGAGACTTAAATCCACATGCCACGGTGTCATTAGTGGTCACTAGAGACAGGGAGAAGACGAGAGAGAAAGATAGCAGACAAGAGACAAGCGTGCCAAACCCTTTGGCGCATTATAAAGTCCAAATGCGCCATGGTGAATTGGTAAGGACCTTTGGAATCTTTCTGGAGCAATCTCTTGCTAACCGTAAAGGGTCCTCCACATGAAAAAAGGAAAATGGGTACAGTAGAACTTCACATTTTACTACAAGAGACTCAAATTGGGTGCACATTTTCCCCTTTTGGATCTAAAGCTGAAGTCCGTAAAGGGGGAAACAGCACCACTGTTCGCCCCAGTGACTTTGTTTTTGTTTTTGTTTTGTTGATGAATGGAGGAGAGGAGCATCCAGCATCGTGGTAAAAAAAAAGTTTACAGTACACATTCTACTGTCCATCGTGCATGCAATGAAGTCCGAAGGAAAAAAACACAGTTTGTTGTTTGAAGTAACTTCTTTGCAAAATGGACGTGGCAGTTTCACCAACTGTGGATTTCAGCTTTAAGGCCTCTTTCTGATTACCTTTCCCCAATGGCATATTCAAAGAAGCAGCGCACCTGTTACTCTCCTTCACAGGCCTTCTCTAACCTCACCTTACGGTCCTGACTACTCCCGAGTGGCGCAGTGGTCTAAGGCACTGCATCGCAGTGCTAGCTTTGCCACTAGAGATCCTGGTTCGAGTCCAGGCTCTGTCGCAGCCGGCCGCGACCGGGAGACCCATGGGCGGCGCACAATTGGTCCAGGGTAGGGGAGGGTTTGGCCGGCAGGGATGTGGGTTCGTTTCCCACGGGGGGCCAGTCTGAAAAAAAAAATATTATAATAATAATAATAATAATAAACATGTATGCATTCACTAACTGTAAGTCGCTCTGGAAAAGAGCGTCTGCTAAATGACTAAAATGTAAAATATAATACTTCCGCCAGTGTTGTGTTTTATGATGTCCAGGATACTAAGCAGCAGGCCCTCTAGTGAAATGTGAAACAGTTGGGAAAGATGCTATATCACACAGGAAACTGTGGGCGGCTCTGGTTTACAGGACATCGTTACTGACCTTCGTTAACTTTGAGACTTTTCACACACACAACACAAATAAAGTCAAAAACTCCAGACATGCAGCCCTAATGGTCTTAACTTAATTATATCATGAGATTAGAGACCGCACTATGCCCAACAGGGATATGTTCTAATTCTTTATTTTAGAACAAATGATTGACATTACACCAAATGTTGGCCATACATGAAGGTTTTACTAGTTATTTTTTCTTTACCAAAACATAACGAAAGCATGGAAGAGGAAGTGACATGGCTATGGGTCCGCCCTCTACCCATGATCCTTTGCAGCAGTTAATTGGGCCGTGGGTGCTGAGTGTGTGAGTGATGTAAGGGGAAGTACTGATTGTTTACACAGCGCTGCTTGGTAGGTGCTGTACTGCCCTGTCGCTGCCTGCTAATGGAGAGATGATTGTAAGTTCCAGCTCTCAACAGGTGGGCTGCACTACCGAGAGCATTCTTTCCCGATTACATCACTTATGCCTCATCATCTACAGTCAAGGCCACCATTTTGACTGAAAGTTAAGGGGCTGGAGTAAGGGGGTGGTGTTTGTGTGGTTCACATATTCTGAAACCCCTCTCCAATATGAACTCCCTTCACCCACCCCACGCTGATGGAATGGATCAAACTGCACTATAGCTTCCTTTTGTATAGGTTGGGTGGAGTTAGCTTTAGTTAGGCAGAGAGAGAGAGAGAGAGAGAGAGAGAGAGAGAGAGAGAGAGAGAGAGAGAGAGAGAGAGAGAGAGAGAGAGAGAGAGAGAGAGAGAGAGAGAGAGAGAGAGAGAGAGAAAGAGAAAGAGAGAGCCCGAGTGTATACATAGTCTTACAAGATTAATAATTTGTCCAGTCCACACGTTTTAGTTCCCAGAACAGTCGTAGTGTGGGGGAATGCTTGCTGGAGGGAAAACTAGTTCATTGAGTCAACTTCAGGAAGTGTTTAGGGTTTTCTGTTGCTTTAGGTCCATTACAAGCCTGTAGCACTTCACACAAGTTTTCTTTAAGTGTTGTAGACAAGGTACACACATCCAGGTGTATCTATAACATGAAATATAATGTTAAATTCTATATTTAATGTTCCTTAAAAACAATAGTTATTTCTCTATTACCACTTTCTCAATCTCTCCCACATATTATATTCCTCTCCTTTCCCGCTACACCTTCTCTTACACTCCCACTTTAAATATGTCCTCTTTGACCCACTTCTCTTTCGCTCTTTCTCCTTTTCTCCATTTCTCTCTTTCTCTCACCCGTTCTCTTTCCTCAGTTCCTCCCTGTGTCTGTGCAGAACTGAACCAGAGGACCAGAGACCCAGATAGAAGACAGGGAGTTAATGTAGTCTCCAGACAGGCAGCTGAGCTCACTCTGACTAATTTTCCCATACTGGAACGCTGCTCGACGGGGGGAAGGGTATACCTAATGGCTGCTCCAAGAGCTGTTTTTCCAAGGCTGCGCAGGTCTGGACAGCAAATTCAGCCAAGCTGGAGAGAAAGGCCTCTAGACTGACTGCAGTGATATTCAACCAAGAATCCCTTTAGATAAACTAAGGCTAAAATAATTCTCTAACAGCTGGTTTCCCAGTGTATTATTGTCTGAGGAACACGCCATGCATTAACATTGAGTGTGCGTGCAGTCATAATCTGTTGCTAAACCATGGCTTTGCCCTTAGGGCCATTCTAGTTTAAATTAAAGGTCATTAAATCAACTCCTAGTTCAGACAATCTCAGTCTGAGGTCACAATACATACTTTCCCCTTTAAGGCTGAAAAGACACCCAAATGTACACTATAATTAAAAAGGCAGGGGAATATTTATGGAACATTCATTCAAATATCACAGTTTTTCAAAGAATGATAGGCTACTGTAGATTTGCTAGGTGGTTTCTGTCAATTAGCTAACCGCTGCAGTGTTTACCAGTCCTAATGTCAGTGTTTCTTCAGCAATTCTAGTTGTGATATAGGCAATTGTGTTGGTGTCCATTACTAAGCTGCTCCCGAATGTACTATGTCAGGACATGGAAATCGATTCTATCGTAGTCCATGTGGGTTTTAATGACATTATGAAGGGCAGCTCTGAACAGTTGAAACTGGATTTTAAAGAACTGATTGACTCTCTGCTAGACACTAACAAAAAACCCATCATATCTGGCCCTGTGCCCTCTCTGAATCGTGGCATTGAACGCTTTAGCAGGATTCTTACTCTTCACAATTGTCTACGTGATTATTGCAGCTCAATGGGTGTAACTTTTGTTGACAATTTCGATACCTTTTGGAAACAAAACACGTTTTATAAGGAGGATGGGATCCACCCAAATCATTTGGGTTCCTGGATCCTTTCACAGCATTATAAGGCTGTGTTGAGACAATGACTTGGCAATGACCCAAGCCCAGCTCAGCTAATCCCTACCATTGTGACGCAGAGTTGTCAAAATGCTTCAGCAAATGTACATTACAACAGGGGTGTCGGTAGACACAATATAATTAACCTAATTTATGTCCCTCTAACTGCCCTGAATGCCTCTGCTGATCCTACAGTTATTATATGCAGTAATCATTTGCCTAAGAACCAGATTTATACTGTTAGCACTGAGCCGGTGTGCCCGAGGAGGAAGGCCACTGTGTGCAGCTCACCCTGCACTAACATAAAGAACATGAGCACATCTACTGCAGCTAAGCTTCCCAGTAAAGCAATAAAAACAAGTAAGCATCCCAGAAGAAAAGTGCTCAAAATAGCCCACATTAACATACAGTGGCTTGCGAAAGTGTTCACCCCCATTGGCATTTTTCCTATTTTGTTGCCTTACAACCTGGAATTAAAATGGATTTTTTTTTTGGGGGGGGGGGGGGGGGGGGTTGTATCATTTGATTTACACAACATGCTTACCACTTTGAAGATGCAAAATAATTTTTGGGGTGACACAAACAAGAAATAAGACAAAAAAACTGAAAACTTGACCGTGCATAACTATTCCTGCTGGAAGGTGAACCTCCGTCCCAGTCTCAAATCTCTGGAAGACTGAAACAGGTTTCCCTCAAGAATTTCCCTGTATTTAGCGCCATCCATCATTCCTTCAATTTTGACCAGTTTCCCAATCCCTGCCGATGAAAAACATCCCCACAGCATGATGCTGTCACCACCATGCTTCACTGTGGGGATGGTGTTCTCGGGGTGATGAGAGGTGTTGGGTTTGCGCCAGACATAGCGTTTTCCTTGATGGCCAAAAAGCTCAATTTTAGTCTCATCTGACCAGAGTACCTTCTTCCATATGTTTGGGGAGTCTCCCACATGCCTTTTGGCAAACACCAAACATGTTTGCTAATTTTTTTCTTTAAGCAATGGCTTTTTTCTGGCCACTCTTCCATAAAGCCCAGCTCTGTGGAGTGTACGGCTTAAAGTGGTCCTATGGACAGATACTCCAATCTCTGCTGTGGAGCTTTGCAGCTCCTTCAGGGTTATCTTTGGTCTCTTTGTTGCCTCTCTGATTAATGCCCTCCTTGCCTGGTTCGTGAGTTTTGGTGGGCGGCCCTCTCTTGGCAGGTTTGTTGTGATGCCATATTCGTTCAATTTTTTTATAATGGATTTATTGGTGCTCCGTGGGATGTTCAAAGTTTCTGATATTTTTTTATAACCCAACCCTGATCTGTACTTCTCCACAACTTTGTCCCTGACCTGTTTGGAGAGCTCCTTGGTCTTCATGGTGCCGCTTGCTTGGTGGTGCCCCTTGCTTAGTGGTGTTGCAGACTCTGGGGCCTTTCAGAAAAGGTGTATATATACTGAGATCATGTGACAGATCATGTGACACTTAGATTGCACAGAGGTGGACTTTATTTAACTAATTATGTGACATCTGAAGGTAATTGGTTGCACCAGATCTTATTTAGTGGCTTCATAGCAAAGGGGTGAATACATATGCACGCACCACTTTTCCGTTATTTATTTTTTAGAATTCTTTGAAAGTTATTTTTTTCATTTCACTTCACCAATTTGGACTATTTTGTGTATGTCCATTACATGAAATCCAAATAAAAATCCATTTAAATTACAGTTTGTAATGCAACAAAATAGGAAAAATGCCAAGGGGGATGAATACTTTTGCAAGGCACTGTATGTAGCTTAAGAAACAAGGTTCATGAAATCAATAATTTGATAGTAACAGATGACATTCATATTCTGACTATCTCTGAAACTCACTTAGATAATACCTTTGAGGATACAGTAGTAGCAATACAAGGTTATAACATTTACAGAAAATATAGAAATGCCAATGGTGGAGGTGTTGCTGTTTATATTCAGAAATACATTCCTGTGAAGAATAGAGAGGATCTCATGTTAAATACTGTTGAAGTAATATGGCTACAGGTTCATCTGCCTCACATAAAGCCCATTCTTGTGGGAAGCTGATATAGACCACCAAGTGCTAACAGTCAGTATCTGGATAACATGTGAAATGCTTGATCATGTATGTGATATCAATAGAGAGGTATACTTTCTGGGTGATTTAAATATTGACTGGCTTTCATCAGGCTGCCCACTCAAGACAAAGCTTCAAAGTGTAACCAGTGCCTGCAACCTGGTTCAGGTTATCAGTCAACCTACCAGGGTAGTTACAAACAGTACAGGAATAAAATCATCAACATGTATTGATCATATCTTTACTAATGCTGCAAAGATTAGTTTGAAAGCAGTATCCAAATCCATTGAATGTAGTGATCACAATATAGTAGCCATATCTAGGAAAACCAAAGTTCCAAAGGCTGGGCCTAATATTGTGTATAAGAGGTCATACAATAAGTTTTGTAGTGATTCCTATGTTGTTTATGTAAAGAATATATGTTGGTCCGTGGTGTGTAATGAGGAGCAGACAGACACTGCACTTGACGCATTTATGAAATTGCTTATTCCAGTTACTAATACGCATGCACCCATTAAGAAAATGACTGTAAAAACTGTTTAATCCCAGTGGATTGATGAGGAATTGAAAAATTGTATGGTTGAGAGGGATGAGGCAAAAGGAAAGGCAAATAAGTCTGGCTGCACAACTGATTGGCAAATGAATTGCAAATTGAGAAATCATGTGACTAAACTGAATAAAAAGAAGAAGAAACAACACTATGAAACAAGGATAAATGACAAAGAATGATAGTAAAAAGCTTTGGAGCACCTTAAATTAAATTTTGGGAAAAAAGGCAAACTCAGCTCCATCATTCATTGAATCACATGGCTCATTCATCACAAAACCAACTGATATTGCAAACTACTTTAATAATTTTGTTCATTGGCAAAATTAGCAAACGTAGGAATGACATGCCCACAACAATTGCTGACACTACACATCCAAGTATATGTGACCAAATTATGAAAGACAACCATTGTAATTTTGAATTCCGTAAATGTGAGTGTGGAAGAGGTGAAAAAATTATTGTTGTCTATTAACAATGAGAAGCCACCGGGGTCTGACAACTTGGATGGAAAATTACTGAGGATAATAGCGGATTATATTGTCACTCCTATTTGCCATATTTTCAATTTAAGCCTACTAGAATGTATGTGCCCCAAGGCTTGGAGGGAAGCAAAAGTCATTCCGCTACCTAAGAATAGTAAAGCCCCCTTTACTGGCTCAAATAGCCAACCAATTAGCCTGTTACCAACCCTTAGTAAACTATTTGAAATTGTGTTTGACCAGAAACAATGCTATTTTACAGTTAACAAATTGACAACAAACTTTCAGCATGCTTATAGAGAAGGACATTCAACAAGCACAGCACTTACACAAATGACTGATGATTGGCTGAGAGAAATTGATGATAAAAAGATTGTGGGGGCTGTTTTGTTAGACTTCAGTGCGCCTTTTGACATTATCGATCATAGTCTGCTGCTGGAAAAACGTATGTGTTATGGCTTTACACCCCCTGCTAAAATGTGGATAAAGAGTTACTTGTCTAACAGAACACAGAAGGTGTTCTTTAATGGGAGCCTCTCAAACTTAATCCAGGTAGAATCAGGTATTCCCCAGGGCAGCTGTTTAGGCCCCTTACTTTTTTCCATCGTTACTAACGACATGCCACTGGCTTTGAGTAAAGCCAGTGTGTCTATGTATGCGGATGACTCAACACTATACACGTCAGCTGCTACAGCAACTGAAATAACTGCAACACTTAATAAAAAGTTGTAGTTAGTTTCAGAATGGGTGGCAAGGAATAAGTTTGTCCTAAATATTTCCAAAACTAAAAGCATTGTATTTGGGTCAAATCATTCACTAAACCCTAAACCTCAACTTCATCTCGTAATGAATAATGTGGAAATTGAGCAAGTTGAGGTGACTAAACTGCTTGGAGCAACCCTGGATTGTAAACTGTCATGGTCAAAGCATATTGATACAACAGTAGCTAAGATGGGGAGAAGTATGTCCATAATTAAGCGTTGTTCTGCCTTCTTAACAACACTATCAACAAGGCAGGTCCTACAGGCCCTAGTTTTGTCGCACCTAGACTACTGTTCAGTAGTGTGGTCAGGTGCCACAAGGAGGGACTTGGGAAAATTACAGTTGGCTCAGAACAGGGCAGCACGGCTGGCCCTTAAAAGTACACGGAGAGCTAACATTAATGACATGCATGTTAGTCTCTCCAGCTTAGAGTGGAAGAGAGATTGACATCATCACTGCTTGTTTTTTTAAGAGGTGTAGACAAGCTGAACGTACCGAGCTGTCTGTTTGGAATGCTGGCACACAGCTCAGACACCCATGCATACCCCACGAGACATGCCACCAGAGGTCTCTTCACAGTCCGCAAGTCCAGAACAGACTACGGGAAACACACAGTACTACATAGAGCCATGAATACATGGAACTCTATTCCACATCATGTAACTCAGTCAAGCAGTAAAATCAGATTTAAAAAACAGATAAAACTACACTTTATGGAACAGCACGGACTGTGAAGAGACACACACACACACACACATACACACACACACACACACACACACACACACACAGGCACACACACAGCATTTGCTAACACACGCACTCTACACACACACATTTTAATATTGTTATTTTGCTGTATTACTGATTTTGTATTGTAATTATGTTATGGTAGAGTAGTGTGTAATAAGGTGTTGTGTTATGTATTGTTTTATTGTACAGTGAGGGAAAAAAGTATTTGATCCCCTGCTGATTTTGTATGTTTGCCCACTGACAAAGAAATGATCAGTCTATAATTTTAATGGTAGGTTTATTTGAACAGTGAGAGACAAAATCCAGAAAAACGCATGTCAAAAATGTTATGAATTGATTAGCATTTTAGGGGGAAATAAGTATTTGACCCCCTCTCAATCAGAAAGATTCCTGGCTCCCAGGTGTCTTTTATACAGGTAACGAGCTGAGATTAGGAGCACGCTCTTAAAGGGAGTGCTCCTAATCTCAGCTTGTTACCTGTATAAAAGACACCTGTCCACAGAAGCAATCAATCAATCAGATTCCAAACTCTCCACCATGGCCAAGACCAAAGAGCTCCCCAAGGATGTCAGGGACAAGATTGTAGACCTACATAAGGCTGGAATGGGCTACAAGACCATCGCCAAGCAGCTTGGTGAGAAGGTGACAACAGTTGGTGCGATTATTCGCAAATGGAAGAAACACAATAGTACTGTCAGTCTCCCTCGGCCTGGGGCTCCATGCAAGATCTCACCTCGTGGAGTTGAAATGATCATGAGAACGGTGAGGAATCAGCCCAGAACTACACGGGAAGATCTTGTTAATGATCTCAAGGCAGCTGGGACCATAGTCACCAAGAAAACAATTGGTAACACACTACGCCGTGAAGGACTGAAATCCTGCAGCGCCCACAAGGTCCCCCTGCTCAAGAAAGCACATATACAGGCCCGTCTGAAGTTTGCCAATGAACATCTGAATGATTCAGAAGAGAACTGGGTGAAAGTGTTGCGGTCAGATGAGACCAAAATCGAGCTCTTTGGCATCAACTCAACTTGCCGTGTTTGGAGGAGGAGGAATGCTGCCTATGACCCCAAGAACACCATCCCCATCGTCAAACATGGAGGTGGAAACATTATACTTTGGGGATGTTTTTCTGCTAAGTGGTCAGGACAACTTCACCGCATCAAAGGGACGATGGACGGGGCCATGTACCGTCAAATCTTGGGTGAGAACCTCCTTCCCTAAACCAGGGCATTGAAAATGGGTCGTGGATGGGTTTTCCAGCATGACAATGACCCAAAACACACGGCCAAGGCAACAAAGGAGTGGCTCAAGAAGAAGCACATTAAGGTCCTGGAGTGGCCTAGCCAGTCTTCAGACCTTAATCCCATAGAAAATCTGTGGAGGGAGCTGAAGGTTTGAGTTGCCAAACATCAGCCTCGAAACCTTAATGACTTGGAGAAGATCTGCAAAGACGAGTGGGACAAAATCCCTCCTGAGATGTGTGCAAACCTGGTGGCCAACTACAAGAAACGTCTGACCTCTGTGATTGCTAACAAGGGTTTTGCCACCAAGTACTAAGTCATGTTTTGCAGAGGGGTCAAATACTTATTTCCTTCATTAAAATGCAAATCAATTCATAACATTTTTGACATGCGTTTTTCTGGATATGTTTGTTGTTATTCAGTCTCTCATTGTTCAAATAAACCTACCATTAAAATTATAGACTGATCATGTCTTTGTCAGTGGGCAAACGTACAAAATCAGCAGGGGATCAAATACTTTTTTCCCTCACTGTATGTCAATTGTGGTTGGACCCCAAGAAGAGTAGCTGCTGCCTTGGCAGGCGCTAATGGGGATCCGTAATAAATACAAATACAAATAGTTAGCTACACAGTAAATCAAGGAGAGTAAAAAAAAAAATCACAGAGTAAAAATAATTTAGAGTTAAATTTACTCTACTGGAGTTATCTTAACCCTCAACAGTTATACGCTCCCTGGAGTTAGTGTTGATAACTGGAGTTGATTGGGACAGAGTACTTTTAACTCCATTAAGAGTAACCAGAGACAGGGAGTTAAAACTATGGAGTATGCACAGATGTGTCATATTTCCCAGCATGCTCTGTTGAAGGTTGATTTTTAGAATGTATTATTTCAATATCTATTTTCGCATGATTATTAATGATTTTTTTATCTTGTACTACAAAATTATATGTAACATACATTTTCCTAAACTAATCTCATCTGTAAGTGGTTGGATTTATTGCAACCATAAATGAGAAGGCTGTTCCTGTTAACATGTACAGTGGGGAGAACAAGTATTTGATACACTGCCGATTTTGCAGGTTTTCCTACTTACAAAGCATGTAGAGGTCTGTAATTTCAACTGTGAGAGACGGAATCTAAAACAAAAATCCAGAAAATCACATTGCATGATTTTTAAGTAATTCATTTGCAGTTTATTGCATGACATAAGTATTTGATACATCAGAAAAGCAGAACTTAATATTTGGTACAGAAACCTTTGTTTGCAATTACAGAGATCATACGTTTCCTGTAGGTCATGACCAGGTTTGCACACACTGCAGCAGGGATTTTGGCCCACTCCTCCATACAGACCTTCTCCAGATCCTTCAGGTTTCGGGGCTGTCGCTGGGCAATACGGACTTTCAGCTCCCTCCAAAGATGTTCTATTGGGTTCAGGTCTGGAGACTGGCTAGGCCACTCCAGGACCTTGAGATGCTTCTTACGGAGCCACTCCTTAGTTGCCCTGGCTGTGTGTTTCGGGTCGTTGTCATGCTTGAAGACCCAGCCACGACCCATCTTCAATGCTCTTACTGAGGGAAGGAGGTTGTTGGCCAAGACCTCGCGATGGCCCCATCCATCCTCCCCTCAACACGGTGCAGTCGTCCTGTCCTCTTTGCAGAAAAGCATCCCCAAAGAATGATGTTTCCACCTCCATGCTTCATGGTTGGGATGGTGTTCTTGGGGTTGTACTCATCCTTCTTCTTCCTCCAAACACGGCGAGTGGAGTTTAGACCAAAAAGCTCTATTTTTGTCTCATCAGACCACATGACCTTCTCCCATTCCTCCTCTGGATCATCCAGATGGTCATTGGCAAACTTCAGACGGGCCTGGACATGCGCTGGCTTGAGCAGGGGGACCTTGCGTGCGCTGCAGGATTTTAATCCATGACGGCGTAGTGTGTTACTAATGGTTTTCTTTGAGACTGTGGTCCCAGCTCTCTTCAGGTCATTGACCAGGTCCTGCCGTGTAGTTCTGGGCTGATCCCTCACCTTCCTCATGATCATTGATGCCCCACGAGGTGAGATCTTGCATGGAGCCCCAGACCGAGGGTGATTGACCGTCATCTTGAACTTCTTCCATTTTCTAATAATTGCGCCAACAGTTGTTGCCTTCTCACCAAGCTGCTTGTCTATTGTCCTATAGCCCATCCCAGCCTTGTGCAGGTCTACAATTTTATCCCTGATGTCCTTACACAGCTCTCTGGTCTTGGCCATTGTGGAGAGGTTGGAGTCTGTTTGATTGAGTGTGTGGACAGGTGTCTTTTATACAGGTAACGAGTTCAAACAGGTGCAGTTAATACAGGTAATGAGTGGAGAACAGGAGGGCTTCTTAAAGAAAAACTAACAGGTCTGTTAGAGCCGGAATTCTTACTGGTTGGTAGGTGATCAAATACTTATGTCATGCAATAAAATGCAAATTAATTACTTAAAAATCATACAATGTGATTTTC